>NC_045705.1:62534597-62842869 GCF_009834535.1 Camelus ferus
TAAGGGCTGTGAATGCCACCTCCAGGCCCATTTAGGGGTGGACGGGTGGTTAGGAGAATTCAGGGCTGATGCTCCTTTTTCTTCCACTCAGAGTCCAGGCTGAGCCTAGCAAGTTCTGCATCAGCTCTCCCTGCACAAGTTTTTCTGTCCTAGGTCATCCACTGAGGGTGCTGTTTTTCATTACTTAGCATTAGATGGGAGGTTCCTGATTCTGCTGGTCACGTTGCTCCAGCTCTAGGTTTTGTCCTACTCAGCTGAAGTTCTTGGCCACCTGGGATCAGCAGGTACTGCAGTGCACCCTCTGCTTCCATTCTCAATGGTCTCTTTGGATTTGTGCTTTCTTGTCATTTTTGGCCTCTGATAATTAGCCTTAACTTCTTGCCACCTCCACTAGGCATTTCTAAAAATGTTTTAAAATATTTTGATCCAGCTTTTTTTTGTGTGTGGGGGTGGTTGCTTCAGGAGAACTTTTCAGCACTTGCTGTCTCCTGTATCACCGGAAACGGAAGTCTAGCCATCTCTCTTGTTCCATCAAACATGTGACTCCCAGGGCGCTGCTCGTCCACAGGAGACCTCCCATTGTGTTCCTCTTACTCTGGCCTGCAGTTGATCACCTGAGTTTGTGAACCACCTGTTCCTTGAGGGCAGGGATGTGGTTTCCCTCTTCATCCAGAGTTCCCCACATGGAGGTCTCTCTGTCAGTTGAATGGAACTGAAAATGAAAACTAGAGGCACCCGCATCTGCTGCCTGTGCTACCAGAACCTTCCACAAGAGGGCAGCCTCAGCTGGTGCCAGAGGTCGGTCCACCTGGCCGGGCTGGGCAGGGTTGGGGCGGGCAGGGATTCCCTGTGGAATCTTCAGTTTCAGATGTCCCCTCCCCATTCCACAGGTGGGGAGATGATGACAAGTAAGGATGAGGGAAGTGTCAAGCCAGGCCAGGTGAATCTGAGATGAGGTCATAAGGGGACAGACCACGATGGACCCAATCTTCTCTGGACTCAACTTCTTCAAGGGTTCCGCTTGGACAACCCAATCAAATTATCTGTTCCTTCGTTCACTCAACAACAATTATTTAGCACCTGCTGTGCCCGACAGGGGGCACAGTGGTGAGTGCAACACACTTGGTCCCTGCCTCCTTCCCAGTATCCACTGCAGCTCAACCAGACCACTCAGTTTCTCAAACAGCCCTGGGCTACCTGCCTCTGCCCCTGCGAAGCCTCTGCCCTTTGTTCCTGCTGCGTCTTCTGGCCCTGTGGCCTCCCCTCATGGCTGTCTGTTGAAATCCTGCTCATCCTTCTGGGCCCGGCTCCTGTGCCTGCCTCCCACAGAGGAATGAACCCAGCCCAGGATCCCACAGCGGGGGGACTGGAGCATCTGTGTCATCTCTAGGGGTGGCTCCAGACTGAAGTAGGAGGTGGGGGACAAACCGTCTCTCAGGGCCTTCTCGATTTACGACTCCCTACGGGGAGGCGGACGCTTTTCCTCTAGAATCTACAAGACCCCGCCCTCCTTCTTCCCAGCCATCCTAGCACCTGTGAATGAGGGAAACCTTGGGATACCATCCTATAAGAGCCAGATTCCATGGACTAGGACAGAAATGGGTCGTTCATTCACTCTTCCCATATTGACTGGGCATCTATTTATTGTGTACCAGGTCTCCAGAAATGAGGCGTGCCCCTCCGCTTCCCTCTTCTGTGGACACCCTTGGGCTCCTGTGTGTGCGTGTGTGTGTGTGTGTCTCACTCTGTGATTCCAGGGGTCCAGCCAGGCTCGGCGGGCCCACGGCAGAGGCAGCTGGGCTCTCCTCAGCTGTATTACCAGCCTAGCTTCCTGGAAACCAAAACCACAAGCAGAGCACAGAGGCGTGAGACACTCACAGGCTGGGTTTGGCCGCATGCGTGCAAAGGAGAACTCTCTCCGGCAGAGAAAGAGAGACAAACAGGAGCAGTCGAGGGCAGAGCAGGCCAAGGGGCACTGGGCCGCCTGTCCACCTGCTGGCCCTAGGATGGTGCCTCCCACTGGCAGGCACACATAGCGGTCAGAGATGGCACCAGACATGAGGCTCCTCTTCTTGGTCGCTGGATGGCTGACGGCAGCCCTCTCAGGTACCCCCTCCGCATCTCCTGGGATCTGCCCTCTTGGCCCCATTCCTGGTGGTTCTCTCAGGCTCACCTTTCCAGAGCCTTTTAGCCAAGACCATACTCTGGTCCCAAAGTGGTCCCCGCTGGGCCAACAGCAGTCAGGGCCCAGAGAGGGTATAGGAACCACCACAAGGGGCTGAAGCTGTGCCTGGATGGTGCTAAGAGGACTCCAGGGGGTCAGACAACGCGGGCAGTCTGCGGGGTGTCTTACCAATGGGTTCCCAGGGTCTGAGATGCCTTCCACCCACAGGCTCAGGAACCACCCCCCACCCCATTGCTATTTCTTGCCAACTGTCAGGAAGTTAGCCTCGCAGAGAGGTAGGACCACTGACGATTGTGTTTTCAACCCCAAAGTTGAGGCTCTGGGTTCACCAGGCTTATACCACTCATGGCAGAGCTGAACTGAAACAGAACTCCCAAGGGAAGTTGCGGACAGCTGGCCGCTGGTGGCTCCAGCCTAGTCAGCTGGGGAAGTTTAGGGCACAAATGAACAGAAAGGTTTTTGAGGACCAGATAGAGTCTTCCTGATCCTGAGCCCCCCCTGGGTACCAGGGCCCATCAGGGTGCCGGGCGGTCTGGAACTGTGCTCGCCAGATGCTTGTGGGTTCCTGCAGATTGTGGGGTCCAGGTGGTGGGGTCTGGGCAGGAGATCTTGCTGCTCTGGGCCCTCATGTCTAGGGGCTAGAAAGACCGGTGTGGAAAGAGAATTCTGGGCTGGAGAGTCTGGGTACACCTGGCAGTGGAGATGCCAAGTGCTTTCAGTTTGTTGTGAGGGAGACCGAGGAAGGCCCTGTTGGGAGGGGCACTGAGCTCACCAGGAGGACTGGGAGCATTCAGGGAGCTACAGGGGTCCTCTTCTCACCGCCTCTATCGAGAGGCACATGCTTCGAGCCTCCTGCCTCACACTGGTCCAGGGAAAGCCATTTAGCTCTGGGAGTGGGAATGGGTGTGCCATTGGCCCCGTGTGGGACCCCGGAAGAGAGGCTTTGCATCTGTCACACTACCGGGAGCACATGGCTCTCAGCTACTTTCTGCTCCTGAGCAGAAACAGACAGATAATCAGAAAGCGGGCCCTTCACTCTGCATCTTCACCCTCTGCTCTCCGTGGGGCCGGGCCGCAGCCTCAGCTCAGAACTAAGTCTGAGTCTGAGAGGTCTGCTGGCTGGCCTGCAGACGGGCCTGGGGATCTGGCTTTGACCGGTGCCTAAAAGGAGGTGGGAACCCGAGCCTGGGCGGAGGAGGTGCCCCTGGGGCCAAGTTCCCTAACCTTTACCTTGTCTCTGCCGGACTCACTCCACTCCCAAGATAGTAACTTACTTCGTGTTTTCAAAACGGCATGGAGAGGCACTTGACTCACGTGTTACTGATCCAAGTTTAGTTTTGAAAGGAAAATTGATGTCATGATTGCAAATGGAAAACTGACATCATTTGCCACAAATAAAAGAGAAATGGAGTCCTAAAAATAAATGGAGGTGAAAACCAATTTCTCTTACGTGTTAGCAAAAAGTTAAAAGAATGTAACGGCCCTTAGCCTGAAGGCTTCACCTGCCCTCTCAGTTAAAGGGGAGATGAGGGGGTGAGAAACACATCCTGCCTCCAAATTGCTAGTTTCTTCTTGATTTTTCAGGGAACCGAAAGCCCTAGGAGTGGGGATAGTTTCTTTGTGATGCGATTTAATAGCATTAAATACAGCCCCCTTGGGCCCTCCTAAGGGTGCCGGGTGGCACATGTCCTGGTGCTGAGAAATGTGGCCGGGCAGAAGAGGCTCCAGGCAGAAGGGAACTTGAGAAAGAAAAGGAAAGAAAGAAAAACAGTGGGGAAGAGGGAGGAAGGGGAACTGGGAGAGCGAGGCCCATGAGGAAGTTCCAAGGCCTTCATGCGAGGGCTCGAGGGACCAGGCTGTGCCCTGGGACCACAGGCCTGCGGGGTCTGGGCCTCCCGGTGCTGGGCGCTCTCAGCGTTCGGCAGGCCTCCCATCTCCTGATCCATTTGCAGTCCCAGCTCCATCCTGGGCCTCACCCAGCTATTTCTCTGGCCAAGCTGGCCTTAGTTTGTGCTGTTGAATGACCAGACCTGGGATGGGGACCTAGAGAACCATGCTTCCCAATTCTCTGTTCCCCGGGGTCCTGGGTCCAGGACCAGATTGTCCACCTATCTTTCAGTTCTGCCTCAGTTTCCTGATCAGTCAAGTGGGGATGAAGAGGCAGAGAGAATGAACTAGAAGCCCCTGACTGTTGTTGGGGTAGGTCGGGGGGGATTATGAGACCAGTGGATGGCCACGGCCCTGCCTCTATTTCACCTACTGGCTGTGCTCCTTCTCCTCTCTGGACCTCAGTTTCAGTGGGATGGGGTGCTCTGGGCGGATGGTCCTCAAGGGCTGGCTCAGATCTGACATTCTGCGTGTGATGCGGTAACCAAGGACCAGGCCATTCCCACCAGGGCATGGGCCGAGGTCGCTGACTCGAATTTGATCTGGATTGTGGTTGGTGAGGTCCTCAAGGGCCGCTGCTGTGTACTGAAAAGGCTCTTTGTTTTTTTGTTTTTTGTTTTTTGTTTTTTTTAAAAAAAAAAGGTTTCTTAAATTACCAAAGTTCAAAAAATCTATTTTCCCCTTACCTTGTAAGTTTAATATACAAATCTCATTTATAAATCCAGTCATGTTTAACAATGGCTCTCAGGGGTCTTTGATTAATATTTCAGCAAGTTGGGTTGAACGGTATAAGCCTCCTTAAATCATAAATACCACTTACAAATGTAGCTGATTAAATTCCTTTAGATCTGTGATGTCCCATCTAGCAGCCACTAGCATGTACCATTTGGAATGTGGTCGCCCAAACGGAGATGTGTTAGGAATGAGAAATACACGGCAGATTGTAAGATGTGTTCCAAAAAAGAATGTAAAATATCTCGTTAATAACTTTTATATGACTTACCTGTTGAAATGATAGTATTTTGGATAGGTTGGGTTAAGTAAATGTTATTATTACAATTAAATTTGCCTACTCCTTTTTACTTTTTGAAAATGTGGCTACTGGAAAATTTAAAATGACGTGTATAGCTTGTGTTACATTTATATTGGATGGCACTGCCTTTGATATTCTAAACTGCACTTACAAATTTGATGAATTTCTTACAAATGTTTCAAATACCTTTAAGAAGCGCAACTTTCCCAAGGATTTCAAAGAATGCTTGTAAAAAAACTAACTTACAAACAAAGTGATTATCAAGTTCTCTTAAGTAGTCTGCTCTGGTTTACAGACATTATCAAATTCACTTAGATTTTCAACTTAAAATCTCAAGTCAGTTACTTGATCACAAACATGAGAAACCCTAGTGGCCAAAATTCTTCAACATGAAAATACAGGACTTTATACACCGACACACAGAAATTGATCCAACTTAAACTTAGCAAAAAAGGAACAAATTCTCTGGGGTTTTGTTTATTTCATCACCTCTTTTTCTTTTTTTAAAATTCAAATCTTCCTGGGCTTAAAAGCCCCTTACCACGGAGAAGAGAGTTGTACCGTTGCAGGTAACGTAGCTTATCCTGAGCAGGTGGAGTTTCCATCTCAGTAAACAGAGATGAGGACAGCTTTTTTGATGTTTTGGTAAAATATAAAATATATTCTCTTGAGCATCTGACAGCTAGCCCACTGCGCCCTCTGACTGGGCTGGTCCCGGGACCTACGATTCAACCTTCACAAACTGCATCCTTTCTGTCTCCCTGCAACCCAGGGGGTTTTTACACTTGATTGGATTAAATTAAACAAATGTGTTTACTATTCTTTTTTTTTTTTTCCCACTTTCTTCCTGCCTGGCAAGACTCTAACTCACAGATAGATGAGTGATATCTGACAGGCATTTGCGTATTTTCCTAGCTTAGTCTGGTTCTCTGGTCACAGGTCAGTGACTGGTGGGAGCAGTTGGCATGGCCATTGCCGTGGTGGTAATGTGAAACAAGGCAGCTCCTAGGGCGTTGGGGTTGGCACATTTAGCCAAACGTAGGTGATTCCAGAGGGATCTAGAATGAGGGAGAAATACTGCCCACGGCCTCCTTCATTCAGTCTGCATTTATCAAGGCCGGCTCCGGGCCAGCCTCACCTCTTATATAAATTCTTAGGAATTAAATTGGGCCCCCAAGTGTCAGATTCTGAGGATAAAGAATCAGTTTTTCCCTGGGACAAGGAGGAGGAAGCAGGTGGCCCCAACTGAGGCTTCAGGGCAGGGGCCTGGAGGAGAAGATCACCTCCGTCCCCCTGCCTGGACGCCAACTAATGCCCATGGCAGGTGCCCAGTCCTGCACTGAGCAGACCCTGGTGGGGCTGGAATCCCCAGGTCCCTTGCCTTCCCCAGTCACAGTGTCCTCCAGACCCTCCATCCCACCCTCGGCACTGGTCACAGCCCCCCCCCCCCAAATGGCTGGATCTGGGCGAGGTGAGTCCCCAGAGCAGTACTTCCTGGGGTCCCTCATTCCTGTCCCTTCCTGCTGTTTGCTAAAGCTGCCGATCCCACCAGACAACTTGCTTAGTATTCTTCACTGATATTTTAAAGTGTAAATACGTTTATTTTTAGAAAAAACTTTATATTGCTGCCTTCAAGAAGAAGCCATGGCACATTACCTGAATGGTAGTAATAGTGAAAAGAAACATAATGGAAATAACAACAGTACTCCGTTCTGGCCAGATGTGTGGTACGTGACCATGTAAATGTGAGCTTACACAGCGAGAACAAAGATCTCCTACATGTGAAGACAGGATTTAGTGGTTAACAGAATGCTGTTTGCACTAGAAACCCCTTTGCCCACCCAGCAACCCCATTGTATAGGTGAGGAAACCTGGGTTTAGCGAGGCCGAGACCAGTCTGAAGTCTGTAGCTAGGAGGTGCCGGCGTTGAGCTGAGGGTTCCTGACCGGCAGCTCCACGCTCTTTCCACAGGAAAAAGTGGTCCCCTGGCTGGCTGCCCTTGGGGCTCCCTCCCTGTATGAGGCATCTCCCTAGATGCTGTACCCCACAGGCCTGCAGCCTCACTGCACTTCCAGGGACAGCCCCGAGGAGCCTCTGGAGTCCTGGGGTCCCCTGGAAGACTTGTCAGGGACAGATGGGAGCAAATGGGCTGCCTCCCTCACCACGGCCCAGCCTCCATAGGTTTGCTGTGCACTTACCCTGCACCCCCAGGCCAGGAATGAAGGAAGGGAAGTGAAAGAGACACCGTGAGCCGCAGGAAAGCCTGCATGGCAGGGGGCTCCATCTCTTCACATTTATTTAGCACCTGCAGTGCGCCAGGCCCTGTGCTGCCCCTGAGATGTGCGAGATGAAGGTTTTCTCTTGAACATGTTAAATGTGAGGAAGGTGGTGAAAACTACAAGGGTCACCTTGGGATAGATGGGCCAACAGGTGTGATCCGATGACAGCCATAACGCCCATCTGTTGCAGGGGACTTACATCCTCCAAGCACCAGCTATGTTTATCCTGTCCTACCCTGACATGGGGGCAATCACCTCCATTTAATAGGTGGGGAAATTGAGGGTCCAAAGGTTATGTATTTTGCCCCAGGCTGGTGGTTGATGCTGAGTTTAAATTCATGCCTGTAGATCCCCAAAACCCTGGTTCTCCATCCCTGCGCTGAACTGTCTCAGGGCGCTGGGAGTCAGAACAGGGAGCACTTGAGCTTCCCAGAGAGGGGGACATCGCTGTCCCAGAGGGGCTGGGCCTGGAGGACAAGGAGGCTTTTGCATACAAAAGAAAGATGGCAAAAACAGCCTAGGCACAAAGGCCTTTTATTATTATTTTTTTTTAATAATATAGTGAGCACATGCCAAAACTGGTGAGACAGTTGTGTTGTGCCAACATCAGCTTCCGGTTTGGGTAATTTGCTTAGTTACGTCATATGTGTCCATCAGCGGGAGCTGGAAGATGGGTGCGCGGGACTTCTCTGTGCTATTCTTGCAACTTTTTGTGAGTCTATAAATTCAAAATAAAAACTTAAAGGAACAAAAAGTCATTCCAGGCAGAAGGACTCATTCAAGCAGAAGTCTGGGGAGCGAGGGAAACCCTCATAGGAGCTGGCTGCAGGGAGCTGCTGACTGACCCCCCGTGCTGGCCCCTGAGGGTGGTGGGGCCCAAGTTCCCAAAGGACCTGAGCTCCAGGCTCTTTCCTTTCTGCTGATTCATCCAGATTTCTGTGTTGTGAGGATGCAATGAGGATGCCAGGCACAGGGACCAGCCGCACAAACCGTACATTTTCATTAGCCAGGCCAACTGGGCAGTACTTTGTAAATTCATAAACCTGTCTCGTCCTCATCACGGTCCTACTGAAGCATGAGTTATTGCCCCCATTTTACTGATCAAGTGACTGAGGCTTGGAGAGGTGAAGTGACTTTTCCTACACAGCCCAGTGAATAGACTGTTGGAAGATAAACAGAGGCATATTAACATTTTTAAACTGAACAAAAATCGATTGGAATCAGCAGCATGCAATCTAGCAGCTAGAAAGGACAGATATAAAAGGAGACTCTCATAGGCAGAAGGGAGTGGGAACAAGGAAGTTACAGGAAGCAAAAGAGCAGGTTGTTTATTGCAAAGTTACTTTCCTTTAGGGGATGGGATGGCAGGCATCTATCAGGCAAGTTACCTCACTAGTGCTGATCAGACGGTTCCTGATCCGCTGCGTTAAGATTCCACTTCTGGTGCAAGGAGAGAGGTTATAGCTCAGTGGTAGAGCACATGCTTAGCATGTATGAGGTCCTGGGTTCAATCCCCAGCACCTCCATTAAAAAAAACAATAAATAAGTAGTCCGAATTACCCTCCTCCACAAAAAAAAAAAAAAAAAAAAAAAGATTCCATTTCTGGGGGAGTCAAACCCATAACTAAGCCACCAATTGGTGATGTGGGGCTTAGCATAAGCAACTCCATTTGGAACCTGCTGTCTTGCTTTTAACAAGACTCCCAGCTAACTGATAGGTGCCATATCTTTAACTTGATTTTATGACTCCAAACGCATGATGTCTCCCAGCCCTGGAATATAAGCAGGCTTTGGGACCCCACCCACCTCAAGATTTCTATAGGAAAGGTTCCCCGTTCTCTGGGGGGGGGGGGGTGGTTTCACCTCTCCTGCCATCACCTGGACTGTCATGGAACCTGGATAAAAAAAAATCCTTAAAGGCACTTGTGCATCAGAAGCATTTTCCTGGCCGAGTTTCCACCCTGAGCCTCAGTTTCCCGTGCCGTAAAGTAGGGTCTGTGGCAGCCTCCAGAGCACAGAGCTGGGACAAGGCTCCATGAAATGTTGGCTGTGAAGTACCTGGGGGAAATGTGGGGCTCCTTGGGGCGCTAAAGAGCTGCAGGGCCACAACTACTGTTGGGACCTGGGCCAGGGGAGGAGTTCGCGGGGACAGAGGGGAGGGCGGATTTCCGCCCACCATTTTGCAGACTCTCATGGCCCAGCTGCCTCTGCCTGAATGTGACAGCTGAGAGAGCCTCCAAGAGGCCAGCGTGGAAGGAGAGGCAGGGCTGATGGGTTGAGAGGAGGCTGTGGGGCCCTTGGGAGATGCTGGATTGGGGTACCATCATGAGAAAGTAACCCCTTTACTTTTCCCTGCAAGGGGGTGCCCCCAGATCTCCACTGTGTGTTAGGGGGTGGCAGGGCACATTAGCAGTTCAGCCTATAAGTTTCCAGGCCACCCCTGACCACTCCATCATGACCCTGAGCTGGGCTGGGCTCTCCAGGCAGAGCCCAGGGAGTCTGTGCATGGGGCTGGGGGCCAGGGCTGTGTGGGGACATGGGCTGTATGAGTGAGGGGGCTCCTCAGAGCTGAGAGCTTCTCATGGTGTCTTGGGGATCCCATCCGAGTGCTCCACTTCCAATCTGGAAGTCACTTACTGAGCCCTGAGCCAGGGAGGACGCAGAGCACAGCCTCTGTGTGCTCAGCTATGTGCAAAACCAAGCAGGGCTCTGTCCATCTTGCAGAAACACAAAACGATGATCAGAAAGCTGGAACCAGAGGCACTTTCTGGTCACCAGCCAACGCATCCCCACTAGTTGCCTCTTCCTAAGTGGGGCGGGGGGAAGGATTTTATCTATATTTCAGAACAACTTTTTGCTAAGGTGTTTATCTCTTCCGGGAGGGTGCCTGGGAGCTGGGCTGGGGCTGGAGCGGAGGTGGAGACGCATGCCCTGGACAGGGCGTTCTGCTCAGGGAGACTGCCTTCCTCTCCTTCTTACTAAATTAAATGCACTTGCCAAATGAATTGAGCTCCTTGGAGAGATGTGCTGCACGCTCCAGACAGGATTCTAGAAATATCATGACGGTATCTGAGCTGGGAGACTCTGTCCCCAGAGGGCTGCCAGTCTTCTACTCCCATTTGTCAGAGGAGGAGACTGAGGTTCAGAGTGGGGAGTGATGCACCCAAGGTAACGGAGCAGGGGTGAGAAGCCCGATCTGCAGGCTTTGCCCAGGGCCCCTTTCCCACATCACCCAGAGGGCGTGGCACGGGCCCCGTGCACACAGATGTGTCCTCTGCTCCCCACTTCGATGTGGAGACAGCAGGGGAGGGCTGTGGTCCAACGTGGTCTGAGGTTGACAACCAACCCTGGGCTGAGATGTCCGCTTCGTTAGGTGAGGAGTCGGCTTCCTGCAGCCACTCCGCCTGCACCATCTCAGTGGCTCCCCCACTCCTCAGCCTCTGCCTTCTTTTTTGCTCAGTTTTTTTTTTTTTTAACATTTACTTCAGCCCTATTTCAGACTTCCTAAGAAGTTGCAAAAATAATACAAAGATTTTCCATATGCTCTTTACTCAGATTCCTTAACAGTGAATCTTTTTCCACAATTACTTTATCTCTTTCTCAATTTTTCTATTACATATCTCCCAAAACATTTGAGAGTAGGTTGTTAACATCAAGTCTCTTTCTTCTAAATACTTTAATGTGTCTTAAAAAAAAAATAAGGGCAGTCTCTTACCTAACCACACTACACTTATCAAAATCAGGTCATTAACATTGCTAGGAAAATAAGCGACAGAAATTTTTCAGACTTTGCCAGTTGTTCCAAAACAATTTGCCCTAGAGGCAGAGAAACATTCCACTGCATGTGTTGCATTTGATTCTCAGTTCTCCTTATTCTCCTTTATTCCAGAACAGTTTTTAGATTTTTCTTTCTCTTTCATGTTATTGATCATTTTGAAGCGCACAGGCCAGTTACGTTGTAAAAATGTTCCTCATCAGGGTTTGTCTGATGATTCCTCACGGTTAGTAGTCGGGAATGTCACAGACGTGACGCTGTGTCCTTCTCACGTGTGGTATCAGCTTGTCCCAAGACCGGTGCCGTCTAACTTTGATTGCTTGGCTAAGGTGATGTCTGCTGGGTAAAGTACTCTTCTCGTTTGTAATAAATATGCATCTTGTGGGCAGATTCTTTGACAATATCTAAATATTTTGGCCCCCCTCCAAACTTTTACCCACTAGTTGTAACATTGTGGATGATTCTGGGCTGAATCAGTTATTATCATGGTAGTTTCCTGATGGTGATGTTGTAACACCATCATTCAGTTACCAGTATAGTTGCTGACTTGGCTTTCTCTGCTGGCTCAGTGGGTGGGAACAATTTGGCTCATTGTCTTGAACACTGGTGCTGATGAGGCCAAGTGTGAGCCCTCAGGCTGAGCCTCTGACTGGCCGCCGCCCTCTTGCCTTGGCTCCCAGTGGAGCCTGGCCCCGTTCCTCCCTGATCCCCAAGCCAGTCCTCTCTCCACCTTCTCAGCTTCTGTCACTCATTTGTTGAGCTCCCGCTACATGCTGGGCACTGTTTTCAGCCACTGACATTGTGGGACAAAGCCCCAGACTTCAAAGAGCTTATATTCTAATGAAAAAATAAATACAGGAATAAACACATTTTCAAAATAACATCATTTCAGAGAGGAATCTGTGCAACAAGGGAGAGAGAGCAAGGGAGGGAAGACTGAGAGTGACTGGAACAGGGGTCCAGGTAGAGCCTCTGAGGGCATGTGAGCAGAGGTCTGATTGATGGGATGAGCTGGGCATGCCAAGACCAGGGAACAGAGGGCATGGCAGGTGCAAAGGCCCTGAGGCAGGAGTGGGGTTGGCACACTGGAACAGAATACAGAGGGAGGGGGAGAGTGAAGGAGATAGAGACGGAGATGTTAGCATGTGTCAGGGAAAACAGACCACGTAAGGGCTTGGAGCTAATCTAAAGGAAATGGGAAATCATCGGAGAGTTTTAAGTATAAGCTGATCTGATACAGCTGTTAAACAAATATTTTTTTACAATCCACTCCATATATAAACTTAAGAAGGTTTGTTTAAACCTAGAGTTCTTCTAGGTTTCATATAACTCAAACCAATATGACTTCAGTAAATTGGATACATCCATCTGAACAAATAAGACACTCAAAACCACCATGTCACTCACTAGCCTGGTGAGCAAACCGAAACCAGCTCTCTCCTTGTGGAAAAGCGTTAGGTGTTAAAGGCTGAGCAGCACCACGGTAAGACTTGTCAGCTCAAGGACTGAAGAATTGGAGAAGGAATAATTTGCTTACTGTGTGATTCAATACTGTTTCATTTTGAATCTTAGATTGGCCTGGTTTGGGAAATACTGCGTAACTAGAGGAAGGACCGGGTGGGTGAAGGCAGTGGGGACAGCTGGGGCTGTGTTGTGAGGGAGGGACGCACAGTCTGGCCAGCAACCTAAGATCAGGGGCCGTCGGAGGCTGGCAGGGCCCCCTCCCGCTCTGGCAGTCAGACCCCACCTTGGCCCGATTCACCCATTTTACTGTGGAGAAACTGAGGTCCCCCCAACGCTGCAGGGACTCGCCCCAGGTCACAATAATGGCTGGTCTCTGTTCCTCCAGCTCTCAATGCAGCTCCTACCCAGTTCCAGCTGAACATTCAGACAGCAGTGTAAACATTAGTCATCCTTATTGTAAAAATGTTATCACAGCCACATGAAAAGAAAGCTCACCCATCACAGTCATGCAACACGACCTTTCTTTCTTGAAGGAAGGAGTTTGCAAGTCTCTGGAGCGTCATGGGCGTTTGGTCTCATCAGCACGGAGGCGGGTGGGCTGAGGGGCACCGTGTTGTTTTTGGCCAACATCTGTCAGGGCAGCTGAGATGATGTGGATTCTAGGCTCTTGGAGAGCAGCATTTAATTCCAGGCTCCACTACCTCCTGTGTGACCTCAGGCCAGTTCCCGAACCTCTCTAAGGGAAAATGGGTCCGACCTGAATGTCAGCTCCTCCATTCTTGTGCTCCAGACAGACTCTAAATTACTCCCTGAAGAGCCTTAGAGATAATTTCCCAACACCTGCATCTGTGGGGGCTGGCTCATTTCCAGCCATGTCAGCATCGCCACGAAATCCAGTCCCACAGAGCTCTTGGGGGCTTGCAGACTCCGGCTGTCTGGAAGCGAAGGAGGACACAGCCATCAGTCCTGCGGCTTTCCCTTCTCCCGATCCCAGGATGCCCTAGAAGCAGCTGTGGGCTCTTGCCAGTTCCTGCCTCCTAGAGGTGACCTTTGTTGCCGGTACGTGTGTGACTTCGTTTTCCAGGGGCCATAACACAGTACCGCAGAGGGGTGCGTGAACAACAGAAATGTATTGTCTCACACTTCTGGAGGCTAGATTTCAAGAGGAGGGTGGGTTCCTGCTGAGGGCTGGGAGGGACAGTCTGCTCCACACCTCTCTTTTAGCATCTGGCGGTTTGCTGGCCATCTTTAGCATTTCTTGGCTTCGAGAAACAAATCCTAATCTCTACCTTCCTATGTGCAGATGTCTGGGTCCAAATTTCTCCTTTCTATGAGGACACCGGTCATCTTGGATTAGGGCCCACCCTAGTGACCTCGTTTTAACTCTCTAAAGACCCAATCACCAAATAAGGTTGCCTCCGGAAGTACACATATCTTTTTGGGTAGGACGCATTTCAGTGCATAGCAGTGTGTGCGATGTCTCAGGAGTAGGCTTTCTGGGTCACAACTATAGAAATGTTTTCTAAAGTGCTTGTGGCAACTTTGCTCCCCCCAGCAATGTGCAGAGTCCTGGCTGATCCGCCTTTGCACCCACACTCACTATTACTTCTTCTTTTTTTTTTTTTTCAATATTCCTTTAATTGGTTAGATTCCCAAGGCAATCATCTTTCTTTTCTTTTCTTTTTTTTCTTTAATGGAGGCACTGGGGGTTGAACCCAGGACCTCGTGCATGCTAAGCATGCACTCTACCACTGAGCTATAGCCTTCTCCCAACATACTTCTTTTTTTTTTTTCTGAGTAACAATGTTGTATTAGTTTCCAGTGTACAGCATAATGATTCAGTTACACATATATACACACATATGCTTTTTCGTATTCTTTTCAATTACAGGTTACTACACGCTGGGTACTTTTCATATGTTCAAGGGTCTTGCATGTTTCCTCTTCTGCAAAGTTTCTCTTCCTGCCTTTTGTCCATTTTGTTTTAAATTGGGCTTGCCTTTTCCTCGGTGATTAACAGAAGCCTCCTTTTCTGAGGAGGCTTTTCACTAGGGGAAGGCGAGGAGAGAGGAAGAGAAAGGGGAGATTAGTGCAACTTTTTGGCCTTAAATTTGGAGAACTCATTCACACAGCTCTTCCTTCAGGGGAAAGACAGGCAACCATTTCAGGTCTTCAGTCTCCTTTTGGACTCTCTGGGGCCAGGTGCAATTCTTTTTTTCTTTCTCTCTTTCTTTTTTTTCTTTCTTTCTTTTTTTTTTTTTTTTTTTTGAGGAGGTACTGGGACTTGAACCCAGGACCTCATACATGCTAAGTATGTGCTATACCACTGAGCTATACCCTCCTCCCATCTGCAATTCAGAATCTAGAATGTTTGGATGTTAGAGAGGTGACATGGTACATATATTGGATATTATATAATGTCTCAGTGGGGGCCTGGTCAGCCGCCATAATCAAGTACCTTAACATTTCTGTAGCAAAATACATGATTTTTCACCCCACACAGAGTATATACAGACCATGAACAGCCCCGCATCATTTCGGGTCAGGAATGCCACCAACAGAGTTATGAAAAACCCAGGGACACCTGGGGCTTCGGGATTGCAGCAAAGGATTGTGCAAGCATGTTGCCAAATAGCTACTGAGTGGCACTGTGATGATCCCTTTCTCTTAATCTCCCAACAGCCCCAGGAGGTTACTACTTGCGTCACCACTTATGTGGACAAAGGTCACTGAGGATATTAGACGTTAAGAGATAATATAACTGAATCACTATGCTGCACACCAGAAACTAACACATTGTAAATCAACTCTACTTCAGTTAAAAAATAAAAGTTAAAAAAAAAAAAGAAATAAAAAAGAAATCCAGATCTTTGGTATTAAGAGGAAGAGATAGAATTCAAACCCACACCCATCTGACTCCAAAGCTCATGTGCTTTCAACTCTGCCATGCTGCCCCCAACCCTATGGAGGTGTCTTCCCAACCTCTCTGCTGCGCAGGATTCTGGAGTTTAGAAACAGAGTCACCAACCAGAGGAATGGATCAAGAGGGCAGGATGCAGCTGGGAGCGAGTAGTGGAAGCTCCGTTGGCTGAGTCAGACCCTCACCCCAAATCAGTGGGTGTTGATTGCCAGAGCCTGGAACGCCCACCTCAATCCTCTGCAAAACTCCCCAAGGGTCCATCATACTTTGGCCTTGAGCAAACATTCAACTGGCTTCCTACTTGCCTCAATTTGAAGGCCTCTTTAGACATCGTGGGGAGTGGCACTGACTAGAGTTCTTACCCATCAGTGGGATTCAGAGGCTGGGACAGCAACAGTGTCTTCCAAGTATTTAAGTCTGGGTTCAAGCACCTTCACAAAGAAAGGTGGGAAAGCCTCATGGTGCCAGGCCACCAGCGGGGAGAAAGGGTGGCATAGAAAGTGGTAGGTCACTGCCCCACGTGCTCTCTCCTCCAAGTCCACTCGCCTCCTGGAAAGGTATCAGTGAGGTCTCCCAGATTGTTCAGCAAAGGCTTGGCTATCTCCTGCTCTGCATCACATGCTCATCCCTGAGAACTCCTACTCATCTGCTAAGACCCCTCCCAATTGTCCCCACTCTTTGGAGTCAAAGTTATTCCCTCCCATTTCTACTTTTCCAGAGCACTTTGCTCTGACCCCTAGGGTGGCATTTCTACCTGATCACGATCATCTGTGAGAACATTGGTGTCCACCACCGAGGCGTGGGGCCTGGCATGGAGCCCGGCCAACATCGAGGAGTGAAGGAAGGAATGAATAGCACCTCCCTGACTAAGGGTTAAGAGAGGCGGGAACATTAAAGGATTTTGAGCCACCTCAGAAGTGCCCTAGACATGACTTGTGGAGGGACATGTGAGGTGAGCGTATGACCGGAGAGCTAAGAATGTGGGCTTGAATTTAGAATTCAACTTGAAGTTGAATTCTGGCTCCACCTCTCAGAAACTGTGGCTTAGGGCAAGTCATCTCAAGTTTCCCTTCTAGAAAACTGAGACTTCAGTGGGCCCAGTGGAGAGTAATAGGAGAGCACATGCTGGATGTCAAGCAGGGACACACAGTAGGCATTCTGGGAACCCAAGTTTATTTCCTGAACTTAAACTCAGGGGTCTGGTTGGCCATGTGGCTGTGGGCCACCGCTAACGACAAAGTGGGTGGTGGGAGCGGAGGGGACTTTTGTAGCATGGGGTTGATAAGCACAACTGCTGAGCCACGGTTGGTCCCAGGAGACACTCTGGTCCCAGCCTAACATGCTTGGAAAAGGCTGTGTTTGCTTCCTAGGACAGGTGCCGGTGACTTCCTACAGCTTCTAGACGTCTGACGTCAAGGGGGGCCTTCTCTTCAGGGGGCTTTCGGCCACCTCAGGAAGGCGTCAGCCTCAGCCCTGAGAGCTGTGGGGATGTTCACCCCTTGCCTACACTTAAGCCTCATTCACCCAGAAACTGCTGCTCCAGCAACTCTCGGAGACGTTGAACCAGAATCTCTCCTGAGAGCCGGTGGGTGGGGACGGGCCCCCTGGAAAACCCTGCGTGGCCCAGCAGAGTTTCAGCTGCCACTGAAACCCAGAAACCCAGCCCTGCGCTCCACACAGAGGGCCGAGCTCTGGGCATCTTATTGGTGAATTTCACATACTTTACCCACCAGGCCCTGTCCTGCCTCTGAGCCTTTGCTGGTGCCATACCCCCTACCCACAATGCCCTCGGCCTCTTCTCACTTGTGGGAAGGAAGAGTGAATCTGGGGAACAAACTTGGATTTGCACTCTGGCTCTGTCAACTCCAAGTTCTGTGACTCTTGGCTGGTAACCACTTCTCTGAGCCTGTTTGTCAGGAAAACGCACTCCATAAGAGCACCTTCTCACAGGGTTGTTGTGAGGGTTCTGTACGATGAAGTCTATAATGCGCTCAGCTCAGAGGAAGGCTCAGTACATGTGGACCTGCTCCCTCTGCCCCAGTGAGACGTTTCTTGACCATCAAGGCCTGCCCCGAGGGTCACCTCCCCTGCAGTGACTTCCTGAACTCTCTCACCTCTACATACCTCAAGCAACGGTTCAAGCCGCTGTCTGCACTTACCGCAGAGAGATGGGATACAAGTCAGTTCTTAACACCTGGGCCTCCTGGCTGGATGCTGGGCTGAAGAAGGCAGGCCTGGGGCTCCCTCCCCTCCACCTCCCTGCAGCAGGGCCCAGAGAGGGCCTGGCCCCCGGCATGACTCAGCAAATACTGGTAGAGGTGAAGTGAGTTACAGAAACTTTCCATAGTAATAATGTTAACCAGGATTTGTTGAGCATATACTGTGTGCCCTGAGCTGTTTATCCATTGGTAATCAAGGCAGCCCAGGAAACCCTCTGTGTGGGCTGAAATCCTGCTTTGCCTCTTATGAGACTTTGTTGTTCTGGAAAGTTCCTCCATGCCTCTTGGACTCTAAATGTCCCCCTTTGTAAAGTGGGGATAATAATAATACCTTCCTCCGAGCATCGTGATGAAGACTAAAGAATTTAAGACTATTAAAAATTTGTGTGAGCACTCAAGAGTCATTGGCGGGGGCATTGATACGATTCAAGCAATTTTTTTCTTTGAAGTTAAAAATAGGTATTTTGTTCCACTCAACTGAGGCAAGACATCCCTGGTTAGGGTTTCAAGGGCACATACATTCATGGGACCACGATTCTTTCCGGGGGAGAAGGAGAGACAGTAGCTACAAGTCTACAGAAAGGTTTTTTCACATGTGCCATCATTGTTTAAAAAAGTGTTGTTATTATTTCCATCACTAAAATGATATATAATGCAAATATTACAGAATTTAGAAAATATAGTAAAAGAAAGGAAAAGACTTACCCATAATGCTACCTTCAAAGATAACTGTTGTTACTACTCTGGTATAGAATCTTCCAGACTTTTTGTTGGACAGAAATACTACAAACACACAGAAGTGCTCTGAGAGTGTTTTGACAACCTCTAGGCATCCCCACCACCCAGGTTTATGACACGTTCACATTTTTGCTCAGATCTATTTTAATAAGAAAGAAAACCATACAGACACTGTTGAAATATTTCCTTATCCCTCCCTCTCCGGAGCATTCATGCTCCAAAGTGTGATGTGTGTACAATTCTCCTCCATGTTTTTATACTTTTTTTTTAAATGGAGGTACTGGGGATTGAACCCACGACCTCATGCATGCTAAGCATGTGCTCTACCACTGAGCTGTACCCAACCCCCGCCCCATGTTTTTATATATTCATTACACAAAAATGTATCAGTGCCCCCTAGTTAGCACACGTGCTGTGTTTTCTAGAAATGATATCATACTGGACATGTTGTTCTGTAATTTATTTTTCTCACTTAGTGTATGTTTTCAAGGTCTGTCCAAGTGGATAGATATAGATCGAGTTCATTCTTCTCACTCAATAACTCAATCTAGAAATATAGCCCAGTAACTTTAATTATTTCCTGCTGGTGAACTGTTGGATTACTTCTAATTTTCTTTGATTATCAACAATGTCACAATGGAAATCCCTATACATGTCTGCATGTGGACATACCAGAGAATATGTATCTAAGGTGTATATATATATATATAGAGAGAGAGAGAGAGAGAGAGGGAGAGAAAGGTATCATTTTGGAGTCAAGATATCTGAATCTTCAACTTTACTGGCCATTTTTCATTTGCAGGAATATGATCCTCCTGTGTATCTCATTTACCACCTACTGTATGTGTATACACACATACACATCTATCATGTATATACATTTGTACTTGCTGACTGTGCAAGATTTTCTTGGGCACTTACTAGGACCAGGTGTTGGACTTTTGTGTGATCTTACTTCAGGCTCGTGAGGTTTTTATACCTGTGAGGTGAGGGAGGCAAGTCGGGCATATGAAGAGATTTGAGCACACGTTCTATGATAAGGAAGAAGCTGGTTCTCAAACCTAGGCTTGTTCAGTTTCAATCCAATGCTCTTTCTGCTTCCCCAAACCTGGTGGATGGTTCTACCCAAATCAGATTCAAGGGTCCCATCTAGGACCTACTGAATGGGAATTCTAGAGGAAGAACCAGACATCCAGCTTCTGCACTCAATGGTCTGAATTCTCACAGGACTTCGAGAAGATGGGGCCTGTGAAAGGCGAGTGTCTCTGGCCTGCTGGGCTTGCTTGGAGTACTTCTTTCCTGGTATCCCTTGGGATTTTTATTGAGCTGCTCATGATCCTTTGTGCTCGGAGGTGTTGCATCTTGCCATCTGGTAGCTGCAAAGAAGGCTTAATTTGTCACAGGAGCCTGAGCAAGCCTCGGGGATGGGACCCCAGAAGCCTCTGCTTGTAGAGGAACTCCTGTTGCCATGGCAACCGCAGTCCACCTCTCATCTCCAGGAACACTGGACACCATGTGTGTAGAGCCAGGGAAGGGAGTAGCGAGTTGTGAGTCTGAGGCAGCTCTGTGAAGCTTCCTAAGAAAGATGAGGAGGCAGGAGGAAAGCAGGCAGCCTTTGGGGAGTTGAACTTGTCCCTTTGCAAAGAAGAAAACTGAGGTACCCTCAGGGCCATCTTTATGCCAGTTATGAACGCATGCATAGTCAATAGCCAGCAGCCCTCCTATGTCCACACAGGAGGAAGCATGTCAAAGCCTCAGGGTAGGGGATAGAATGGCAGCTGCCATGTACCATATCTGCAGCATGCTGCATGTATTATCCACACACCCTTCAAAGCAATCTGATGTGGCCTGTGTATTACGCCCAGTGCCAGGTTAAAGCTGAAGTCTAGCAGGTTTCAGTGAACTTCTCAAGGCCACACAGCTGCTGACAGAGACGGGCAGCACCATCACCCATTGCAGAGATAGGTTCAGATCACTACTCTGTCCATTCCCAAAGTCCCCATTCAAAATCACGAGAAAGGAATTTCCGGAGAGTGGGGACTGTTAAGCAGATGCATTGGTGCTGGAGAGGCTGCGGACTCTCCCGCTCCCTAAATCATCCCATTTACACTTATCTGCCTAATACCTGCTCCGGTCCGCAGCACGTGGTCCAGGTTCAGCAAATGTAAATGGAACTGAATGCAGATCAGCAATAGACTCATCTCACAGCTTTCTGGATAATGTTGCTCACATGCCCTCATTATCTTGAGCAGAAGAGAAAGGGGGGCAGATCCGGAAATCAAACATAACCCAAAGCCAGCGGTGTTCCTTTGAGTTTCCTTTCACTGGAGATTATGATTTGTCTTTTCCCCTGCCTTGGTTTGGTGATGGAAAGGAGGGGAATTCAGTCTGGCATTCAGGGAGGATGTCATGCAGGTGAACCTCCTCTGCCGTGTGACATGGTGACAAAAGATAGTTACAAAGTTGGATTTCTCTGGCCTGGGTGACGGGGGTCCTTTGAGGGTGGGACTCTTGAAGTCTTGGCCATCACCTTTCTCTGTTAATCATGGGCTGCCTTAGCTCAAGCTGCTGTAGCAAAACACCATAGACTAGGTGGCTTAAACAACAAACATTTGTTTCTCCCAGTTGTAGAAGCTAAGAAGTCCAAGATCAAGGTGCCAGCAGCTTCGGGGTCTGGTCCAGGTCCTCCTCCTGGTTCTCAGACTGCCGCCTTATTGCTTGTCTTCATTTGTTGGAGAGAGAGGTCTTATGTCTCTTGTTCCTTTCTCCCACGATGAGGGCCCCACCATCGCATCCTCGTCTAATTCTCTCTCAAAGCCCCCACTTCCTCTGGCTGTCACAGTGGGGATGAGGGCTTCAACATATAGACGTTAGGAAAACACCAGCTTTCAGTTCACAGCCTGTGTGTTGAGTTTTCTCTGTGTCCCCAAGCCCTTCCTAGGTATGATGCGAGAGAATGAAAACAAACAAGCAAAAATCCTGTAAAATCAATTAAATAAGCCTAACACACCGAGTTGCTGACTTTCTCTTGGGTACCAAGGAGAGAGAAGTCAGGCCCAACCTTCCTGGGCTTGGAAAGTCCCCAGTGGGTGCAGCCTGGTCTCCTCACCGTTGCCGATCACCTCTGGGAGTGAGGACCGTGCTGTCCAACCTAGCCCCCAGGAGAGCCTCGGTCTCTGTAGCAAAATAAACTCAGCCCAACGGGGAGTCATAGCCTCTCCAAGTCCCTTCAAAGGCAGGACACAGCTGCTCCCTCTGAATCAAGTCGTAAGTTACTGGTGTGATCAGTGCTATGTTTCTTTCCAATTTTCATGGACTTACAGGTTGTTTTTTCCTTTCCGGTTGTTTTATCAATTGCGCTCCATCAACAACCTCAAGGGACTCTTTTGAAGAAAACCCTTCACTGTAGTCCCAGCATCCTCCCGCTCAGGGCTCCTCCCCCTAAACTCCCTGGGTCTACAAGTCGTGGGCCCTTCTTTTTCAAGTAACCTATTTCTCCTCTGGCCCCAGCATTGAAATAAGGGGGCTCAGGTGGCACTGGGGAGGGAGAGCTGAGCGGGGAGGGTCGGGGCAGCTCGGGGCTGGGCTGCCAGACGACATCCGGTCCTCCTTGTGGGGGCGGATGTCATCCCCGCCCTGGGGCAGGACGCTTTCCTCTTTGCTGCACCTCCTTAGAGTCAGGGGCCCTTTTGGGGAACTGGTCCCTGGGGCTTGAGGGCTGAATTGTGTCACCCTTGCTGGGTGGGCTGTCTAAGTTCAGGGCTGGCTGAGCATCGCAGAGTTGGAAGTAGTTAGGAGAACCACCTAGACGGTCAGAGCTCCCTGCCCTTCGCCCTTGGCGTGATCACTGAAGCAGAAACTGGGATGCTAGATTCCAAACCAGGAAAGTGGGGTGGTTAAGCATGCAGGCTTTGGAACCAGACAGCCTGGGTTCAAATCCCAGCTCTGCCATTTCCTAGCTGAATCCTCTTGGGCAAATTATGAAACTTTGTTGCACCTTAATTCCTCCACTTTGCGGGCTTGTTGTGAGAATGAAATCAGTTAACTCATCTAAAGTATTTCAGAAGGACCTGGTGTGTAAATGGACTGAATAAAATGTCAGCTATATCGCTGAGCATGCCAGGAGGTTTGTGGAGGGCACTTGGCATGTCTTGGGACCTCGCCGTTCCCCATCAGTAGCAATGGGAAGAATCACAGTGTCCTTCCTTTATCTCCCTGCATTTTGGACCCAGGATGCCCAAGATGGGTAATGGCTCTCATCAGTGTGGTTAGAAATAGAACACTAGGCACCCACCTGGCTGTCCCCCAGGACGTCCACTTGCAGAAGGAATGGCAGCCCAGCACCCACCCACTTACATTCAAGGCCAGGGACCAGTGGATATTTCTGGACAGCTCCGCGAACCAGCTCTGCCTCCTTTGAATGTCTAGGGCCTAACCTAGAGCCTGGGGGGCAGGACTTCCTTGATTCAATTAGCCCTTGTCATTCTCACTCAGGGCACGAAAGGCTGATCCGTGTGAACTCTATCGTGGTGGTCTCCAGGCCAGCAGGTGCACCCTGCTCCCAAAGCTTGGAGAGCACTGCAGTCCCCGGGGGCCTGACCCCAGTTCTGGAGAGGGGCATACCCCACTCCTGCCCCAGAGCAGCAACGGGGTCAGCTGGGAAGACCATTGCACTGGGAGTCCGTGGGCCTCAGTGTACCCATGTGAGGCTTAGAATCGAGTGGGCCTGACTGGCCATTAGACAGCTCATAAAGAAAATAACTACATAATTGCCTGTGGCTAGGGCTACAGTGGAAAAGCCAAAGGTGCCGTGGAGGCTAGAAGAGGCATTGAACTTGGGCTCCTTCTGGGCCTGGGAGACCTTCAGAAGTTCAAAGCCAGGCAGGGGTGGGGCAGGTGCTGGAGGGGAGAGAGAACTGTGTATCTTCTTCCTATTACTTATCATCCCATCATAGGCCCTGACATCCTCAAAAACTCTTTGTACAGATTTATTTATTTACTTCTTTAGGCAAATATTTTGTAACGTGTTGGTATGTTTTTCTAACCGATCCCCAATCCCTTTTAGACAATTCAGTTGTTTCCAGTTTGTTTTGTGTTTTTTTTTTCCTATTAGAAACAACGTGTCCGCAGGCCTTTTGTCTAACAGCACAGCACTGAGGGCCTCTCGCCGGGCGCTTGTTGCTCCCATTTTACAGAAGGGCTTCGTTTCTAGTATACTTATTTTTACAATTGCCCTCTGTTTTAGGCAAGCAGTACAAAAAGCCCGTTTAGGTTTTTATATTTTCTCGTTTTTTGCATGTTTACCTCTGTACCTTGTCTTATGTAAATGGAATCATACAGATGATTTTTCTAAGTACAGCCTTTTATCTTTTCCTTTCATCTCTCGTTTCCTCTCTCTCTCTCCCTTCTCACTCCTCCCACTGGCGTGACTCACCCCCCAGGACCAGTAACATAATTTGCAGGGCCCTGTGCAATATGAAAATGCAGGAACCCTTGTTCCAAAATCATTAAGAATTTCCATTCGGAGACAGCAGAGCATTAAACCAAGTCTGGGACCCTTCCAAGTGCAGCGTCTTATGATGTACAGGTCACACACCCATGGAGCTGGCTCTTCTCTGTCCTTCCACCGAAGCCCACCTTTTTAATTTACTCATTTTCATAACCTGCCCTGCGTTCCTCCACACTTTCCTCCACGTTCACATAATCATACCAGATCACAGGAGGGGTTTTTTGGGGCCATCGTTTTACAAAAGTTGTATCCTATTATATTTCCTTCTCCGCATCTTGCTTCTTTACTCAACACAGCATGGGAATCCCTCCAATTGGTATGAGTCTGGTTCATTCTTTATAAAGGCTCCATAAGATGCTATGCTGTAAATGGACCATCTTTATCCAGCAATTTCCCCAACAGATGGGCATTCACTCTCCTTCGAATTGTTGGCTATTCAAAAAAACTGTCATGAATATTTTTACATTCAGACATCTAAGTGTTGTAAAGTGAATTCACAGGACAGGGTAAAGATTCCTTTTCAGATAGATTTATTGCAGCCAAAAAAGTGAATCAAATTTAATGATGTGAAGCACACGGCCAGGCAAGGGCAGTAACAATGCCTAGGAAGTGCCTATCCTGGACTGGGCCTTCCATGAACCGAGGCCTGGATGGAAGGAGGGTAAGAGGTAACTTCTGCTTTTGTTCCTGCAGCACAGAAGTCAAAACACAAAAGCCAGGCTCCCTGGTTGGGATGGGGTATAGGAAAATGCCCGTGACCCAGAAGACAAACCCTTGAGTGGATCTGGCCTCGGCGACAGTTGTCCCTGGAGCTGGTGGCTCCTGCTCGCTGTTTCGTTCAGTCAGTCAATCAACAAACACTGTGTTGGGCACCCTGGGGGACACGGGGCTGACCCAGCCTCTGGCCCTTCCCTCCAGGGTTTTCTGGTCAGACAGAAACATGTGTGTCTTTGTGCATGAGAAATGGTTTCTCAGACCTAGAGAGAGGTGTCCAGAAGTGAGCTAGAGCCCCCCACATATGCACATGCAGTCACAACCACACACACACTTATACACAAAGACATATCCCAATCACACACATGCACTGCACCAGCATCCCAATCCTCCCATCTCCCCGGCCTCCCCTGTACCCAGCTTACATAGAAATAATGAGGGCTACACCAGAGCATGGGGACCACTGCTGTGGGAGCTGGGATCTGAAATCCTAACTTGGGGGCATCTGAATTCTTGCTCTGAATATAACATTAGCCGCAGAGTTTGTGCTCTGAATTCTGAGACATTTCCCCTTCAGGGGGTCAGGCTGGGCAGCCAACCAGGGAGTTGGTCAGGACAGGCAATTAAAGGCCTGATTATCTCTGTCTGGGTGATGGAGTAGCCCAGCTGGGTGCTTGTAGGAGAGCAGTGTCTGCAGAGTGTGTGTGTATGTGTGCGTGCATGTGTGTTTGCTCATGCTTGTGCAGGTGTAAGTCCATGGAATATTCTCAGGTAAGGCTAAGAATGTGCAACAGTCATGCCTGAATCTTCAGCCCCTGTATCAGTCAGGCCAGGCCGGGCTAGGCTGCAATTAACAAGTACATCTCAAAATCTTCATAGCTTAATATTGTAAAGGTTCACTTCTTACACAAAATCAAGTAGGGTCAGCATTCCTCTCCATCTTGCATCTGGAACCCAGGGCCTCTAATCTGGCCACAACAGAGCAGAAAGAGATAGAGGAGGCTTAATGCCTCTCACCTCCCTTGGCCTGACAGTGGGCACCTGTTCCTTCTGCCCAGACATCAATGGCCCCAACCTAAGTGCAGGAGAGATGCAGAAGTGTAGAGGAGCTACTTTGTGAGCACCGTGGTCCCAGCCATATCCCTCCTTTTTGTGCTTTTGAAAATTGGAATATCCCTGCCCTGCATGGAGCTGATTCCTTGGAGACAGTTCAAATCCTGGCCCCACCACTTGCTACCTGGATGGCCTCAAGCCACGTATCAGTCAGGGTCCCAAAAGGACACAGATGGCACACTCAAAATTGGAGTTTGAAGGGGTCTTATTTAGAAAAGGTCTATTTAGAATGGATAATGCAGTAACAAGGAGCTCAGAGCAGCTGAGCTGTCACCCCTCTGGGCCAGAGGAGACAAGACCAGGAAGCGATCATTGAGGCCCAGAAGGAGAAAGTCAAGGAGCGGGGACCCCCGGAGAGGAGCGATGACCTTCAGATGAGGGACATGGCCTGCCCAAAGGATCACACCAGGAAAGAGCCGAGGGGGATAAACACCAAGACTTCACTCTCTTCCCTTCCTCCTCTCTCTGCTGGGGTTCCCCATTGGCTGAGTCCAGCAGAAGCCAAAGGGCCCCAGAAGATGTTGATTTAGTCCAAACAGGTCAGCCTTCCAGGGCAAAATGGATAGAGACTCTGGGGACAAATGGACACTATCTGGCTTAGGCAATTGATTTCTATTCTTTTGGCTTCCCTTTCCTAATTTCTAAAAAATGAAAGCTAATACCTACCTCCTTGTGTCATTGAAGGAAAAAGGAATAATACATGCAACGGCCAGGCATAGAATCGGTCCTCTGTAAACATTAGTTCCTCAGTGTCTGAAAGCACTTTGCAGCCCAATGGTTTCCAGCCCAGGAGGTGTCCATTACCCTAAAGTCTGACATGAATTTCTCCAACAAATTTTCCAAACAAAAAAATATTTTTCTTAATAATTAATCCCATTTCTAGCTTCTTCTATATGTGAGATATTTTACAGGTATTGTCTTCTCTTAGCCTCACAACACTTTCCTAAGTGTTATTGCCAACAAATCGGGACTCTGGCTGAGAGCGCTTAGTAACCCTTCTGTGGTCACTCAGCCAGTAGGTGGACCTGGCCCCAAAGCCACGATCATTCCTTTCTGCTCTTCTCTGATTTCTGAGGATGTGCACACAATTAGTAGATGAAGTGGAGGATGCTGTAGCTCCCAAGCTTGAGAATTTCTCTACCTCGAAGGGAGATAAGTGCACCCAAGGTCAAGGACTGGGTCTTACCAGAGGCCCCATATGGCCACAGAAGGCTCCAGAAAGTGCCCCCAGCCCTGCAAGCCACCTCTGTGCCCTCCACGCCTGAGCTCACTCACCCATCACGGCTGTTGCTGGTTAATTGCAGGTCACCCATCTCCATCCCCCTCTGACCAGCGTGATACCAGCAGCACAGAGAGCCCGCCTTTGGAGCCAGGTGAGGAGACAGTCTTCCTGGGGTCCACAGTCAGCTTTCTGAGACCAAGCAGGTGGTCTTCTGGGGTGATGGGAAAGGGAAATGGGTTTTTATGGTACCGAGGAGGCTCCCAAACTCCAGACAACACTTCTCCTTCTTGACCCAATGCCAGAAGCTCCACTGCTAGATTCACTTTGAGATCTTTGAGCTACCAGCTTTGAGAGGCCACTGATAAAAATTTACATACACGTGGGCAAAATGTTCCAGCGAGCATTTTAAGAGGATTTGTTGAGAATAAGCTAAAGAACTCTTGGTGGAGGTGGTGAGGTTCCACCAGGTGGGTATTTTATTAACTCAACAGATATTTAAGAGCCAAGCTGCGCCCTAGCACTAGAGATGCCACCCTGGGGGAAAATAGGAGGTGGCTCCCCAAGGAGGGGCTCTGGGGCAGGGGGCACCAACATCCACTGAAGTAGTGCATCCTCAAACCCATTACCAACCCCATATCCAACCTCCAAGTTTCCGAGGTCTCGATGCTACCTCCACGGTAGCACCCTGAGAAAAACAGAGGGGCCTGAGAGGGGAAGTATGCCCTCTTTCACACAAGGGTGCCTCTGGAGGCAGAGGCAAGAGAGAAGAGTTTGTAGGGACTGGACACCCAAGCCTAACCCATCCTAACCTCTAGTCACCTTTAGCCCTACCTTCTCCTGACTCTAAGGAGGACCAGAGGTTCCGGGCATGAGCCAGCCCAGCTCCATTTTGCAGACTAGAACATATGGTCCAAGGTCATGCAGCAGCAAATCAGGAGCGGAGGCTTTGGCAGCTGCCCGCCCCACTCTCATCCCTGGGATCGGCAGAATCCGAATCTGCATCCGCTGAGGCTCAGCTGGTGTCTGGTGCTTCCAGGGGAGCGACTTGGGGTCCGCCTGGTGAACGGAAGCAGCCGCTGTAGCGGGACGGTGGAGGTCAGGCTCAGGTCGTCCTGGGAGCCCGCCTGCGGCGCGCTCTGGAGCCGCACGGCCGCGGAGGCCTTGTGCAGCTTGCTGGACTGCGGAGGGGCGCAGGGGCCGGAACCACCCTTCCTGCCGACTCCGGAGCTGCCACCTGGTCCAGCCGCAGGCAACGCCAGCGGGGCCCCGAACGCCACGCGGGCCGTGGCGCCCGCCGTCCTGTGCAGCGGTGCCAAGTGGCAGCTCTGCACCGTGGCGGAGCACCCGTGCAGCAGCGACGGGAGGCCGGCCCAGGTCACCTGTACAGGTACGAGCGGACAAACCCGCGCCCGCCGCCGGGCCCTGCCTGTCTGACCTCCCAGGCCTTCCCTCCTGTCCCCAGCTCTGGTTGGACCTAAGCCTCGCCCTCCAGACTACTACCCCTACCCACCACCAACGCAAATGCAACTGGTCCCCACACTGATGGGCTGCAGCGCCCCTAAGCCACCCCCGGTACATAAATACTTCAGGTTCCCAGGGTCCCTTAGAGCTCCCCAGTCCCTAGACCTGCTCCTCAGGCCCCGCCCGCCAGATCCCTAAGCCCCACCCACTGGTCGGAGGCTCTGCCTACCACAGCCCTGAGAGGATTCCTCAGTTCCCCCCGCCAGGGTACTAGCCCCTCCCACCGGCTCCAAGCCCCTCCCACAGGTATCTGGCACCTTCCCTGGTCCCTAGTGCTGACCAGGTCCTCATCGCTGCCCCCAGGTCACCAGCCCTGACAGAGTTCCCCAGTCTTGCCCACTCAGTTATCAGCCACTCTTACTGGGTCCACAACCTCAGGCATAACTCTCCTGCCCGGTCCTGACCATTCTCCTACCCCCTCCCTTCTCCTTCTTTCTCCCCCATCCACAAACTCCTTCTCCCATCCCCAGAAAATCGCGATTTGAGATTAGTGGGTGGTGGCAGCTCGTGCGCGGGCCGCGTGGAGATGCTGGAGCACGGCCAGTGGGGTTCGGTGTGTGACGACACGTGGGACCTGGAGGATGCCCACGTGGTTTGCCGGCAGCTGAGCTGCGGCTGGGCAGTCGAGGCCCTGCCCGGCTTGCACTTCGCCCCTGGCCAAGGACCCATCCACCGCGACCAAGTGAACTGCTCCGGGTCAGAGGACTATCCTTTGGGACTGCCTGGGGCTGCCGGGAAACGGCTACTGTGGCCACAAGGAGGACGCTGGCGTGGTGTGCTCAGGTAGGTCAGTGGGTGACGCTGAATCACGATGATTCAGCACTTACTGTAGGCCTACTGGGCGCCAGGCCTGCCGTGAGTGCTGGAGAGATGGTCCCTGCCCGTGGGAGGTCACAGTCCGAGAAGGACGATGAGATTCAGACAAATCCAGGAGAGATAGTGATAAATGCCTAAGAAAGGAAGTCAGGTGGAGTTAAGAGGCAGCAGGCAATCCAGAGCCAGAGGGTTAAGGCTGCCCACTTCCTGGAGTAGGTGGCATTTGAGGTCAGGCTCTTTCTGAGTGGGAGTTGGTCACCAGGTTCAGAGCAGCAAGGGGAGATGCAGGTGGGGAGGTTGGGAGGAGGTTGTCAGCAGTTCAAATGAGGACAGGAAGCTCTGGTCCAGCCAGTGCTTCTCTTAATGTGCCCAGGAATGGAAGGGAGGCAGGTCTTGTTCAGTGTATGTTCCGATTCAGTAAGTCTGAGGCAGGGCTTGACGTTTTGCATTTCTAACAAGATCCCAGGTGATACTGAAGCTGCTGGTCCGAGGACCACACTTTGAGCTGCAGGGTCAGCCAGAGCAGATGCGCAGATGAGAGGGGGATGCAGAGGCGGGAGGGAGAGGACACAAGAGCTGGACGTGATTGGCTGTGGGGATTTTGCATTTTGGGGTCGGGGCTAGTGGGGGTTTCCCCCAAAGGATCCTGACCTGACTCTGCACCCCTCCTACCCACCCTGCAGAGCACCAGTCCTGGCGCCTGACCGGGGGCGCTGATGCCTGTGAGGGGCAGGTGGAGGTATACTTCCGAGGGGTCTGGAACACAGTATGTGACAGCACGTGGTACTCACCGGAGGCCAAGGTGCTCTGCCAGGATTTGGGCTGTGGGACTGTGGCCCAGGTGCCCAAGGGGCTGCCCCACTCCCTGGCGGGCAAGATGTACTACTCATGCGAGGGATGGGAGCCCACCCTCTCCAACTGCTCCTGGCGGTACAACAACTCCAACCTCTGCAGCCAATCGCAGGCAGCCAGGGTCCTCTGCTCAGGTATCCCTCCTCCCCTCCCCCCTGCTCCCCCGATCCCCAGATCTGGACTAGGAATGCCACCTGAATCCACAGCCTAAGAACTCACAGGCCAAGGGACCACAGCTTGAGCTAGGTCAGGAATGGCAAATACTGGCATAAGAGGGACCATTGCCCTTACCATGGCCAGCAGACATTGCTAATTAATCGGGGCATTCTTTTCCCCAGATCAGCCCCAGAATCATGAGTCAAATCTTTATTGAGGCGTTGTTATATGCTAAGCAGTGTTTCCTGTTGACTGGAACTGGCTCAGAAGATGAAACCAATTTGCAATCCCAGGGCTGATGATCATCGTAAAAATAACATTAGGAGACACTAATAGTATCAGTGACGGTGTCTGGAGCCCTAATCAGATGCCAGGCATTGCTGGGCACTCACTATATATTTCATTTGAGCTTCACATCTGCTCTATGAACTGGGTTTGACTGGGTTTCACCAAATCTAAGATGGCACTGATTATAAGTCACGCTATTATTATTTTATGTACCATAAGGGACAAAAATGCTGCCAAAATAAACTCTTGACATGCCATCAATTGTAATAATGGATGTCATGATCCCGATTTCAGAGGTGTTAAAATGTGAGAGAGCATTAGACCTGAACAGAGTGTTAGCGATGCTTTAGAATTCAGGTACACCAGGCTTTCGATTCCAGCTCTGCTGATTACCAGCTGGGAGGCTTTTGTCTCATGAATATGTGGATGCTGACACGAGGCACTTCACAGGGTAGCCAGGAAACCAGATAATATTCACCAAGGGATGTTGGAAGCCCCATCCCTTACCTGTCAAATGATTATGATTATGATGAGAATGTCAGCTTCCCACCTCCTGAGGCAGGTGTGACGAACAAACCCAGTAATGGATAGAAAAGGGAAATATTTGTGGGCTATAGCAGAATGTATCTATAACATATACTATATAACAGCAAGAAGGGCTAATTCTTTTATTAACCCTTTATTCTAACCAAAAACCTCCCCAGCAATTCACCCATGAGATCCTCCTTCTGTGGGGTGTGGGAAAAGCAGGTTTCCTCAGCCGGGAGCCCCAATAGGAATGCACCCCCAGTTCCAGGCCACTTGTCTGTCCTGTCCAGTTTCTAGCACAAGGTCTTGCCACAGCAGGTGCTCAGGCACGTGTGCTGAGTGAATAAGCGGTGCTTTCTGACAGGTGCCCGGAGTCTGCTCAATCTGTCTACTCCCGAAGTCCCTGCAAGTTTTCAGCCAGTCACTGTGGGTGAGTGTCTCTGGGGACACAGTTTTTCAGAGGCTTTGGTGCATGAGTGCATTTGCGTGTACCAGTGCGTGTGTACGTGTGCGTGCATGTATCTGTGGGAGGGGTCTGATGTTTGTCCCCCATCCCCCGCCTTCAGACAATGGCCTTGCCTCCCCCTACCGCCCCTGGGGCTCTCTGGGCGCTTTGTGCTTCTCCACCTCCCCTGTCCTATGTGATGTCAGCTTCACAGCTCCCTTAATCGTGGTATTCATGGATTCATGGACCGGAGTCCCCTCCCCACTCTCCATGAGCTCTGGTCCGGTTGGGCAGGAGGATGGAGCTGGAGAGAGCCAGAGCTGTTCTGTTACTGGCCAGGTGGTGGGAACGCCGAGGGTAACAGCCATTGTGTTTATAAAGCTTGGGGCACTGGCCCAGCACTTTATAGTCATGATTTCCCAACCCTTTAATCCTCCCGGCAGGCAGCCGTGTGGGGGAGGTCTTTCCCATAACCCTTACACAGAGGAAGAAGCTTACAGGCTCAGAGGGAAGTGACCACCAGCGAGTGTTGGCTGGAATTTGCATGCAAGGCTCTGAACTCCAGATCCACGCTTGGTCTGTCTGCTGGTTGTGTGGAGCCTGGCCGTCTTTGTGGTAGACTCGTGGTGCCCAGCTCCCAGCTGGGCCACTGCCTCACTGCATGATGCTGGGCAGCTCTCATCCTCTCTGAGCCTCAGATCCCTTGACTATGAAAGGGGGGTGATAATCCTAGCACTTTCCTCCCAGCGTTGTTGTAAGTCTCCTGTGAATTCACTTTTATAAAGCCCTTAGAGCAGGGCTTTGTACACAGTAAGCACTGTCTGGGCTTCAGTGATTCTTATTTATTAATTATTTGGTCCAGGCAAGGAGCCCCTTGGCAACCCTGGGACACCCACAGGGACCTGCCCAGATTCACAGGCTGTACTCCTCCTGGCTCCCTTCTTATAGAGGATGGATGGCTTGGGGGCGGAACAGAGGGGGACGAAGTCCTGCCAGAGAACCTGGCAATGGATGAGGTCCCAGAGAGGGAATGAAATGCTGGGGACCACGCAGTCTGTGGGGTAAGATCTCGCCAGGACCCACACCCCCTCGCCTCGAATGTGCTCTCTTCCTGAGGTCAGGGCGGGGAGCCACACCATCCTCAGAAGAGCAAAGAGAGACCCAGTGTCCAAGGATCACACTCCAGCCTTTGGCCCAGCAGCCCCTCCCTTGGGCCCTGATCCCCTGGTCTCCCCTGAGCCCCCGCAGCCCGGCCTCTCCCTTGCACTTGCTTCCTGCTGCTAAATCCAGTTCCTACCCTGGCCCAAACTACCACATATGCAAACAGAAAGGAAGAGGGAAAAAATCAAGACAGGGAGGCAGTAATCTCCCAGGGGGAGCAGACACTGCCCCTAGCTGGGGAGTAAGGCTGATCTCATCCCCCCAGCCCCCCGTGATGCAGTCACCACCCTTCACCCAGCCCTGTGGTCCGCACACCCCAGGCCTTCTGCATTGAGCAGGAGGTGGTAAGCACTCCAGGCACTGGCTTCATTGCAGCCTCCACCCATTTTCTGCTTTGGGTTCTTTTAAGTAGGGGTGCAGGTTCATATCCAAGTGCCCTCTCCCAAAAAAAAGAAACAGAAAAAGAAAAGAAAAGAAAAAGTGGGGAGGGTATAGCTCAGTGGTAGGGTGCATGCCTAGCATACAGGAAGTCCTGGGTCAATCCCCAGTATCTCCAAATAAATAAATAAATAAACAAACAAACAAACAAACCTAATTACTGCACCCCCCCCCAAAAAAAAGTTAAAAAAAATCCCAACCAAAATTTAAAAAAAGAGAAGAAAAAAAGAAAAAGAAAGCAGGCTTGGGGCCAAGAGGGTGGGGGAGGCAGGAAGTCCCACCAGGGCTGCAGAGCTGGGAGGTCCGGAATTGTGGCCCTCCCCACTGCCCTCGGGGAGTGCATGTCTGGTAGGAAGGGTGCGTCTGGGGCACAGAAAGAAGATCTAGCTCTCCTGTTGTCTGCTCCCTTCCAGTGGTGGCCCAGAGTCACCCTCCCTGGGGATCCAGCCTTGGTCTTCCCCATAGAGAATCAGGTGCCCCTTGTAGGGCCCCACACATGTCCATACCGTCATCAGCAGGCATCTCACCGAGTTGGATTACGTTGGCTTGTTGATCTTCCCTCAAGGCCTGTGACACAGCTGTCATATTTGTCCCCCCAGAGTGTAGTGCCTGGCACACAGTGGGTGCTCAATAATTGCTGAGCAGAAAGCGATCCCTGTGAGCTGGTGGCCAGGAGAAATTTTCATTCAGTCAATCATCCATTCAATATGCATTTCTCAGGCACCTACTGTATACCAAGCACCTAAAAGCAGATGGGAAAATTTGAAAAGAAAAAAAAAAAAAGGGAGCAGGAGGATAGGTCCAAGGGGAAGTGGTCAGATGCAGAGAGGATGGAGAAGCGAGAAAGGCAAAGAGAAGTCTACGTCCATTCCCCTTTCTTCCTGATATGGGGGTCTTGCTTCCAGAATCTTCTGTGACAGTGAAAATGAAGGACTGGGAATCTCGAGAGCTAATGCTCCTCATCACCTGCATCGTTCTGGGAATTCTCCTCCTTGTCTCACTCATTTCCATAGCCATCATCCTCTTGAGAATTAAAGGAAAATACGGTAAGTGCAGAGTCCTGGGAGCCACGGGAAAGATCCAGGGATGAGAAGAAGCAGGTCTCAGGCGCGGTCCTCCCAGAGGGGTGTAAACCGTGGGGGACCTCAGCAGGAGTGGCAGTGATCCATCAATGGCCACCCAGCCCTGGCCCCAAGAAGCACCTCCTGATGGGAAGGATTTTCCCAGTATGCCCAGCAGAAGTGCTCCAAGGGAGGACCCGATTGGTGTGTGTGTGTTTTTGAGGGTGGGGGAGGTGAGGAAGGAGGTGTCTCCATAAGAACAGGACTGGGTAGACTGGGAGGGAACAAAAAATGACTCCTAGAATCTCTGCCTCCCCTCCCTCAGCCCTCCCTGCTACAGTGAACCACCAGCACCTACCTACCACCACCCCAGTAGGGATCGAAAGCTATCAAGGGGTCCCCATCACCATTGCCAAAGAAGAAGGTAGGATGTCTCCCACCCTGGGCGTGGGGAGGGCTGGGGAGGACAGGAAAGGGATCCTTGCTGGAGGGTCCGTACTGCTGAGGTCAAAGCGGTGCCCCAGCTGGAGATGAGACCTAGCCAGCCCACTAGCAGCTGCGGGACCTTGAGCAGGTCCAGTCTCAGTCTGGGCCTTGGTGGTACATGACCTTCCAGTGCTCATTTTAGAACTCTAGCCTTTTGAATTCTGGACCAAAACAGGCCCGGGGCATTTTGGACCTTGGTTCTCAAAAGAAAGCTCTGCTCTTCTAATCAGCCAGTGGGTTTGTAATATCACTGCCTCTTCCAACGGCCTGCCCAGTCAGCCTCCCTGCAAAGCCCCATCGACATGTTCCTGGAATATAATTTTATTTCATATTTTCCAAGTGAAACAAATGGGACCAGTCATCCATCTTTCACACCTCTTGAGATTCTTGTGAAGGAGTTCAAGTTTAATCAGGTCACTTTATGAATATATTAGATCACCTTTATTTGAAAGTGTTCAATGACACAAAAACCAATATAAAACTCAGCCAAATATTATAAAGATTCTTTGCACCCAGGAACCATATATTTGAGAAGAGAATCTGAACACGGAACCTAGCACAACGGTAGGCCCAGGGCAGCCGCTCACTGAATATTATGGTCTAGAGTTAAGAACCACACTATCTGTGTCTCGGGGCAATGTGAGAATCTCTCTGTGCCTCAGTCTCCTCAGCTGTAAAATGGGGACACTCATGTAGCTACCTCACAGAGTTGTTATGAGTACTAAATGAGATAATACTTGTAAATGTTAGAACAGTGCCTGGCATGTAGTGGCTGCTATGGAAGTGTTAAATAAATAAATACATGTTATTTTGTTCCCCGTGTTTGAAATGGATGGGGAATGTTTAGAAAACCCAGGCCCGGCGGTCTTGTACAAGGTGGGCTGCCTGATACTCTCCCTGCCCCAGTGTCTCTGGTCCCCACCATCCATGCTCTCTGCCACCTGTCTCTGCGCCTTTCTGCCCCCTGCCTTGCCACGCCCCCCACTCTGTTCTCTCCCCAGTTCCCAAGCTGCCCATCCAGGTCCAGGCCCTGCCCCCTGAAGACTCGAACTCCAGCTCGGACTCAGACTATGAGCACTATGACTTCAGCACCCAGCCTCCCGTGGCCCTGACCACCTTCTACAGTGAGTGCCCGGGCCTGGCCTCCTGAGGGCCCACCTGCCCGAACCAGGGAGAGGGCCCAGCCGCCTGGGAGCCCTGCAGTGGGTTCCTCCCAGTGGTCCCTGCAGGACAAGAGCGGCACCTCCTAGACTGACTCTCAGTGGTCCTGCATGGAAGTTTTCTAAGTGCTTTGTGACCCTGGAGACATCTCAATGTCCCGTGTCTCAAGGCACTTTCCCCTTGGACCGCCTTTTCTTCCATGTTTGTCTGTGGCCATGCAGGTTTTTATTTTTTTTCTTAATTGAAGAATAGTCAGTTACAGTGTGTCGATTTCTGGGGACTGCATGATGTTTCAGTTACACATATACATGCATATGTTCGTTTTCATATGCTTTTTCATTATAGGTTACCACAGGATACTGACTTTAGTTCCCTGTGCCATACAGAAGAAATCTGTTTTTTATCTATTTTATATATAGTAGTTAGTATTTCATGCAGGGTCTTAAAATCAGTCCCTTCACAGTCTCCTAAAAGTGGTTGCATCAGTGTAAGATTCTAGGGACTCCAGCTCCGATGGCTTCTCGCACGCTCACACCCACTTTGTGTCCCATCCTGTCCCATCCACCTCACCTCCTCCCCCACCTCCACCGTGAGCCCAGCCCACACCTCTTAGCCGGCTTCTCCAGCTCTGCTCTCTGCCTGCTGGGAATATAGGACCAGGAAAGTCAATGCCTTAGGCAGGGCCCACACAATGCCGGGAGGTCGAGCCAGAGCAGAGAATCTCAAGTCTATTGTGGAATCCCTTGGGATCTCATCAAAACTTCCCTGAGCCCCACCCAGGACCTACCTTATTAGCTAGGATGAGAGTTTAGCTGTATGTCACTCCAAATGATAGTGTCTGGAGAAGTTGGAGGGGACCCAGGCTCCTTTTTCCTACTCTCCAGTCCTAAGGTGTTGTCCTGTCCACATGGTCCAGAATGGTTCACCATCATGTCCGCATTCTAGGCAGCACCCGCCAGAACATAAACCCACAGCTGCAAGAGAGGCACAGAGATGAAGCCTCTGTCCTGGGCAGCTGTGTGTCCAGATGAAGGCCAGGTCTCCTCCTACATGCGGAGAGCAGATGTGGGGACAGCAGCCGTCTGATCCAGGGCCTCTGGGGCCCGTACAGATGCTTCTACTCTGTGGGGCCGTGGACCAGCATTTGGGAGTCACAGAGATGAGATTAGAACCTGAGATTCTGAGCCCAGGCATGTAACGTGCAAGACTAAGAGTCCAAAATCCTATGACACTGAGACTCAAAGTCAGCAGTCCCAGGTTTGGAAGAGCAGAATCCCAGATTCCAGACACTCAAGTCCTTAAAACACTTTGACTCTGCATCTCTCTGACTCTGAAATGGAGGTACCACAGAGCCTGGGATGCAAAGACTCCAGACTCTCGGCTTCCCCTCTGGGATGTCTCCTCAAGCGGCAACATCTGCCCTTTTCCTGATGCCCGGGCACAAGGAGACAACCCAGGACTCTTAATATTTCCTTAAGTAGCAGTAGGGGCAGCTGCAGGCGGGCAGGCACAGGACACTAGGTTTTCCAGCCAGAAGTAGCCTTCCCGGTTCTGGTTTCAGACTGAGGTTCAGGGTCTGCCTGGACTAGGACGTGAGCCCGGGATCTGATGAAAACCCCCTCTGTACACCAGGGTTGTCCTCCCACCCTGTTCAGCCTCAGGGGCACCCTCCTGAGTCCCACGAAACACCAGCCTCTGCCCCAGCATCCCTGGCAAGGAGGCGGAACCATCTCTACCTCCTCCCTCACCACCACCTCTGCTTGTAGATTCCCAGCGGTACCGCTTCACAGACGAGGAGGTCCAGCAGAACAGGTTCCAGATGCCCCCCCTGGAGGAAGGTGAGTCAGGCTAGGGAGAGATGTTGAGGGAGTGATTAGGATGCCAGCTCTGCCTCCAGACTTAGCAGCTCACTCACCTTCAGAAGCATCAGCACAACCTTCCTCCACAGCTCCTTTCTGACTTTAACAATTCCCATCGGCAGTAAGTTCTTCCTCAAGTCTAACTTAAAGCCCTCTTGCTGCATGGCTTCTACTTTATCACCATTCTCTTTCGGGCCCAGGATTTGAAGAGATGCACACCTCCCAGGTCTCACCTGCCAACCCTGAACACTGCATTGCAGAAGCCCCCTCTCTGGGCCCTCAGCACCACCCGAGGAACAGCAGCCACTCCAGCACGTCCTCAGGGGAGGAGTACTGCAATAGCCCCAGCAGCAGGCTACCTCCGTGGGACTCTCAGGTGTTTCCTTCAGAGAGGAACCCCCTCCTGGAGCAGCCCCCGAACTTGGAGCTGGCAGGCTCCCAGGCGACTTTTTCAGGTAAGGTGGGCCCAGGAGGACTGTGTGCCTGCTCCGACCTCCCATCCTGTAGCCAATCTGGCTGGAGGAAGCGTAAAGCTGGGAGCCCCAAGCCAGGCTGAGTTCAGGATTCTAGTCCTAACTCCACAGCCGCTTGCTGTGTGACCTTGGACAAATCTCCCTTCTCTGGGCCTTCATTTCCCCAGTGGTCAAGGGAAGGACTTGACTAAGTCTGGAGGGCCTCCCAGCCCTGGCATTTTGGGAACTGACTGTCTCCTGGCAGAGGGTGACTGGCTCTGGGGGTTTCCAGCAGGGCCCCCGCCTGATGACAGCTCCAGCACCTCCTCCGGAGAGTGGTACCAGAACTTCCGACCGCCACCCCAGCCCCCTTCTGAGCAGTTTGGATGTCCAGGTGCCAGTGGCAAGGGAGGGGGTCCTGGGAAGGGACACAGAGAGGGACTGGAGGGTGGATGAGTAGGGCAGCCTGGATACATCAACACATCAGCTCAAGGGGAAAAGAAAAGAGGTAAAAGGTTGTGGTTTGTGGGGGGGTTGTTTTTTGTTTGTTTGTTTTTGAGGAGATAGGGAAAATAGATGTGGTTGGGACAGAGATTCAAAAAAAGTGCCTTGAGAGGAAGTGAGCTCCCCATTAGGTGAGGAATTCAAGGAGAGGCAGCCAGATAGCCCCTTGGGTGAGGTTGTAGTGGCAGAGGGGCTCCAGCCCTCAGGGACTACAGCCCTGAACTACACAGATAAGGCTGTGCCCTCAGGACTGACATTCTAGCGAGGGAATGGCCTTGAACAAGGTGATAAGTTGAAGATGGTCTCACACAGCACCACAGGGAGAGGGATGTGGACCCAGATCCTCCCAGCTCTGTCCCCGCTCAGCAGGGGCAATGCTGGACCTCTCTCTGACCAGAGTGTCCTGGCCACACAGGGTCCCATAATCCCCAGTCTAACTGCTCCTCCTCCGAAGACTATGATGACATCGGAGCAGCCTAGCCTGGGCCCTGCCAGGCTCTGTGCACTCCCACCCTCCGGACTCTGCTCTGCCTGTGCCCCCTGCCCCAGCCCCGTCTGCCCAGATCATCCCTCAGGGGCTGAGAGTCCTTCCCTGGAGACACAAGAGGAAAGTCCACACCTTGTACACTCAGCCTCCATCCATCGACAGCCTGCAGCACAGCCCTCCCCCGGGCCCAGGCGGCAGCCCCCGGCCGGAGGGGCTGCCTCTGAGGGGTGGCGAGCTCTGCCTCAGGAACAAACAAGGATCTGGGCCACTTCTCAGCAGGCCACGTGGAGGGGTTGGACTGGATGATTCCTGAGGCCCCTTCCAACCCTCAGGTGTCTGGGGCTTTGATTCCCTTCACCTCTGACAGCTCAGGGCCCAGAGGTCCCAGGAGGGGCAGGGAGGCCCCCGGTGCAGGGGCTGTTGTGCTGCTGTGGCTCTGACAGGTAGGGGCTGGGGCTGGGGGGCCGCCTGCTGGCCAGGCTTTGCTCAGGTTGGTAACTGCACCTGGCAGGGAGTCTGGCCTTCCTGGGCTCAGCTGGCTGACTGCGAGCAGGATGACTGCCCCTTCCCCGCCCCGAATTCCTGGAGCAGGGACCTGAGGGCAGCCCTGCCTCTAGAGACCCTCGTAGCCCACAAGGGGCACAGTCCCTGTTCTGCAGTGACCGTCCCTGGCCAGCAGATCCTTATTCTGAGCTTCGTACGGTTTACAAAGATGGTCCCATCCAGACCCTCCAACCCACAGATTCAGAGTGGGGTCCAGTCTCCGTGGCGGCTGAAGCACAGAGCTGTCTTCCAGGAGGGGCCCCAAGTCCCCATCTGTCTGGTTGGATTGACGGGAGCCTCCCCGGTGAACACATAAGTATCAATGTCACTCCTAGAGCCGTAAACGTGTCCAGGCAGCCTCCAGAGAGAGGCCTGAGGGCCCAGGGCTGGCTTCTGGTGTCCTGCTCTGAGTATCTCGAGATTAAACTAATTGTTGAATGAAACTGGGGTGTGGCGAGATAAGTCTTTGAACTCAGAGAACCCAGGCTCTGCTTGTGCACGTGCGCGAGTTGGGTGGGAGCAGCTCTAACCATCGAGGTGGAAATGTCAGGACAAATTGAAAACCTACTGTGACCCGGCTATGTGACAGCTGCTGGGGATGCAAGCACAAGACGACACGGGACCTGTCCTCCCGGAGGAGATGGACAGACGCCTGTGAGTTCAGCACCGCCCCCTCCCTGATCTGCCCACCAGCCCTGGCTCAGCAGGCCAGATGTTTTGACCTGGGCCTCCTAAAACTTCCGAGATGGGCAGGGGGAATGGATTTTATGCTCAGAGCCGCCTGGCAAAGGCACTGATCCCAGGCCCAGGAGGAGCTGGTGATGAGGCTGAGGGATACGGAGGGGAATGTGGAGTGGATCTTAGAGATGAACCCTCCCCTGGCTCAGAGGCTGGGGTTTTCACCCAGCTGCAATGCTGAGGAGCAGCACTGCCTGTGGGAAGAGGGCTGGGGGTCAGGCTCCCTCTGAGCCCTCCTAGGGCAGGGGGTGGTGGAGGATGCTGCTCCATGGATCCTGCCCTGAGGGACTGAGCCTGGCAGCCTTCCTTCACCTGTCCCAGAGGTGCGGAGAAAGCCGGCACTGCCCAGGGCAACCGTCAGAGGATGTGGTTGCTGTAGTGACGGGCCCCCCTCCTCGGGCCCTCAGAACCTTCCCAGGTTTTCCTCCTAAGGGAGGAGCAAGGGCTAGGGTGGGCAGGGACAGATTCCCAGGGTGGTTTGTGAAAGCCTTTTTTTGTCAGACAGCCTGGGTTCCAATCCCAGCTCCACCCTGTTCTGGCTGTGTGGCCTCCGGCAAGCCACTTGAAGTTTGTCTGCAAAGTGCGCAAGGCAGTAGTAGGTACCGCAGAGGTTGTGGTAAGGATTAGAAATTTGGCAATGTTCCCCGTCATGGACAGGCTAATCAGTAGAGGTGAGAGATCTCCATAAAAGGAGAAAGGGGAGGACTAGACAGTTAGCAATTCATGGGGTCTTGGCTCGCTGGTGCTGGAGGAGGCATGGGGAAAACCTTTCCCACTCTCATTTTACAGATGGGGACACTGAGGCCTGGCAGGGGAAAGGACTTGTCCTAAGGTCACCCAAGGAGTTAGTAGCCAAGTCACAATCTGGCCCTACCCAACCCCACCCGGCCACCCAGGGCTCAGGGAGATGGTGATACCCTCTGAGTTCTCCCTCATTTCACACCAGAGCCACCTCCCCATCCCTGGCTGCCTCCTTCTCTCACACACACACCAGTGGGAGAGAAATTGGGGAAACTCTGAGACACATCTCCCTTGGTCCCTCCCAGCCCGGACCAGCCTGCTGGCACCAGGGTCACAAATGGCAGGAGACCTGAGGACTGGTGTCCAGAAACACAGTGCCTCCTGCCAGAGCCGTCTTCCTGGGCTGGCTGATGGGAGTTACTCCCAGGGAAGACCTTCCCCCATCTCTACGCCTCTAGGGCACTCAGACCGTTCCTTACAGAGCCACATCTGTGCTGGGACTGGAAAGGCTGAGATGAGTGACACCCCGCTTTGACCTGAAGGGGCAGGGAGCCTAACAGGGAAGTCACAATCATAAACAGGTGTGCTTATCTGCCACTCTTTAGAGAGCTTGCATTATGTACGCCTCAAGAATCTGGGAGAGGAAACACAATGATGTGAAATGAATGTGGCAGCTGAATCCCAATTTCAGAAACACTGATGGGGGAGGGGCTATATCTGAAGCGGAGGTGCTCCAGGAATTTTCTGGCTCTGCAGGGGCAGTGAATGATGTACAGGGAACGTATGGGGCCCAGGAGAGCCGCTGACCCTGCTGGAGGGAGGCCATCCTGGAAGGGTTCCTGGGGAGGTGATGCCCAAGCTGAGTGGTAAAGGATAGGTAGGAGTTAGCTATAGGAGTGGAGAGGGATGAGCATTCCAAGTCAAAGGAAAAGCATAAACAAAGAGAAAACAAGAAACCAGGTGGCTTTCGAGGTAAAGGGTGGCCCATCCTGAGAAGAGAAGAGGCTGAGGACAGCCCATTCTCACACCAACTCTATTTCACAGGTGAGAAAACTGGGGCCCAGAGAGGTTAACTAAGATGCCCAAGTCACACAGCTAAAAAGCAGCTGCACTAGGTTTTTGGTATGTGCCATCCGGCTTCAGCATCTTGAGTGTTAGCCATAGCACTTCAGGTGGAAACCATTTCCTGTCCCTGTGCACACTGGAGCTACACTGCTGGGTACAGAGCTCTGAGATCTGGAGGCACCAGCCTGTCTGCACCTGCTGGCTGCTGGGATGCTAAACTCAGGGATGGAATAACTCTCTGCCGGGCACCCGTATGCGGCGAGGCTGTACCCTGGCCCCAGGGCACAGAGAGGAATGAAACCTGGCCCTTCCTTGAGAGAGACAGACACAAAGACCAGTAACTGCCAGTATATCCCATGGGTGTGGTGGTGGTGGTGATGACGATGACAGTGGGTGGCATTTACTATCTGCCAGGAGTCTATTATTGCTTATAATCCTCATAAAAGCTCTCCAAGAAGAGCTATCCTCCCTAATTTATAAATAAGGAAACTGAGGCCCAAAGAGGTTAAGTGACTAGCCAGAGGTCACACAGCTTGGCAGACAGTAGAAAAAAATTTTCTATGTATCTCCAAAGCCCCAGTGTGAAACCACCGCACTGCACGGTGGGGGAGCATCACAGGCATATTTAAACCACGCGAGCTTAAGCGCGTCTACTCAGCAGCAAGAGAGAAAGAAAAAGAACAACTGAGCCCACTGTCCTCCTCGGTGAACAACACCCGGGGGGGACGAGAGAGGTGGGAGCTGGGACCCCCTGTTCCCCCAGACCCTGAGAACCATTCATGGAGTGGGCGTCTTACCACGCTGGATGGGATGTTAGTTATTAATGAGTCACATTTTTTCATATGTGATGGTCTGAAACACAAGTCCATTGCTTCTGGACCAGATCTGGTTGATCTGACGTTGGAGGGAGAAGATTCTAGGTTGGAAGCAGCACAGGACAGACTCAAATACAAGAGACTCCCTAAGGGATTTTGCATTTTCTCTCCCTCCCTTCCTTCCTTCCACCCTTCCTTCCTTCCACCCTTCCTTCCTTCTTTTAAATAGTAAATATATTCATGTGATTCAAAACTCTATGCATATCATTAAAATCTTGTTACCCACCCATCTACTATCGCCCCTCCCTTCCCCCTCCCCAAGTAAACACTGTCATTTCTCCAATGAAAACACCAGCAAATAGGAATACCTCTTGCTTCCCCTGCCCCTTCTTGTACCAAAAAAAGGGGCATTCTATCCACACTCCTAGGCAACTTGCTTCTTTTCACTCCTCAAGGGATTTTCAAAAGGAATATTGAGCATATCCGGCCCGTGTGCTACCCAAGCACATAACCTGTGCCTCATTCAGATTCCAGCACATCCTTACACAGGGCTGTGTGGGCAGAGGGGAAGAAGCCACCAACCCTGCCAGGGGTGGTTGGGGAAAGCATGACAAAGAAGGAGCAAATGATTAGGCTATTGAAGGATGTACAGGAGTTTGCTGGACGGAGAAGAGAGTGAAGGACATTCCCAGCGGCAACATGTGTGTGTGTGGTGCATACTGGCTGAGGCTTGGGGAGCAGGGAGGGCACAGGGGAAAGGCCACTGAGGAGCATCTCAGACAGTCTCTGTAACTTGTCCAGGAGTTTGGTCATTGTCCTAGTAGCACTGGGGGGTCATGAGGAATTTTTAAGGCAAGGAATGATCTGATGAGCTGGATGCTCTAGGAAGATCACTGCTGTGAGGCGGAGGTGGGTTTGAGTTGGGAGGTGGCCACCGAGCTTTGGTGGCCAGGACCAGGGGAAGGTGAAGGATTCTAAGATTTGGAGAGTGATTGCATCCATGGGAGGTGATTCCCAACACGGCAACCTCCAGCCACAATGGTAAACAGTGACATAAATAACAGCTTCCACCCCGGAGAACTTACTATGAGTCGAGCACTGTTCTGGGCACATTGTAAGTACGGACTCAACACAGCCCGTGAGATCTTAGTATTAATCTCATCTTATGGTTGAAAAAACTGAAGCTCAGGATGATTCTGAGTTTTCCCAGGGCTGCCAGCTTGTCGTAGAGTGGCCGGGCCCCGCTGCCATTTCACATGGCCTCCTAAAATGGTCAAATCCACACTAAAGGCTCATTTCTGTGCTTATGGATCAGAATGCCTGGCCAAGCAGCATACCATTCTTCTGGCCCCAAAGTTGATTTGCATCCTCCAGACACCTGGGACAGCCCAGGGATGAGGCCAGGAAGAGGCCTGGGTGGGATTTTCCCACCAGAGGTCCCCAGCTCTGGTCTGCTCTCTGGGCTGCATCAGCGTGGCTCCAAGGCACTGAGACCACTCTCAGGGGCACAGACTCAGGCTTCCCAGCCCTGGCCAGGCATCACCGGCTGGTACCCAACCTTTTCCACTGGAAACCTCACCTCCGAGGCACATCTGCCAAGCCGCCACTCAGCTCCCCATCCCTCCCTATCACCCCATCTGTGGTTTCCACTTCCGCCCCTTCCTGAGACCCTCTTGGTGGTTCTGGAGACAGGCAGAGGGGGCCGGAGTTCTGTGTGGCTCCTTGGCGTGGATGCCTCTTGGCTGAGGGCCCAGGCCCCCGTCTCGACTCCATGAAGATGGGATGGAGTCTCCAAAGTGGGGAGGAGCCGGGGAGACCCATCAAGGAAGGGATGAGTTCAAAGCAGCCTCAGTGGAAAGTTCATCTCCCACCACATCCTTCAGCTGTTTACCAGTTTGACGGGGTTCTGCATCCTGACATGAAAAGAGGCTCACCCCGCAGCACCAGCATCGAGGAAGGACCAAAATAGCAACAGAGGAAGACAAAGAAGAGAGAGACAAAGGGAGAGGAGAGAGAGCGTGTCATGAGACACAGGAGGATAAGAGGAGGCAACGCCGTTCTGAGCAGACAATGGAACAGACAGCAAAGCCCAACCACGCTGCCATCATCCTTTGTCTGTGCTTCCTCCGAGCCAGGTGCTGTCCTGCATCCCTCACGTGTGTGGCCCCACTTAATCCTGACACCCTCCCAGGGCAGTGAGATATCCTAGTTTCCACTGATTTCCAGGTAAGAAAAGTGAAGCCCAGAGGAGTCATGGAACTAATTCAAGGTCACCCAGCTGGGACCCAGGAGCCAGACTCTGAGCCCATCACAGGCAGGAAGAGGAACAGGGAAGAAAATGGGAAGGTAGAGGCTGGAGAGAGAACAGGGAGGGTAGGATGGAGCCGAGAGAGGATGAAGACGCATCATTTCTTGGGGAAGGGTTGTCCCCCAAGAGGACGGAAGCCCATCCTGGCTGAAGGCAGATGCCCCTTCCTGGCTCCATCCCCATGCCAGCTCACCACACTCACCCTTCAAATGCAGAAGGAGGGAAAGTCGCCCCCCTGGGCCCTGGCTCTGCCTGGGATTCACTTTCCTTCTGGGCGACCAGTTCTCAAGCACCCTCTCTGCCTGTGGGGTCTCCTGCCCTCCCTGCCACACCGAGTAGAGCCAGCCCTTCCACTACACTCTCACAGCGGGGAGAGAAAGATCACCCACGACCCCACTCACGAACACATTCTCCCCCACGGCCCCCCAGGAGGCACACTGCTCTCCCTCCCTCCAGAATAGCCAAGCATTCAGCAATTCAGGGTCCAATTCCTTCTGTGGCCTCCTCTCCGGGGTGCGGCCATCCCTCCCCTGGGCCTCCCTCAGACTCCCCAGCCCAGCACCAAGGCCAGTGGAGGTGGTTCTCATCTGAGGAAGAGATGCTAAAACACCTGGGGGTCAGGAGCGCCCCCCACCAACTCTTCTGCACAACCTGGACTCGGAGACACCCTGTGACATGTGACTGTGACGTCACCCTCTTGGTGCCCCGACTTCCTGCAGTTTGCGGTTTCTGGCTCTCACCCTCATTGCTTCATGTTCTCGGGAATGTGAGGAGTGGCTGGGTGCACCCTGCGGTTAGCAGGAGGGAGTCAGTGTGCACTAGACGCCCACAGCCCCCCCAAGACTTAGGTCCAGCCCCCTCCGCAGGACCACCCGGCTCGTGGCTGCACTCACCCTCTGGCCAGAACAACCTATCCCTTGAGAAGGCCCTTGTAGAGTCCTGGCCTTCTGTTCCCAGGTTGCCTACTCGGCGGGTAGGGCCAGAGACAGCCCAGTCACCTTGCATCTCTGGCTGCGGGGATCCCCCCCGGGTGTGGGGTGATGGCCCGCTGCATCAACCTGGGGCCCTGCCCAGTAAAGGTCCTGAGATTCCCCACCTCCAGTTCCAGGAAACTCACCTCCTCTCCTGCCACACATGAGTCTTCCAGCTGCCTTGTGGGGCTCTCTTCTCCATTCCTGACTTGACGGCCTGCTCTCTCCTGACCCACACAGCTGCGATTGGCATGCACCGTGGACCCACACGGCAGTCCTTTCTCCCAGCCGCTCGCCAGCACCCAGGAGGGAGCCCAGCACCCAGTGATCCCTTTCCCCCAAGGGTGGGCTCCCGCCCAGAGTCTGGAACAGCCTTTGTCTCACACTTTATCCACCATCCTTCACCCAGCGTGCCAGGCCTGACCATCCCAGTGGGATGAGGGCCCTGGGGCAGAATAAAGTTGATTTACTCCAACACTTCTCAGACTTCAGTTTTCTGTGTGTCTACATGGATTTTGCTTTAGCTATGGACCATTTGTTCTCTTGCTTACTTCATAGTTTTTCTTTAAATGGATTCATGTTTTATTAACTTAAATTTATTTTTCAAGAAATCTTAGCCCTTTTACAAAACATCTAGCCTGAGCTTTTTAAAAATGCTAATATCACTAAATACAAAGACTCAAGAACTACTTCAGATTAAGGGAGCTACAGAGACACAGCAACCAAATGCAAGGCATGATCTGGAAGTTTCTTTTGCTATAAAGGACATTATTGAGACAGTGAAACAGGGGTTGAGGTCTGTAAATTAAATAACAGTATTGTTTCAGTGTTAAGTGTACTGTAGTTATGTAAGGAAATATTCTTGCTTTTAGGAAATACAAACTGAAGTGATAAAGTATTTTGGAGCAAAGGCAAAACCTATTTTTAAATGGTTCAGAAAAAAAAATCCATTTTGTGTATGTGCTTGTGTGTGTGTGTGTGGGTGGGTGGGTGGGGGTGGAGTAGGTAGGGGGGAGACAGAGAGAGACAGTAAGACGTTAACACTAGGGGAATCTGGATGAAAGGTATCCAGGAATTCTTTGTATGATTCTTGCAACTTTTCTCTAAGTCTGAAATTGGATTAAAATTTTAAACACATTTTTTTGTGTGTGGTGGGGAGGTGCTGAGATTTATTTATTTTCTGAGGAGGTACATGGGGAGTGACCCCAGGACCTTGTACATGCTAAGCACACGCTCTACCACTTGAGCTATATTGTCCCCCTAAAACACACTTAAAAGAAACTTTATTAAAAAAAAAAAAGAAAAGAAAAAACTTTATTGTTTCTGTTTTAAACAGGAAACCAGTATCACTTGCTACAAATTGGAGCTAATTCTAAAATAAAGTAATACTGTTACTCTTGCCAGATGCATTGATCTGCTGAGTCCAAGCCTGAGACCTGCCTGGTCGTGGTTATCATACGCGGGGACGGGCGAGGTTGGGAGGTGAAACGTTCTGCTTGATATCAGAGAAAGGCTGGCATGGAGTTCAGAAGGGCATCGCTTTCTCACCATGGGCTGGTGTGGTATTTGGAGTCCTGCCCCATGGCTGTGAACTCGGGGACGTTCATTTCATGACATTTTAACGGACACCCTGGGGGCCAGGACCGTTCTGGAGCCCTGGCACTTAGAAAGGCCCGGGTCCCTGCCCTCTGGAGGCTCACAAGCTGGGCAGAGACAGTTACAAGGGGGCTGGGATGGAAGTGTGACCAAGCAGAGCTCCTGTCTTGGATTCCTAACATTCCTGGGCTCCCAGGAGTCCAGAGGTGGCGACCTGGGGCTGGCTATCGGGTGCCCCGCTGGAAGCAGACATGTGGCAGGGATGGCTCAGGGCTGGTGAAAACAGGAGAGCCTCATCAGGGTGTGAGAAGGAAGGTGGCAGGACCCAGCCCACAGTCCATCACACCTAGGAAGACGCAGCCAACTCAGCCCCTAGCAGAGTCTGCTCTCATTCCTCTTGGTCCCCATGCACGGCCTGCTCCCTGATCCAATTACAAGCGAGGTGTCTCCCCATTTTTCTTATGGCATATTTCATTTTTTTAAATTAACTTTTTATTTTAGAATAGTTTAGATTTACAGAAAAATTGCATCAATAGTACAGAACTCTGTATCCCACACTCAGCTTCCCTTCTCATTAACACCTTATATTCGCAGGACAAAGGTATCACAATCAGTGAGCCGACGTTGACACGATGTTATTATTAATGAAGATCTGCATGCTGTTCAGGTTTGTTTGTTACCTAATGTCCTTTGTCTGTTCCAGGATACCACATTACATGTAATCATCATGTTTCCTTAGACTCCTCTTAGCCATCACAGGTTCCCAGACTTTTAAAATTATTATTATTAATGAAGTATAGTTAGTTTACAGTGTTGTGTTAGTTTCTGGTGTATAGCATAGTGATTCAGTTACACATATATATATTCCTTTTCATGTTCTTTTTCATTATAGGCCATTACAAGGTATTGATATAGTTCCCCATGCTATACAGAAGACCTTGTTGTTTATCCATTTTATATATAGTAGTTAGTATCTGCAAGTCTCAGACTCCCAGTTTATCCCTCCACCACCCACCTTTACCCACTGGTAACCATAAGTTTGTTCTCTGTGTCTGTGAGTCTGTCACTCTTCTGCAAATAAGTTCATTTGTCTCATTTTTTTTTTTTTAGATTCCACATATAAGTGATATAATATTTTTCTTTCTCTTTCTGGATTATTTCACTTTGTATGACAATCTCTAGGTCCATCCACGTTGCTGTAAATGGCATTATTTCATCCTTTCTCATGGATGAGCAGTATTCCATTGCATAAATATACCACAACTTCTTTATCCAGTCATCTGTCAATGGACATTTAGGTGCTTTCCATGTCTTGGCTACTGTAAATATTGCTGCCATGTACATTGGGGTGCATGCATCTTTCCAAATTAGAATGTCCTCTGCCCAGGTTTGTTTTTGATAACGATGCCATTGTTGAGACTACTGGTCAGGAACTTCATAAAATGACCCTCAGTTGTGGTTTGTTGTCTTTCTCATACTTGGACTGGGGTTATGGGTTTGGGGGAAGAAGACCACAGAGGCAAAGGGCCCTTTGCCTCCCATCCCATCAGTGGTCATCGTGACTTTGATCACGGCTGATGTTGACCTTGATCATGAGGCTGAGGCAGGGCTTGCCAGGTTTCTCCATGAGGACTTCTTCTCTCCCCACCTTTCCACACTGTACTCTTTGTAAGGAAGTCTCCCCGCACACCCACACTTAAAGAGTAGGGAGTCATGCTCCACCCACTTGAAGATGAAGTACCTATGTAAACTATGTGGGGTTTTTCTGCAAGGGAAATTTATCTGTTTTCTTCTATTTATTCAATCATTTCTTTATACCCACGTGGGTTCTTGGGTTTTTACTTTGGGCTCTAATGCAACACTGCTGTATCTCATTGTCAGCTCTCTCCATTGGCTCGGGGACCACTTCACCGACCCCACCATGGGTTCTTTGTCTGTTGAGCACACCCTCACTTTCTGGCACTCAAAGATGCTCCAGACTCATCTGGTATAATCCCCGCACCAGTCCTAGAATCAGCCATCCCTCCGAGCAGCCGTGGTTCCTCTTGCTGGAGAGTGACATTAGAAACCAAGATACGTGCTGGATATTAGATGTTCTTGCTGCTGCTGGAGCATAGATGTCTCTACGCCCTCTCAGTTGACAGAGCGAGGAAATGTGTGTGTGTACGAAACTGTATATACAAACCGACAAATACGTCCACTTGTAGCCAGCTGTATGAGTGTGGAGGTAAACCTAAGCTCATACGAATCCGGTACCACATGGGTCATCCCAGCCTCCTCGTGTTTACCCACAACCTCCCACTCCAATAGGGAGAAGTCTGGCCCCAACATCCACCATCCAATTACCTAATTCTTTGAGTCTATGTATTGTGTTTCCTTCTTAGATTTTTCATTTTGTTCCCCATCAAATTTATTATAAGTTCCTCAAGGGCAAGGCCTGAGTTTTTTTTCCCCTATCCTCACTGATCCCCAGCCTGCAACCAATGTCCTAGCGGAATGTCCTTTTAAAAACCCAATAAACTAAGCAGGGAGGGATAGCTCAGTGGTATAGCACGTGCTTAGCATGCTCGAGGTCCTGGGTTCAATCCCCATTGCCTCCATTAAAAAAAAAAAAACTAAAAAATAAATAAATAAACCCAATTACCTCCCCTCCCCTGCCAAAAGAGCAAAAACAAAAACAAATGAAAAACAATAAACTAGTATTTTATGAATGTCCTGTAGGTCATTTCTCTGCCCATCTCTAGGGACACAAAGATGGGTAGGATGTGGTGCTGACTCTCTAGTCGCTTCCAGTGCCAATAAATACTTGTTGAACAGTAAATGAAAGATCTTAGCACCTGCCTGGAATGAATGAGACTTACACACCCCAAGGAGAAGACCACATAGAGAGGAGAGGCAGGCTGGAATGGCAGCTCCATGTGGGCAGGATTTTTGCCTACTTTGTTCACTGCTGTATCCCCAGGACCCAGGACAGACTCTGGCATGCAGTAGCTGCTCAATAAATGCTTGGGGGAGGGAGGGACCGCCCTCAACTTTTGTCCGAGTGCCTCTCAGGCCCCACGCACTTTCGCTCCTGGTACATAGACACCTCTAAACGTCCCCTCTGGAGCTGAGCCTGAGTCACTCCCATCAGTGGGCGAAAGAGCTTTCGAGCTACCACCGCCTGCCACCCAGCTTCCTAGCTGTGTGGGCCTGCGTCATTCTTTTGACACTTTATAAAGTGTTATTCTGTCAAGATGAATGGAAAATGAAAACACAGACAGGCTAGTTGTAGTGAGAGAAGAGCGGGTCTCACTAATCTAAGACAGTTGAGGCCAAGTGGAAAACCATCTGGGCCCCTTGCTCTGGGAAGACCCCTGAAAGGTGTCCTGAGCCACCCCCTTGGCTACTGTGGCGTGTTTTTTCCCCATCGCAGGGAAGGGATGGAATGAAGATGTCCTGCCCGGCCTTTGGCCCTTGCAGAAATCAACCCAGCAGCCTTCACGCAGCATCAGAAGGTCTTTGGTTCACCATCTATCTCTCTGTTTGAGAAGTCTTGCTCGTTCCCCTGACATGTGTTTCTAGAAATAAGTTGTGCAACAACCTGAACATTTGTGTCCTCAAAACGTCTTTTAAAAGTTGTAAATGGGTGTCACCGTCATCATTCATTTCTGCCCCAATTTAGAACAGGGAGAGGACTCCTGCTCCCAATACCCCAGCACAACCCCCCATCACACTGTGACCCCCACTACTGTCAGAGTCGCCTAGGTCTTCTGAGGGTCCCAGCCCTGACCCAGGTTGCCTGGTCCCACCCGAGGGATGAGGAGACCCCTCGCTCAGGCTCGGAGCCCTGTGTGGGGTGTCAGCAACCTCCCTGAACACCAAGTCCCTCAGCATATTACTTCTTTTTTTTTTTTCAAGGAGGTACTGGGGATTGAACCCAGGACCTCGTGCATCCTAAGCATGCACTCTACCACTCAGCTATGCCCTCCCTCCACTATTACCACTTAATTAAGCAAGACAAAAAAATGAAGCACAGTTAGAAAGCAAGTCTGCGGGGCACGGTGGTGGGAATTGTAACATATTTCGAGAGCAGAGGGAAATCATTCTTGTACTATGCAGGGTGTAGAACGAATGTTCCTCCGCATTCATTTGTTTCGTTTTCATTCCGTCTGCAAATCTTTATCCTGCTCCTGCTCCAAGGGCCATCCTTCTGCGTGTGGCTCCGTGTACTTTACCTGCCAGATTGCACTTAATCCTAACTGCCCTATGTGGCAGCTACCGTTAATGCCTCGTTTCTACGGATGGAAAATAAAAGCCTGCGAACGACCCATGACTAGCAGCAGAACGAATTCAAACCCGATCGTGGGGTCCAAGGCCTTGCTTTGCCCCACTGACACCTTGGGCTCCCGGAACCAGGTCCCCCACCAGCGGCTGCAGCCCTTTCCAGGGGACGGCCTCACGCGGGTCACGGCACCCACAGCAGGGAGAGAGGATGGAACCGCCTCACACATCGATTCAAGGACATCGAATTCTCCTGTAAGGGGGAAACGCCCACACGAAGACCGGAAAGCAGTCTTGTGTGTCATGCAACCAGGTTATCGACACCATCTCAGCAGCCGCCCCCTCCCCGGGGTCCCCATCGGTGGGACCAGAGCATCTCCGTCTGAGAGGCTTCCTTAGGTGGGGGGAGGGAGAGGGCTGCCAGACGGGCCTCTGGCAATACCTGCAAGGGCAAAATGAGATGGCCAGTCAGCACCTTGCCCAGGTCAGTCTAGTCCCCTCTTGCAGAAGCAACGAGAAACAGAGCAGTGTGCAGAGGCTCAAACCCGCCAGATCACCGGCCCCAACTTCACCTCTCTGGTCATCAGGAAACACTGTTTCCAAGTCAGGAAAGGAGGGACAGTCATAAGGACTTCCCCACACATGCGACCATCCTCCCACTTTGGAGATGAGGAAGTCGACGCTCCAGTGATGCACCCACAGGCGGCACCATCAGCGCCAGGGCTGAGGCAGGAGACCCAGATCCCAAGTCCAAAATTTAGGTTTTCCCCTCTTAAATTCTCAAACCAGCAACCATTTGGAGCCCTAATTGGACCTACAGATGTGCTTTTTGAGGCCAGCTTGGTATTTTTAATTTTTTGGAAATAAGTGGCCAACATTTGAAAATCAGGAAATTTCACGTAGAATTCCAGATTTCTGATTTCTTTTGAAAAATTGGAAACTCCGGCCACACCAGGCCTGGAATTTCAACAGCCGGCTACAGTCAGCTGGGGCTAGGGCATGAGAGGTGGCCCTCTGAGATGGGGCAGGGTGCTGCCACCCAGGCTGGGACCCTGTTGGCACTGAGCGCACCACCCCCACCCTCACCCCTCACTGCCCCTCCCTCCACAAAAGCTGCATGGCCACATTTGACATGCGGGGAAGGAGAGCGTGGTTGGTGCCCCGGCCAAAGGAAGCGGGGAGAAGGCAGAGGGCTCCCTGAATGCCCAGCCCTCCCCTCCTTCTGTTTTTGCACCTTGAGACCCCGGGCAACAGCTCACTGGGGTGGGTGGGGGTTAGCACAGCATCCTTCCTGGGGACCTGGAGCAGCAGGGCCTGCCTGGCGTGGCCTGTTTGCTGCTCTGCTCCCATGGCTCCCTGAAAGCCCTACTCCAGAGGGGAACTTCCCACAGAGAGAGACAGAGCCCGTCCTGCCGCCCAGCCTGGCACCAGAGGAGGGGCTGGCTTGAGCTCAGTGTTGTTTCGAGTCTGTTCTGGGCCTGGCCTTCCCAGAGGCTTCTACAGGGTCTGGGGAGTTTGTGGGCTTGGAATGGACCAAGATTGGCCTCTAGGGAAGGGGGTGGGTGTTTGGACAAATTGATTTGGACAAACCTTCGTCTGTTCACCGCAAACACTGAAATCCCAGCGTGCTTTAAAAACCCTTTCATCAACATTACCACCATCAACCCATGGCCACTGCCTTGGCATTTTATCTCTTTGGTTTGAGGCCTCTTCAGGTATCATTTGTAAAGGCACTCACCCCTGGGAGGTATCAGCCATTAACACTTGAGTATGAATTGCTCTTTCAGACTCTTGAATTTTTAGAGCTGGGAGAGAACTCAGACACCACTTTGTTCAAGCAGCACATTTTGTTTGTTTCAGATGAGAAGCCTCAGGCTTGAAGAGGTGAAATAATTTATCCACAGTTAGGAGCTGAGCTGGAGTCACCGTGAGGCTTTCCTGAGCCCGTGATCTAGGGTAGTGGTTGGCAAACTTTTTCTGTAAATGGTCAGACAGTAAATTTTTCAGAGTTTGCTGGCCACACGGTTTCTGCCACAACTACTCCACTCTGCCGAGGGGCGGGAGCGCAGCCACAGACAAGCCGTAGATGAACATGTGTGGTTGTGTTCCCATTAGATTCTATTTATAGACGCTAAAAAATGTGAATTTCATGTAACTTTTAACGTATCACGAAATAGTCTTCGTTTTACTATTTTTTCAATCCCTTAAAAAATGTAAAAACCATTCTTAGTGCGCAGGTCATACAAAAAAAAAGCGCCAGGCCAGATTTAGCCCAAGGGTGGGAGTCTGCTCACCCCGATCCCAGACCACAGGAGTGCTTTCAACAGAGCTGCAGCACAGCCCCTTACAAGTTTTAAAGTTATTTTCTAAAATGTTTCGCCCAAAGTCTGATGAAGCAGGATGTGATTCATATTTCATATTCAATGTCACGTTCTAAATAAATACTGACATTTTAAAAGAAAACTGTTACAGTGTCCTTTTAAATGAACCTAGTGGAAAAGGACTTTGATATCCACCATTATCCTTTTTTTTTTCAATTTTTTAATTGTGGTAACATACATACAACATAAAATTTACCGTCTTAGCCATTAAGTGTACAGTTCAGTGGTATTAAGTATGTTCAAAACGCCATGCCACCATCACTGCCATCCGTCTCCTTAGTTCTTTTCATCTTGTAAAACTGAAACTCTATACCCATTAAATGACAATTCCCCATCCCTCTCCCCACAGGCTCTGGAAACCACCACTGTACTTTCTGGCTCTATTTTAACTGCTCTAAATATCTCATATAAGTGGCATCATACAGCATTTATCTTTTTGTGTCTGGCTTATTTCACTCAGCAGAATGTCCTCAAGGTTCAACTGTGTCATAGCATGCGTCAGAATCTCCTTCCTTTCTGGGGGTGGGGGGCAGGTGGTAATTAGGTTTATTTATTTGTTTGTTTGTTAGTTAATGGAGGCAGTGGGGATTGAGCCCAGGACCTCGTGCATGCTAAGTAGGCACCCTACCACTGAGCTATACCCTCCCCGCTCTCCTTCCTTTTAAAAGTTGGATAGTATTCTATCATATGGACAGACCACGTTCTGCATATCTGCTCATAGCCATCAACGGATTGCTTCTACATTTTTGTTATTGAGATAATGTTGCTGTGATAATGGGGGTTGAAGGGTGGCAGAATATGCCACCCCCAAACATGCTGCTTTAGCGTAAGAATTCTTCTGAGTTGAAGGCACTTGAAAAACAGCAAATATAAGGAAAACACTGTGATCTCCCTTCTTCTTCAAAGCAGGAGATGAAATTTTCACATGAAAGATGTATTCCTTGTTCCAGAAGGAAAGTAACATTCTTACCACATCAAGGACAAGAAGCTGAGACCAAGAGAATTCTTTTTTTTTTTTTTAATTGAAATGTAGTTGATTTACAACATTGTGTTAGTTTCTGGTGTACAGCACAGTGATTCAGTTATACATGTTATATATACTTTTTCATTATAGGTTATTACAAGTTATTGAATATAGTTCCCTGTGCTCTACAGTAGGACCTTGTTGTTTAGAACCCAAGAGAATCCTAGACGAAGAGACCTTGTTAAAATAATTCTTTCCTTCCTTCAGTCTGCCATATAGTTTATTACTTTTCCACAATTACCTCTCTTTGTTCAAACTATTATAAAAGCATATAAGTTCCATCATTTCTTTGGATCTTCACTCCTTATGGAAACTCCTCTCTCTCTGGGAGGGCAGAAACCCAACTTCCACAGCTGCCAGTTAGCAGGCACAGCCAGCCTAGTCACACTGACACTGACCGACCCTCTTACCCGCCGTGGGTAATTTTTCACTTCCCAGGACCTCCCTGAGCCCCTCCGAGCTCCCTCATTCTCTCATTGAATCACCCCAGTCATCCTTGTGCAAATCCAAGGTGACCTCAGTCAACACTGGACCATCCTCCTTAATGCAGGAGTTACCACCAAATACAATCTGTCAGTATCACCACCAGTGCCCGGCTTTGTTAACAGTTAATAGTGTACTTACACCCTCCCCCGCAGAACCACTGATCAGCTACAGCGATCAACACCGATCAATTATTCTTCGAGGGACCTGAGTCCAGACGGGACCTGAGATCACTTCTCTGGGGTGCTCAGGGCACTTGCTGACCCTGGACGTTGTGCCCTGCCCATCCAGCCCAGATCAGACTGTGGGTTTCACTGGTCATCACCGCAGCTCCCATGAGAGCCCCCTTTCCTGGGAGCACCCTCCTCCTCCCAGTAGGACAGACTGAAGTCCTTCTAGGCTGAGGAAAGTGTCTCCAGTTCTGGAGGGGGAGAGACAGGACCCTGACATTTTGGGACCTGGACCAAGCCTTAGAGACCCTTAAAGATCATCTAGTGTGGGGATCTCATTGGACAGCAAAGGTGGAAGCCGAGGGGATCAGGTGACTTCCCTGAGGCCAGGGAGCTAGCAGAGCCCATCATTTACTTCCATTCAAACAGCCCTGACAGTCATAAATGGTGCTGCGTGGCCCCATAAATTTTGCCTCACTGACGGAGGGTAAGCCCGCATCCCTCACATTGCAGACATCAGTTTACCTCACCAGATCCTCAGAGCCGGTGGCGGGAGGCCCAAGAGACCGTTGTGAGCAGGTGTGGGAAGCCAGCATCACCCTGTATGTGGGAAAAATTCAAATTAAGACTTCTCTTCTTCTGAAATGTGACTATCCTTCCCCAGTGAAGATACAAGGCTGCCTTGTGGTAGATTTCAGAAATTCTGAGGCTGGGAACCCTTCCCAGGGCTGCAGGAAATGCAGCAAATGTTCAGTGACAGTCCTGCCGAGCAGGGACACGGACTGCCTGACCCCAGGGACCCCAGCAGCAGCCTCGGTTTCTAGCCTGTGGATTTCCTTCAAGGCCTCTGGAGCAACAAGGCATAATTTGGGTGCAAGGGATCGGGTCCCACGGGCCCTGGAGGGGGAGTGGTAGCAGAAGCTTCTGAGCTGAAGAAAGCTGGTTACAGATACCTACCCACTCTATTGAAAGCTCAAGAGAAAAAGAAAGAGGGAAACACCTTTAGGCACATCAGAGATGGTGTCCTATGTGGGGAGGGGCCCGGGCTGCCGGGAAATAGCCGCAGGATTTTGTGTGATGATACTTGTGAGAAAGGAAAAACAGTCTAAAATGCTATCAAACAGAAATTGCTTCATCAGCCACAACAGAGCCCACCGTGGAGAGCTCGCTGGACAACGAGGTGTAGCTAGATTTACTGGTCTGGAAAGATGACCTCAGCATATTATCAAATTACAAAATGAATTTTTAGAAAATTTTTAGGAAAGCGTTTGCAAGAAGATCTCATGTATGTACTATATCACACACACACCTCCCACATGAGTATCCAAAGATATCTGGAAAGTTAGGTAACAGAATCAGGGCCAGTGTCATGGGTATAGGACCCGGGCAGGACCCCACACTCAGAAGGGCCCCGTGCACAGAATAAACTCAATTAAAAAATTTTTGCAGAGAAAATATTTTCATACAGCAAAATGTACCCATTTTAAGTGGTTCAGTTGAGTTTTGACAAACGTAACCACCATTTGTCATGTAACCACCACCAGAACCAAGATACAGAACGTCTCCAGCACCCCAGAAAGTTCCCACCTGCATGCCCCTCCTCCAGCCCCAGGCAAGCACCGATGGGCTTTGCGATGCTGTAGCTTACTGTCATTTCCAGAATTCTATACAAACGGAATTGTGTTGCATGCACTTGTGTTTCTGCCTTCTCCTCTCGGTGCCATATTTGGAGGTTCATCGTGTTGCCATATTACTGGCTGATGGTCCTTTTCTATTATTGTGACATATGGACACACTCCGTCTGTCTCTACCTGTTGATGGACATTTGGGTCGTTTCCAGCTGGGGGCTTTTATGAGCGGTGCTGCTGTGAAGTTTTGCTCACAAGCTGTGCCTGGACATATGCTTTCATTTCTCTGGGGTGAACACGTAGAAGTGAAATTCTCATCGTGTATGGTAGATGCATGTTTACCTGGATAGGAAATTGTCAAACCGTTTTCCAAAGTGGTTGTGCTGTGCTTACGTTCCTACCAGTTAAACTTATTTTCAAACATGTTAAAATTTCAAATACTAGGCTCCACACGTTTCTCTTCAACCCCCAGGGCAGCAAATACATTACAGAGTGTCCCAAACGTCTGGAAACACTCATGAAATTGTGATTATTTATTGCACTTTTTTCCAGATTAACAATTAGATCTATTGCTTCAGATTTAGAGGTATTTTATGCAGAAAAAAATGTCTAGAGGTTGAAGAGAACAGACTGGAAATGTAACTCACAATGGTTTAAAATAAGTTTAGCCTGTTTCCTGAGTTTGGGGACACCCCAAAGCAAAAATGACTAGAGGAGTCACCTAAACATTTCAAGCGTTTTATACTAATGGTTGTGGTTTACTTCCTGGCCAAAAAAAAAGCTACACTTATTTGTTGTAGAAAATTTAGAAAATACAAACAAGAATAAAAATATAGTTCAAAACCTGAATCCCTGTAATGCTATTAAGTATTCCCTCCTAAGAGTTTTGCTAGGTGGTCGTGCGTGTTGATGATGTTAACTGTACTTTTCATCTTATGTTAACTTCCTAAAACAGCTCCTTATTTACAAAAGCGTTACTTCTTCATAGCAAAAATTTACAAATAAAATATTGGTGGTAAAAATGAAAGAAGAGGCTCCTCCACAAAGTCAACAACATGCTGTTCGTCTTTCTGAACTTGTTTCACATCTGTTCAGTCCTTTAAATATATACACGTATAGAAACGTTGTGGGCTCTTTAAATACGTATAATATTTTTTCTAATAAAGTTGGAGAGTGTTTTTTAACTTTTGTTTCTTGCTATTCTGTTTCACAAATTAAACAGGCAAACTTCTGGAGAATTTCTCCCTTAGGTAAATAAAGAGACATACAAGGATAGCAACAGTAGCACTAGTTAGAGCTGCAAACAATTAGAAACCACCTAGCTGCTAATTAACTTGAAAGTGGACTCATGAATATAGATTATTAATTCAATGGAATATTTAAGACAATGAAAATCAATGATCTAGACTACAGGTTTCCTCATGGATATTTTTTCCCAGTGAATCTTATATTCCAATATTATTTAGTTCTTTAAATCTTGTGTATTTTATGGATTTTTTTTAATTGAAGTTTACAATGTTGTCAGTTTACAATGTTGCATCAATTTCTGGTGCACAGCATAGTGTTTCAGTCATATATACACATATGTATATTCATTTTCACATTTTTCATTATAGGTTACTACAAGATATTGAATATAGTTCCCTGTGCTAGACAGTATGAATGTGCTGTTTATCTATTGTATATATAGTAGTTAGTATCTGCAAATCTCAAACTCCCAACTGACCTCTTCCCCTCCTCTTTCCTCCTTTAACCATGTTTGTCTTCTATGTCTATAAACACATATAATTTAAACAATCACTGGCTTTTACAACCTACTTTCTAACCTAGTAATATGTCATTAAATATTCTTAGAAAACAAGGTTTCTGATGTCTATGTAATGGTCCATGTATAAATAATGCACCTTAAGTTATTAAAGTATTGCTCGAATGTTCAACACTTTAAGTCTGTTCGTGTATGTGTGTGTGATGTTGTTGTGATAAATATCCTTGTCAGTTTAACCTCGGCTACATCTCTGATTCACTGCTTAGGATAAAGTCCTAGAGCCAGAATTTCTAGATCGAATTACACTCTTTTTTAATCATTAAGAAAACTACTATCAAATTATCTCCAGAATGTTTTAACCAACTTACCCTTCAGTGGATCAAAACTCAGCTGCACTGTTCTAAAATGTTTACGTGAGAGTGAAATGCTTGAAAAATTATTTCTCATTGTCAAATTAATCTGCCTGCTCATGATTATTAGGGAGGTAGGTTTTTAATATGCTTATTGGCTATTTCTTTTCTTTTGTAAATTGCTTCTGTTTTCACCTATTTTTCCACTAGGGTCTTAATTTTTTTTTTAACGGAAACATAAAAGTACTTAATATATTTATGAATTCCTAGCATTTATAGCAGTGCCCCAATCAATGAAAGCACTCAATAAATGCAAAATGAATAAATAGGGGTATTAACCCCTCTTCCTAGGTGCTGCAAATATAACAGCTCAAATTTTTGCTCATGATGCTTTTTGGTTTACGGAAATCTACTTCTACTTTCCTTTTGTAGCTTCCCCTCATTATTTTGTGTTTAGTAAGTTTTTCTTTCATCCTTAAACAGATAAACACTGGCCTATATTATCTCCTAGCTCTATTTTTACGAAGCACTGAGAGTTTACTATCTGGAAGGGCAAGCTTTCTTTCACTACTCCTATTTTTCAAAAAGTTCTTGGTAATTTTCACTAGTTTACCCTTTAAGTGAATTTTAAAATTATTTAAATCCACCCTCCCTTCCTCCACCACACACCAATACCATATGGGTTTAGGGAGAATTGCCTTTAACCTTGAAGTTACAACACTCGGTCTTTCTGCCCAGTACTTGGGGCTGCCTTTGCACCGAATCTCCCTTCATGTCCCTTGGATGTTTGTTGGCTTGAGTTGGAAGGGTTGCAACAGGTTGTGAAGTCAAATTTCCATCATGCCCACGGCATCCCAGAGCTTTGCACTGACTTCCTAATTTTTAGCCTGAAAGACCTCTAATAGCTCTAAGATGATTACTTAGCTTAGTAAATATTTTTAAAAGACAGTCACCGCACTGATAAGATTAAGGTCAAACAGGCACTCTCCCATACTTTTGGTTGGAATGTAAATTGAAAGATTGTTTTTGGGGGAAATATGTACTGAGGCTGTCCCAATGCCTGTGCTTTTTTTGATCAGGAGAGCCACATTTAGGAACTGCTAAGAATATAGTGTGGACAAATATACATGCACAAGGATGTCCTTTACCACATGTTATGAGGAAAAAATGAACTAGATGTCCAATAGCTGGGAAAACCAATTCATAAATTCTGGTATGCAGACCAGATGGAATTTTATGCAGTTTTCAGAAGTGATTCTTTTCATAAATCCCAGCAACATATACAGCAAATAAACAATTGCCTGTGATACTCTGGATGGTAGGAGTGGATGAGATTTTTTTTTTTCTTCTTTCTAGTTCTAAAAATCATTTTCCAGGTTTTCTACTGTGAACATGTATTTCCTTGATCATTTTTAAAACTTGTTTTAAAAGAGCAATTAGCAGTTTTCAAAATTAGTATATCTTTTTATTATAACAAATCCACACTCATTGAAAAAAGAAACACTAAATGCTGCACAAAACTTATAAAAGAAAGTAAAAATAATCTAAAATCCTACCACCTGGAGATAATCACCTCTTACACTTCGTTGTTCAATAATACAAATACACACACAGACACACACTCAACGCTATCTTGCATTGATGAGTGGCTTCTTTCACTCATCAATATGTCACGGACATCCTTACATATCAATAAATGTCCATCTACCTCATTCTATTTTAATGGTCTGCATTAAAATATTTCCATCCATACATCTGGCTGTATGGATGTACCATTATTTATTTAACCAATCCCCCACTGATGCACACCAAGATGGTTTGCAAATTTCACTTAGTAATTAACCCATCCGTCAGTGTGCTGGACCGGGAGTCAGCCTCCAGGCTAGTTGTCATATCTACTGTGAATTCACTATCCCCCTTTGTAAGATGAGAACGTGGGGGACACCAGGAGAACCCTGGGGAAGCCTCCAGCTGCTGCCTTCCCTGATTTCTTGAGGTGGCAGCCAGTTTAGAATAGGAAGTGTTTGGTGTAATTTAGAATGAATGGCACAGCTAAGACTAGCGTTCTTCCCTCAGATGCTATCGTGAAAGCCCTCAAATACCCACCAGGCTTAAACGGCACCTATTTCCCAGCCTGGAGGGTGACTTCCAATGTCACCTCAGGCTGTAAACACACTGGAATGCAGCTCTGTCCTCAGCCAGGCCAGCGTTCCTGGAAGAAGTACAACTTTGCAGTTAACGTTCTTTCACTCAGTATCTAGTTCTCTTTTTCTATGCACTGCTCTCAGAGTCCTGCCTTTTTTCTTTCCCGTGTCTTTCCTTGAACCTCAAACCCATTAGGATGTCTTGGGTTCCATTTGCTCTATAGCAAATCTCTCAATACACCTGCTGGCAACATCCTGCCTTCCACAAAGGCTCCTAAAATGGGCCTCTTGTTAGCAAAGAGCTTTTGATGTTGGGTAGCAAGTGGGCTTCAACTGGGCGTCATACAAGCCCCAACCAAACGGCAGCAAAAGCAAACTTAACTGAGCACCTCCCATGTGCCAGGCACTGTTCTAAGCACCTTTCATGCATCGCTTCATTTCAGAGCACTGGGCAGTTCCTGAAGGCAGTTAGGGAAAACCCACACCAAGAAACCCAGCTTTAAACAGTGTCTCTGAATCTAGAAACCAGGCTTAGCAAGGCCTAGTTCTCCATCTGACACATAAATCCCTGCTGTGACAATAATTACATCTAGCATTTATAAATACCTTTCACAGGCGCTAATTGCTTTGGTCCCTGCAGAATTGCTTTTACTGAACTGTGCTTTGGGCAGAACTTCAGGCCTTAAGGGATTTCACAAGGAACAGCCTCATGAAGCTTGCTGTGTATTGTTCATATGGATGCTGAGAATGCCTTTCAAGACAATAGAGAGGATCCTCAGGCCGTTGGGTTTACTTTCTTCTTTGCTTTGGCCACCAGGAAGCTCAGAAGCAAACCAATGCCCCACCACCTACTAAATGGACAGACTTTTTCATATGATGTGGACAACTTTCCTACCAAATTCACCTTATTTCCTATTATTATTTTCCTATCATACAGATTTTTTCGTATTATTTTTTAATCCTCTTCCTTTTCATGCACTGCTGCCTCATATTCTTGGTGGAATGAAAAGAGGTATAAATAAACGGTGGAAGTTAGAGACAGGACAAAGGACTTGCCCCCTGACTCCCAGCCCCTTCCCCACATTTGATGACTGGGTCACCAGAGGAGGAAAGTCACCTTGAGGAGCTGATCTGAGTTGCCCCCGTCCCTGCAACTTCAGAACAAAAGACATCATTGGCCCTTTCCACCACTTCCAACCATCAAAGCAGATCTGTACTCCCTGCTCCCCAGGTAAAGGTGACAACGTCAGTAAATTAAAATTGCCCTTGAACAAAAACTCTAATTTAGAAAGATACACGCACCCCAATGTTCATAGCAGCATTATTTACAATAGCCAAGTTATGAAAGCAATCTAAGTGTCCAACAGATGACTGGATAAAGAAAATGTGAAATATATATATATTTATCTATATGGATAGAATGGATCTATATACAAAACAGAGACAGACTCACAGACATAGAAAACAAATTTACGGTTACTAAGGGGAGAGGGAGGCAGGGGAGGGACAAATTAAGAGTATGGGATTAGCAGATACACACTACTATGCATGAAATAGATGAGCAACAAGGATGTACTGTGTAACACAGGGAACAATACTCAATATCTTGTAATAATCGATAGTGAAAAATAATCTGAAAATATATGTATGTAACCAAATCACTTTGCTGTATACCTGACACTAACACAATCTTGTAAATCAATTATACTTCAATTTAAAAAAAGTGAAGCACCTAAAAATAAATAAACAGAACAAAACAAAACAAAGTAAAATTACCCTTGAAAGGCCATCTTCTGTGGATCAGAACTCTGAACAAGTGGCCTACCAGACTCCAAGGTGATGGAGACAAAAAACAAAACAAAAGAAACAAACCCCTCCCCCACTCACAGCCCCCAGGCTCCCGCACAGGCAGGAGCTGGAAATTCACCACAGGTGCACATCTGCATCTGCTGCAGAAACATCACCTTCCTTCCGGTCATTCAGCACTTGTGCTCCCTGTCTCTCCACCTGGTGCACCTCCCCAGCCCCCACGTAAGGCCCAGGAAGCCCTCCCCAGCCTCCCCACCCCACCCCCATGAAGCTTTCCTGACCCAGCCAGGCCCTGGGCCCCCTGTCTTTCCTCCACTGCATCTCCACCTATTGCAAGCTCAGCACAGTTCGGCAGGTAATTGCGTCCAGTCTCCCTGCCACCGTCCCCTCGACCAGCAGGCCGGGCCTCAGCTGGAACAGAGCGAGCCGCCTGCTCTTCAGCCGCTAACCTGGTTTCAAGTGACTTCACAGAAAGCTACCTGCTTGTCTGCACACACCCTCTCCTCTTTAAGTTTCAGCCCAAACTGTCATTAAGACCTGGCCTTGGCAGAGGGATGGTAAATTCTCCACGCCACAGTGTCTGTGCGGTTCCAATGAAGATGAACCCCAATGCCCAGCCTAGCATCGCAAAACCAGGCTTCTAAAGCGACACTCCTAAATACCACGTGTACAGCAACATACATTTCCTCACGCCACCGACATTTACGGCGCGCGTACCTCTGGTACCTCTGACCCGGCGTTAGTTACTTCGCCTGCCTCGGCCTCTCATTTCTTACCTGGTGAGATGGATAACCACGGTGCCCACCTCACGCCACAAAGTAACTGTTTACTCCCCCTCCCTGCATGTTTCCTCATCTCCCCGGGCTGTTGTGATTCAAAGTGAGCTACGGCCTGGAAGGTGCTTAGAACAGTCCTTGCATACTGCAAAGGCCTGCCACTAAAAACGACCCAGTTATCATCGTGGTCCCCATCAGTCTTGTGACCACATGGTGATCTCTGTGGGTACCCCCGGCTCAGTGCCTGGCATACAGTAAGTGCTCAGTAAATCTTAGCTGTTCATGCTCTGTGGTTATCACTGCTTCTTTCAAAGCCCTTGACATCTATTTTTCACATACTCTCACAGCACGTTCGGCTGAATTCTGTTTTCTTTGTAAAAACCCATCACCGCAGTTTCATCACTGTGGGAAGAAGACCTTTTCTAGTCTTTTTTTTTTTTTTATATTGTAATGACACAATGCTTTGTGATGGAAAAATCATTAGTTTAGTTTGACTTTCTTTGTTTTCTTTTTTTAAACGAATTGACTGATCTTTTTTTCCTGGATTCTTCTAAGTTTTAAAACGGCACAAATGAGACACCCACTGGCTGCCCCCCTCTGTGTCCCCCACAGACCACTGGGCCCTGAGCATGGCTCCCCCTGGTCCTGCTCCATGTGACTCTTCCCCACGTGGCCTCACCGGGTTCTGCCTGGTGTCACCTCATGTCACATTCCAGGACTGTCCTGGGCAGCTCTACCAACTCCAGACCTATCGGTCTGGACGGCTGCCTAATGGCTGCTTCATCTGAGGGGCTTTGGGGTCCTTCCCTTAGTCACATCTTAAGTGTCCCATCAGTTTCCTACCCAACAGATAAGTCCACAGAGGACATTTTGACACACAGATCTTTCTCCTTTAAATCATGTTCTCAAAGTTAGTATCTTTAATAAAATAAGAAATATATTCACATTTTTCTTGATTTAAATTTAATATACATTTGAAGGAGATTGAAGCACACCAAAATAGGCCACTTTGGTATAAGGATTGTTTTGAGATGAAAGCAGTTAGCCCTCTGCCCTCCTCTTTTCTACCCAAAAGCAGGACACACATTTCCCTTTGTAAAGATCACATAAATTCCCATTTGTACAGGCGTCTCTCTTTCCAGGAAGAGGAGGATGATTCTAATCATTGGCGATAACTCTTATTAGTGGAGAAGGCACCAACTTGAGTCTGCATAATAAACTTACTAAATAACCTTTATCTTCCATTAGTTTCCCTCATATACTTACCTTCCCACCATGTACCTCAGGAGCCTTAGAAGCTCAACCCCCTCCCTTCCTTTGTCTGGTTTGTTCTCCACAATTTATCACCCACTGTTAAAATAGTATATAAGTTCCCAAGTCTAACCCCTTCTTTGGGTTTTCACTTCTTTCCTGTGAAGAAATATATGTGAAATAAACCTTTTCTCCTGTTAATGTCTTTTATCAGTTTGATTCGCAGGCCCCAAGCACTGAACCTAAGAGGATAAAGGAAAAGTTTGTTTTTTGGTTTTTTACCTCCCCTACATAGTGCTATGTTGACATTTTAGAAAATGCACAAACATTAAAAAAAATTTTTTTAATCTGTCCATAGGCAACCACTCCACTCAAAAAAATCAGTGCTCCCATTTATGCATCATTTTTTCCGAGTCTTCCCATCCCCTTTCTGCATTGACACATACGAGGTGTATATCTAGAGAACAGGGAAGCATGTGTCACTAAAAACAACGTAAAGAGGAGGGGAGCCAGAGATACAGAGACTGGTTCTGTCCTGGCCACTTCACCCCCTCTCCATGCCACCTTGGCCATGTCATCTAACCTTCCTCAGCCTCATTTCCTCCTCTGTGAAATGGGGAGGAGAGGAGCATCTGCCTCACAAGGTGGTTGTGAGGATGCAGGAAGGCGAAACCAGCAAGTGTTGTCGGCAGCCCCCAGGACACGGTGAGTGCCCGCTGAGTGGGAACGAGTTAACAACAGACGTTCATTTGAGCAAATAAATATTAGCAACAAATATTTTTTAAATTATATGTCTACATTATATATTTAGTATTTTATAAGTTAAAAACACAAAGTAATAAATTACAACTTCAAATATATGCTGTAGCTGTGACGGCACCGTAAATGCAAGTGTCTAGCTTGAGTGTCACTTCACATCCTATGGACAGTGTTTCCCATCGTTACAAACTGTTATGTGGGCTTTCATGGCTGCCTAGGACTCACTCCGCAGCGCCTTTCAATTTAACAGAACTGCTCATCTCAATGCCAGAAAGGCACAGCCAGGCTAGGAGAATCCTTGTGATTCCTCGTTCCAGCCCCCCAAAAGTCCATTTTCTTTCTTTTTTTTTTTTGGGGGGGTGGGTGGGTGGGTAATTAGCTTTATTAAAGAGTCCATTTTTCCACCCTGGCTCCCCTCGGCTTCATTCAGATCTCTATAAAAGTGGCTTTCTGTGCATTTGATCCTGTGATGGATAATCACCAGCCGAAATGAATAAATCATCTCTGGAGGAAATTCAAGAGCAAGCATTTCAACCCCAGGTGCTTGGACAGAACTATTTCTCTCCCCCTCGGGGCCTGGGGCACCCACAGTTGTGGTTTCCTGGGGACTGGGAAGGAGCCAGACAAATGAGAAGCCAGGGGCTGCCCCCGTTCCCCAGGTGTGGACACTGAGGTTCAGAAAAGTGAAGTACCTGGGCCAGGGTCACAGGGATGGTGACAGAGCCGGGATCTCACCAGGTCTGGCTGAGTCCCTGTCCGCACTCTCCTCCCACCCCTTTGTCCCTCAGAAGAGATGAGTGTCCTCCCAAGAGAGCAGCTCAGAGACAGGAGCTCAGCACAGCCGATGTGCAGAGGTCAGGGGTATGGGAACCCCCATCACACTCACACTTCCATTCCTGGCCAGGGTTCCCCCATGGGGCTGAAGGGCCCACTCATATATGTGAACCTGAACCCCATGCTGGACCCATATGGTCTAGGGATGGCTCCGGGCAGGCACTTATTTCTATCCAACCTTGCCTCCCTGGAGCAAGCCTTCTAAACCTTCTAAAGACAAAGGGAGCCCAGTCTTTGCCCCCCGCCACGACCACAGGGAGCAGGGCTGGGTGGTGGACCCATAGATGGGGACCCTGCCTTGCCCCGACCTCCCCAGCTGTGGCCTGACCCTTGGACTTTGGAGGGGTCCTGCCCCGGGGTCCGGAGACCTGGGTAGGTGATGTTCCAGCAAAGGTGCTATGAGAAGTCAGTCCCGAGAATGGCCAGCACTGTTTCCCGAACTCCGTGGAAAGAGAAACAGAGACCAGAAAATGCCATCTGTGTGCCCTGGAGCAGCTTGTTTCTGGAGCTAGTTGCTCAGCACCTGAGAGCTTAGCGTCACACTGTGACTCTAATTTTTTAAATTAAGAGTCACTGCGGTGTTTCAGTGTACCCCCAGCTCTCCTACCTGGGGGAGCCAGCTCAAACCCAAACCACACATCACTGCCCTCCTTCCCGCTGCAGGAAACCAGCCCCCATCTCTTAGGAGAGAGTGAGCCACTGCTCGCTGGAAATTGATTTCCAGGCCCAGCAGCCTCGGGAAGTTCTTCCCTCTGGACTGGCGGGAGGTGGCTGCCCTTCCCCAGGGAACGCTGGAGAAGGAGGAGGGACTTGCAAAGGCAAATGGGAAAGCAGCTGCACAGGCTAGTAGCTGAAGCCAGAGTTTAGAGGACCATGGAGTGCACCTGGAATTGGGTTGATGGGGTTTGAGTCTGCCTCCGACGCTTCCTAGCAGGTTAACTAGCAAGACTTTTCAGCTGTAACATAAGGACACTGACAACTCTCAGCACTCGGTGTCTTCAGCTATGAGATGGCATAAGTCATGGTACAAGAACGCGGTGGCAAGACTGAAAACAAACCAAACATCCGTCAGCGGGTGAATGGATACACAAAAGGGGTATATGCGTACAATGGAACACTGCCCCGCAGTAAGAAAGAATGAAATACTGACACCTGCGACAGCACGGATGAATCTCAAAAACATTAAAAAGAAGCCAGGCGTCAAAGACTACAAAGCATCTGACTCCATTTATATGAAACTTGCAGGAAAGGCAAATCTATCGCGACAGAAAGCAGATTGGCAGTTGCCTGGAGCTGGGGTTGAAAGGGACAGTGACTGCACGTGGGCCCAGAGGTTCTTCTGGGAAGATGCGAACATCATAAAACTGGATTGTGGTGATGGCTGCACACTTTGTAAACGTACTGAAGAGTATTAAATTGTACAATTAAAACAAGTGACTTTTATGCTACTTAATGATACTCCAATAAAGTTGTTTTTTTTTTTAAAGTACCCAGTGAAGAGTGTCTCTTCTAAGGATCAATTCAGATACTCTGGATACAAAGTGTTTGGAAAACTGTGATGTGCTATGACACTGCCAGTCCCAATCGTTACTAAGGCGACAGCAGAGAGTGGGTGTAACCACACCAACAGACCCGGAATCAACTCTCGTCCTCACAACCGGGGCCCCTGCTCCCTCATCTCTAGAATGGAGGTCATAACAGCCTCACAGGCTGAGGTGAAGATTAACCGAGCTAAACACGCAAGGTGCTTAGGACTCGCCTTGCAAGTGGCCATGTGCTCGGTAACCACAACTCTTAGCATCCTCATCTTCGCTATTACTATCCCAGGAGCTCAGAGCAGAGCCCCCAGACCAAGAACAGGGCTGGAGACACTCCTGTTCGTCAGTGTCCCCTCTGGCTCACAGCCATTTGTCAGCGCTGCCTGGGTGTAGGATTAGACTTTGTCGTTCATCTTGAACTTCCACACATCCACCACATCAGCCCAGAGTCGGCTCTGCCCATCACAGGGCTGCTCCCCATTCCCCAAGTACCAGCCAGGATGTAGGGTCAGCCTGAAAGCCCACTCAAGGATGGGTGGGGGTTCTGAGACAGGGTGAGGGGCCAGGGGCCAGCTCCAGGACCGGGGAAGCCTCAGGCTGTGCGGCCCAGAACCCAGGCAGGCACAGAAAAATGCAACCCCAGCTGATGTACCCGAGCCCTGCATTGTCGCCCTCCTTTGCAGTCAAGGACACTGTGGCTCAGAGGGAAGGACACCTTGTCCTGTGTCTCACAGCATTAGAGACAGGGCAGAGGTCAAACCTGGTCTATTTCCTCCAAAGCTCAAGAGCAGGTGCCCAGAGGAGATGCGTTAAGGGACAGGGTCAGGATAAACAAAAGAGGGAAGGAACAGCTCTGAACTATAGAAATCATCCAGGCAACACTCTCCCTGATGACACTTGTGAAAATGTGGATTTTGGAGCGAGGATATAGCTCAGTGGTAGAGTGAATGCTTAGCATGCACAAAGTCCTCGGTTCAATTCCCAGTACCTCCATTAAAACAAACAAACAAACAAACAAACCTAATTACTTCCCCCAAAAAACAATAAAAATAATTAAAATTCAATAGCTATCTTTAAAAAAAAAAGAAAATGCAGATTCTAGGTTTCACCTGCCCCTCAGACCAACTGAAACCAGAAACTTGCATTTTAAAAAGCACACCAGGTAATTCTCAAGAAATTTGAGAACCTTTAGCCCCCAATAATGCAGGGAAGTAGAAATGCAAATAGAGAAAGACTGAGATATCAGAGTAGCTCATTAGTTTGCTGTGCCAAAGTTAAAAAAAAAAAAAAAAAAAAAAGAGGAGCCCCCAGCCTGACACCAGGGCTTCAGAGGTGCAGGGCTCTGACGCTGCAGAGTGCACGGTCGAGCAGAAGCCTTGCACTGGCTTCTCACGGCACCCTGTGAGAGCAGGCACATAGAGCCCCATGTACAAAGGAGGAAACTGAGGCCTGGAGAGAGGAAGTCATGTGGCCGGCGGTGACAGAGCTGGCCCGCCAACCCAGAGCCAGTCACCGCACTGCTGCCTGCAAGCTCCGGGCAGTGCAGACCCCAGGTCAGCATTGTGAAGACCCCGAGGGTGCTCTCCCTCTTCTCGTCCCTGCTCCATTGCACCCACGTGTGACCAGACGTGGGGCACGAACGATCCAAAGGGTAAATACCAAGGCGGGGGCGCCTGACGAATCGCATTTGTCAGCGGGATGCGGTACTGTTGGATGGATTGATGGTTATGACCTTACGCCTGCATGGCCCCCTGATGGTTTACAAAGTGCTTTCCAGCAATAATTATCCCCCATTTGCTCACAAGAAGAATTAGTACTCAGTCACAAGTGGGTCTGATCGTAATTTGCAGAATGAGGGCTGAGCTCAGAGCGTACCTGATGTCTGTGGCCACCCCAGGAATCCTGACTCAGTTGGTTGGGGGTGGTGCAGCCTGGACGGAAGGATTTTTTAAGCTCCCCAAGGGATTCTAACGCATGGCCAGGCCAAGGCGGAGAGTCGTTAGGCCCTTAAGGGAGATGGGCTGGATTTCAGGCCCCCGCATCTCTAAATCACGGCGTGGCTGGGTTCTGGGTGTTTTCCCTGGATTGCCTAGACGATGCCTTCAAACCCGCATGTTCCAAGGGCCCTGTGGCCCCGCCAAGTTCACCTGTTCAAGGTTTCCTTTCCTTGCCTCTAGGACCATCTACACCCTGACAGCACAGTTCTGGGAAAACACATCTTAGCTGAATCCCAAAGTGCACCCCAGCCAACCTGCCACCTCCCACTCCAGCAACTCAACTCCAAACCCACCTCCTCTGTGAGACAAGTGCAGAGTCACAAAGACTGCAGCGGGCCCAGCCCCAGCCCCACCCCGTCCCACCCCACCAAGCTCCCACGTGGCCCCAGCTCTCCCAAGCACGTAGGTCAGCCCAGGACTTCATGCTCCGAAACAGGTCAGGCCATTACCCACCACCGGCTAGTGATTTGGGCTTCGAATTGCCTCCAGTGTCTTAGACGGTGACACTTTCCCCACAGGGACCAAGGTTAACCAATTCCAAACACTCCCCATCAGCCCCATGGTAATTACCAAGGTCAGTGTGAGCTGTGTGCTGAGCGCTTTCCCCGCATCCTCTCAGTTAATCCTCAAGCTAGGCTGTGCGGTCACTGCTGTGATTACCTTCATTTTACAGATACGGAAACTGAGGCTCAGAGAGGTTAGTAGCTTAGGTGGGTAGGTGGCAGGGTCTGGATTGGAACTGGGGTCAGACAGACACCAGAGCCTGGGCTCCTCCTAACAGCCACACTGCCCAGCCTCTCCCAGGGGTCACTTAAGCATCCTTGTCGCTGTCCTCACGGGGAGACAGCAGAGGGAAGCGCACCAGCTCAGGGACCAGAGCTGCTCGGCCACGCATGAGCTGTGCTGGCTCGGGGTCAGGGAAAAGGGCCAAGTCCAGACCCTGCAGGGACCTCCTGGCTGGCGTGGCTGTGATTTGTCCCCCGAGCCGGGGCACTCTGGGCAGCAAAGGGGGCTTTTTTTTTCATGTAGTGTTTTGGTTTTTTACAATGTTGTATTAGTTTCTGGTGTACTGAATAATAACTCAGTTATATAGATACATATATTATACATATTCTGTTTCATATTCTTTTTCATTACAGCTTACTATTAAGCTGTTGAAGATAGTCCTCTGTGCTGTACAATAGGACCCTGTTGTTGACCTATTCTGTACATAGTAGTTTGCATCAGCCAATCCCCAACTCAAAGGGAGCCGTTAGTACCGACGGTGGGACACTCCGTGTCAGTCGGGACTGTCCCAGACAAGCAGGATTTACAGTCACCCAACACAGAGTTGAAGCTGGCTAAATTCTCTGATCCTCAATCTCCTCATATTTAAGGTGAGGCTATAATGAGGACCCACTAAAACAGTTTGTGTGACCACACACTTAATAAACTCTGAAACCTTATATGCAAATGAAGGGCTTTGAAAAAAATTTACAAGGACACACAACTCGGCCTTATGAATTAATTCATGGTCTAGCTGGACGTTGGAAAGCCTCTCCCACCCAGGACCTTGGTTCTCCTGCCGGTGTAGTGAATCTTTGAGCGCATGTGGGCGGCAAAGTGACAGTATGGGGCCAAATTTGCCCAGAATGACAAATCTTGTTTGGTCAGCACAGAGTTTTGATGTTTTTGACTTGGAATGTCACAGCCCTGCCACTCCCGCTTGGCTCCTCCCTGGCTTGATTCACATGGCATGGTCACCCGCCCGGCCCCTTGGGCATCTGAATTTGCAACCGTAGGACTAGGCACATCCAGAAGTCCCTTCCAGTCCTGCACATCCTAGGGTCCTCATAGGCTGGGTCCCTAACACTGATGTGTACCCCAGCTGAAGCTATACATGTAGGTTGGCTGCAGCTAATGTCCAGTGTTAACATTAGATCAGTAATGTTTAGCATCAACCAAAATACAAGAAAATCTCCCTTCACGCCATACCCAATGTTTAGGTCAAGAGGGGGAAAACAGAGTCACAAAATCAAAGGGTCATCACATCTTAAGTGGGCATTTTGGTTCTTCATCAAGCAAACCACTACCAACCTCTTCAGCTTAATCTTGAACCTGATCATAAGGAGAAGGGGTTGGGGAGGGGGAGCCTCTACCTTCTGAGTGAGCCCCAGTCTCCTCTCCTGCAAACCCCAGAGGGTAGCATGCACCTGGCCGGACTAAGAGGCTTGGTGACTCCGCTGAGCACACAGCCCAGCACACACACCACCCCATCCCCAGTCACTTTTACTCTCGCTGACCCACCCAGGTAGAGTTCAGGTGGGGTCACTCTCTGTAATGAGTAGATACTAGTCAGCAGATCCACCCTGGTCCTTCTTGGAGGGCAGCCTCTCGGAGAAACATGGCGGCAGTTGGAAAAGCACTGACTTTGGAATTTCAGCAACTTGGATTTGAATTCTAGCTGTGCCTCTGAGTGGCAGACCTTAATGAGCTCCTTGACCAATTTGGGTCTGTCTGTGTACCTGCTAAAGGGTTAACAATGACCCCTGTCCTGCCCACAGGTGGTCGTCAGCTTGTTAGAACCCTACCTGTGAGATCTTGTGGAGGACCACGTGTGTGCTGTCACTGTAAGCTAAGAAACTCTTCGAGAGGACCAAGCCCTTCACGCTCACTGCTCTCTCTGCCATGGAAGCTGATGCAAATGTGTACCACATTGGCCCTTAGCCACAGTGATTATCCACACAGGTGGACTAGTCCCAAGGCTATGAGGCTACAAATTTTTCTTTTTTAAATTATTTTTATACCAAATTTTCTTCTTTAAAAATTATTTATGGCGGGAGGGAGATAATAAGTTTCATTTATTTTTCAAATGGAGGTATTGGGGATGGAACCCAGGACCTCATGCACGCTAAGCCCGCACTCTACCACTGAGCTATACCCTCCCCACTTGCAAGGGTATGATTCTTACCCAGGGTAGTAAATAAGCCCCTTTCATAACAACTGCAAACGAGATGAACAAATCTGCCAGTAGCTGGATCCTAGATGAAGCCAAGATGCCGACACTTAGCCAACAGAGCCAGCTCTTAATTATTTGTGATACATGATCAGAGATGGATCTGGCTTTGGGGGGCCTGAAGCTTATACAATTTGGTGGGCCCTCTTTAAAAAGAATCCAATAGTACACAAATAAAATTAGATAAAGGACCATGGAAGGATCCATGCAAGTGAGTGGCCCTGAGGTTGACCTTGTTCAGCTTCAAGGTCAATCTGTCCAGAGCGTGGGGATAGGCACAGGGGGCACCAATGATAGCAGCCATGTTTCACCCACTCTGTGCCAGGACCCATCCGCACATTGTCCCTTGAATTCCTTCCCACTGATCCTATATCAGAAATGCATTATTAAAGGTGAGGACTCGGGGGTCAGAGAGGTAGAGGAACTTGTTCCCCCAAACTATCTGGGAAGGAGCAGACCCCGCTCACTCCAAATCCTATATTCTTTCAGCCACACCAGGCATCTCTTCAACACACATGACCCACACGATGTGGGTAGTTGGTAATGATGAATGGAACACAAATTTGGGGTAAGATTCAGATTCACCCCATCAGTGCTGCACCCGACTCCCACCAGAACTCCCGAAAATCACAAACATTCAGCCGGGACCCCCCCCACAAAAAGTCCCGGGTCATAACTGTATTCGAGTCATGGAAAATGAGAAAATGGAAAAAACCTCAACATTCCCAGCAAAGACCTGACTGCGCCCTCGCGAAGCTCCACCTCGCTCCCACTGAGGCAGCTTCCGGCAGGCGCCTGTTTGTACAGCCAGCGAGACGCATCACTCGTGCTGATCTGAATTTCTTACCCCCACTCGCTTGGTTCTCTTATGATGACAGGCAGCTCTGTCAAGTTTCACAGCATCCCCAAAACGTGCCAGAGTAGGCTGGTGAGACTCTCGGGGCTCAAAGTCTATCATCAATCACATCTTGGTCGTGACCACAGAGGGTTTTTTTGTTCTTTTTTTTTTTTTAACACCAGCTCCAGGACAGAAGCATTAGTCAGGGCTCAGAGGTTCAGGAACTCTACTGTATGGGACCATAACATCACTGTAAGGCCCCACAGCTCAGCCACCACCCTTGGTTGGAGCGAAAAAAGAAAAACAAAAAAAAAACTCCCAGGTACTTTACCAGACACAGACAGCAGCGTCCTGTTTGGGACAGAGTCATCACAGGCATCTGGCACTGCAGATTCTCAAGCCATAGTTAAGAGTGTTTCATGCTTTTGAAACTGAAAGATGCATCCAAAATAATCTCTCTGACACACCGTGACTCACGCACCACCACCCCCGCCCAGCTCGCAAGGGGCTCAGTTTCTTTCATTCACACCTGAAGTGAAAGGGGGCTGGTCAGTGTCTGCCAATTACACTTCCTGCTTCCTTGCTTCCATCAGCCAGTGGAGCCGCCGGGAGGGACGGGTGTCACACCGCGGTGGGGTCAGGCAAGCCCAACTGCTGTGCCTCCAGAAGCAGCCTAGCCCTGACCCAGTCGACCAGGCCGCCAGCCCCCCATTCATTCGTGGGCCGTCTGTACAGCCGGCCTCTACAGAGGCCTCTTCCGGGACGGGAGTTGTTAGGAGTCGCATATGGAAAGAAAGGCATAGTTCCTCCTCTCAAGGTGCTCACAGTCAGAGGGAGACCGAGACGTGAACGAACAGTCAAATACCATGGTTGGGTGCCGGGATGGGGGTGCACGTGTGCTACTGGATCAAGCAGGGAGAGCACATGGTCTGTCCTTAAGGAGTCTAGGAAGGCTTCTCAGAGGAGGTGACAACCCAGAGCAGAAGGATGATAAGAATGACAAAGAGGATGTTCGCTCACCCTGGCTTAGCACCTACGATGGGCCAAGCGCTTTCTAACACCTTACATCCCCATTGCTCTTTGACGTAGGTAACATTATTCATTTCACCTTATGGAGGAGGCAACTGAGTCACCAATATGTTCCCTCATCTGGCCCAGAGCCACACAGCTGGTATAAGCACAACACGAGGACAAGCTGACCTCAGGAGACAGCACAGGGATCAGGACGTGGGAAGCCACGGAGACCAAAGAACATGGCATTTACAGAGAACTGCCAGCCTCTCCGGAGCATAGAGCACAGGGTAAAGGTTATAACACGTGGGCATGTTTTGTTGTGGGAGATGCTTGTTGGTGACCCACGTGGTGCTTTTCAAAAAATATAAACCAACATTTGAAAATTGGGAGATTTCATACAAAAACCCAGACTATCCAGGTTGTGCTGAAAAACTGGGATCTGGAACACGGAGCCGCATTCTTCTATGATGACCATCAGGGTTGGGATGGTTCTCTCTGGGAGAGCACATTGTAAATGGCAACATGACCTACGGATGCGAGAGACACGTGGCTGTTGTGTAACATTGTCATCATTGTTTCTTGTCCCGTTTTGAACCCACATAGAAAACTCAGCCAAGAAGGTCAAGCGCGCCATCTTTCCTTTTCTCCTTTCCCAAAGTTGCCCAGCTCTGATGCTATCCCAGGATCCACACTAAAGATTCAGAAAGATCTTCCCAGTTCCTACCTTTAAAGGGGACCTCAAGGAATGCCTCTGTAACAGTGGTGTTTCAGGTGGCCCTTTCTAGAGCTCTCAGATTCTACCTAGCAAGCATCTAGATTAAGTCAAGCCAAAGACCTGGAGGAAAGCAAAAAAACCCTCAGCCAACATGCAAAAGGTTCCAAGTTTTTATACTGCTTGGCTACATACAGACCAGGGTGAACAGATTTCAATTCACACACCAGATCTAATGGTATGGAAAACTGTTTATGCTAAGAATGAGTCTATGCTGCATTTGAATGAGGCAGAAGGGAGTGCTGTAATTGATTAGTGATGTCTGTTAAGGGCACAGGAATGGAATGGTTATATGTGTGTCATACATTTGCCACCAGTGTAGATAAAATAGCTAGCGTCTTTTCATTTGGGTTCAGGCAGATGTTTAGTCTGTGTAGACCCAGCCCCAGTGTATCAAGGCAGAAGACCCAGGGCCTAATGGAGGAGCCCTTCCCTCCAACAAGGAGACTGATTTTAACATTCCCACCTCCTGTGTCCTCCATCAACCCTCTCACTTTATTTTCTATTGAAAGCACCCTGTCATCTTTTATGTTTCCACTCAGGAAACAGCAACCACTGAACAGAAAAAAAATCAAGATCCCATTTGCCTTGATGGATTCATTTCGATACAACTTCACTCAAGAGCTAGCCGCTTCCTGATTTCACATTTCACCATCAAAGACAAGGGCCACACAGGGCTAGGGGAGCAATCTTATCAACAACGTACCTGGCGGAGCAACAGCTTTCCACCTGGAGAAGCGATTCTGGGATGGCAGCTCTGAACCCCAGCAGCCCATCCCAGCAGCCAACAGAGGAGGGACATCCTAAAATATCCCCCACTTGTCCCATCCTGCAGCCAACTGTGGTAACAGTGGACAGAGCCCTAAGAGAAATCAAAATGAGATTAAAGCCAGACTATCTGTACAGATGAGGGAAGCAAGGCCCAGAGAGGGTGGTGGTATGGCCTTGGTCACACAGCAAGGCTCTAGCATCTAGTCTCCTCACTCTGGCTTGGGCACTGCTTCAGGCTACTTGATGTACCAATGTTGCCACTCATTTCCCTGGTGGGGACCGGGGGACATCAGGGACTCAAGCAACCCCAGACCAAGATAGTAACGAGGTGGTAGTCTGCTATGGGCCTGGTGGAGGAGGGAACACACTCTCCACAGAGCAGGGGAGAGAGGCGAGGACTGAGGACTTCAGGTCCTCCCCAGAGATTTTCACGAGCAACTACCTGGTCCTTGATAAACAATTCCAACATGAATGACAGGGAGTCCACAAACATGGTGACCACACACTGGCTGGAATCCAACCCAGGCTAATATCCACCAGAGGGAAGAACAATGATTCATTCATTTATTGAACAAATTATGTGACAGGCTCCTGCCAGGCTCTGTGGATCCAAGGCTGAAAAAGACACAGCATTTAGATCTTCACGTAACTTAGAATAAAACCATTAATACTAAATCAAGGCAGTAGTCATACAACAGGGTACACATTAAATACACCACTTAAAAAGCACAAACCACTGCTACCCTCAAAAACACAAATGAATTTCACAGGCATAACGTTGAGTGAAAGAAACCAGAATGTGTCAGAGGGCACATTCTCTGTGATTCCCTTTATACGAAGCTCAGGAAGAGGTGAAACAAACTGATGGAGTCAGAACAGGGTTCAGCTTGTGGTGGGAAGGGAGCTGGAAGGTTAGGGACACTAGGAAGCCTTCTGAGGGGACAGAAATGTTCTATATCTTGAGGTGGGCAGTGGTTTTGTGTGTGTGCATGCATGCGTGTGTGTGTGTGTGTGTGTGTGTGTGTGTGTGTGTGTGTGTGTTATAATCCAATGAAAGTTCGAGTTTTTTAAAAGTCATTAACAGTGTCTGTTTACACATCCGTTTCACAGCTAACCTCTGAAAAGGCCCAAAGGCAGTTTTGCCTGAGCCTGAATCTTTCCCATGAAATACGAGATTCGGGACTCTGCAAACCCATTTGTATTTCCTAGAGATCAAGTGGGAAGCTCTCCCGGTCAGTCTGGAGAACAGTGTTGGTGAAAATGACCCTTCCGCTGGCCAGTACTTGGAACCAACAAAGAAGTCATCAGTTTCACATTCTGAGCTTGAACAGAGGACCAGTGGGGTGACCGGAGCCGCGTGGGGCCCAGATGGTGCCCACTGGGAGCAGGGACACACGAGTCACAGATCAATGACAGACCAGAGCCGGGCGTGGAGGCCGCAGGTGTGGAGGCCCCGGGCTCCAGGGTGACCCAGTTTCAAGCGAGCCAGCACTGATGCCTCCGAAGCTCCTTCCTCTGCTCAGTGTGGGATGGAGGGAGCCCAAAATAGCAACCCCCCTCTTGCCACCCACACAGAGACAACAGGTGGCTGGAAAAGGAAGGCGGGAGGGGTGGGGAGGAGAATGGCTGACAGGTGAAGGGGGGTGGGCTCCGGGTGGAACCATCTCTCTTCTCTGAGTCACAGCCAAGGGGCAGAGAAAGGCAGGGCAGTGACTTCACAGGACTCCGCTGCCACCGGCCACCCACGTCCACAGTGGTGACGCCAGTATGTCCCCAGACTCATATCTCCCACTGCGCACTGCCCCCTCAGCACCCCTACTGGGATGTTCAGTGGCATCTCAAGTGTTACATGGCCAAAAGCAAACAGCTGATCGGCCCCATCTCGGACAGGGACCCTCCAGCCTTCCAGGTGCTCTGGCCAAAACTCCCTGACACCTCTTTCTCTCTCGTCCCACATGAAATCCACCCAGAAACCCTGCTGCTCCACATGTAGCCAGACTGACCACTTCCACCACCTCCATGGCAACCGCCTGGTCTGAGCCATCATTTCTCACCTCCTGACTTTGTGCCTTGCTCCCTCCAGTGCATCCCCTGCCCTGGAACCGCTCCAGTTTCATATCCTGCTTGCCCTGTGTCCACCACATTGGCCTTCCTGCCATCAAACACCGTGCACAGAGCTCCTGCCTCAGGGCCTTTGCACTGCCCGAAAGCTCTTCTCCCCCGGGAATCTACATGGCTCCCTTCCTCACCCTCCCTGACAATCCTATTTAAAATTGCCACTCCTCCCTGTTTTATTTCTGTGTAGCCTCTCTCACCATCTGACACATATTTTTTTAAACTCATTTATTTGGTTTATTGTCTATCTCCCCAAGTTAGAATGTTAGAAGCATGAGGATAAGACTCTTCTGTTTTGTTCACTGGCTGTATTCTCGACACCAAGAACAGTGTCTAGTGCATAGTAGGCACTTAATCAGTTGCTGAATAAATGAATGCATCCAGGCCCAGCCACCTCCCTCTGGGTCACAGCCTCAGCAGCAAAGCACTCTGCTTCCTCCTGGCCCCTCAGCGACCACACTCAGGGCAGGATCACAGGTGTGCAGTGTATCCCAGCAGGTCCCCACATCCCCTCAGAGATGGGGACAAGGGACTCCTCCTCAGGTCACATGGCTTTCCCCACTGCCCCCTACTCAGCCTCCAAGATGCCCCTGGCCTCCTTGTCCCCCACACACCTGACCTGCCTTTTACAACTTACGAAGAGTTTTGCCATCACGGTCTCAGCTGAGCCCTCACGTAAGCCCCGAGCAAAGTTTCAGCACCCCTGTCCCCCGGACTAAGGCCCAATGACACACAACAGACAGGGAGGAGGACCCCCATCCTGACACGAGTCTTGGCCCGCGCTCAGCTTCACCATGTTTCTACCACCTGATTTCCCCAGAGCAGCGCAGCGACGACAGTGGCTGTGCCGGACAGAGGACCGACAAACCAGCAAGGCTCTTGCCGCAGGAGAAAGTGGGTCAGCCGGAAACCAGGAGACTGGGGCTCAGAGGAGAATGCAGAAGGGATTAGGGAGCTCAGATGGACCTGCAAAGCCACCAGAAAATGGCTTTTTTTATTTTTTTCACTCAACCTAAAGCAGGTACTGATCAAAACACAGGAAGCAATACCCTTGGTGTTTGAACGTACATCCCTGTGACCCCATAACCCTCCTCCTAGAGATTCATCGCAAGGCGATCATGGAAGGCGTGTCCACGGTGACTGTACAGGGATGTCCATCAGAGCACTGCTGGCAGGACAACAGCGGACGCCAGTCGGCCTGGCCACCAGAGGGGGATGCGGTCATAAATCATGACCTCCTTGAGAACAGTGAACCCGGGCTGCGTTTCCTAACTCGGAGAGACAGCCGTGATGCTGAGCGCCAAAGAAGGTGTTGCACGAGCCCATTTTTGTTTTTCAAAACGGTGTGTCTGTTTGCACAGGCAAGTGTCTAGAAAGATGCATATCAGGAATATCAAAAGGGCTAGTCTCTGCTTGGTGAGCCGAGGGGCAAACTACTCTCCTATTCTTTTTTGTATCCTACAAATCATTTGCCAAATAGCGTACATCAGTATTCTTTGTTACTAAATCGGAAGGGTTCATCCATTTTAGAAAAAATTGCACGAAATATTCCAAAGGCTGCCCCGAGAGCCCAGCCTGCTAGGCCGTCTCTGCAGCCAGACCTTGGCATCGCCCATTCAGAGCTGTCTAAGCTGAGACTCCGGCCCTCCCGCCGGGCCTCTCCTCTCGTGGCATCAAACGTCTGTGTGCAACTGAAGAGGGGGAAACAAAGAGAAAAAAAACCCACTTCCTGCAGAGCTGGTGGTGGTGGCAGCTTTGGGGGAGGAGAGTCGCCCACCAGAGGTGAGAAGGCTGAATGCAGCTCAGGGGCCGCCCTGATTCTCGGACCACTGGGGCCCTCATTGCGGCCTCTGTCGACCACCGGCCGACCAGGTCCTGGGGCGGGGCGGTGCCCAGCGGCTGTCTGCAGCCTATGCGGACACTGAGACCCGCACTGCTTTAGGGAGCATGGTCTGGTCTGAAGCCAGAACAAGCACAAGGCCACAGATAATGGAATCCTCAGCTGGTCTCCAGAGCCACCCCATAGCAGCATGTCTGAGGGGACCCCATCCCTCTCCAAGGAACATGTGGGCTTGCCCCCAGCAGACGGGGGATGTTCACCCAACTCCCCACTGCCACCGGTCGTCCAGGTAAGATCAGGATCTGAATATGACTGTGTTCTATCCGTCTTGGTATGCGAGGTGCCCAGCACAGACAAGGGGCTTAATGCGTATTTAATCAAGGAATGAAGGAATGAATGAATGAACAAACGAGCGAGCCGTCCACAAAGACGACCCACATCACTGCTTCGAAAATGACCATCTCAGGAGCTGGAAGGGCATCTATAACCTGAAGAGAGAAGCTGTTTTTAAAGAAAGAGAAGGAGGAGGCAGGCAGACCTGGAGAGCTCGGGCCCAGTTACAGGAATGGGCCAGAGGACCCCACCCTACCCACCCCACCCACAGGCCCCGGAGGAGGGGGAGTTGGCTTCTGGGAAGAAGTGGGGCCTCACCTGGGGCAGTCCCAGAGGAGGGAGGTGACAGTGACAGGGCCGGGCCTCAGTTTCCTGCCTTCAGAGGGTGAGAGCCAGGCCACACGGCTTCAGGATAATTACGCCCAAGTCTCCTTCTCCGGAGGCGTCCACCTACCAGATGAAGACACGAGTCGGGGCTCCTCTGATTAGACTGAGTGACTCGGGGGGTGTTCAAGCTGTGACATTTGCCTGGGGCCAAAGGGGACATGAATTGCCCTCAGCTGGTTTTGCCCTGCATCGGGAATCAGAGAGGCAGATTCCAGAGAGCGTGGTGTTCGGAGGGAGAGAGGACACTCGGTGAATCAATGCGGCTTCCCTGGGAGCTGAGAAGCTGTTACAAGCTTCCACACCCTGATAAGATGCAGCCGAGCTGGGGCCTAATTCTGCCGCTGCCCACCGTCACACCCCCGCACACACACCCTGACTGTGGCCACACTCAGGCCAGCAGGACAGACACACAGAACTATGGACCGTAACTGTAGCCAAGATGCTAGAGAACCCAGAAAAGCCAGCTCTGGCGGTTCCCATCCCAGTGGGAGACTTAGACACCATCTGCCCACTCTTTCTGCAGGCCCAGAGGGAGGGGACATTTGCTCAAGTCAGAATCCAGTCCGGGACCAGAAGCCAGGGCCCCAGACTCCACAAGTGCTGCACCCGGGGGAATTTTCTAGACAAAAGTCAGGGCTTCCCAAGAGGCCTGAATCAGCAGGATGTGGTATCAGCTCGCCCCATGGGGGGCAACCCCCACCCCCTACCCTTCCCAGCTCACTCATCCACTTGGCCGGCAGACCCTCAGACTTCCTAGCCTGGAGCTGGGGGCCAGGACACTTAACTGAGGAGAGTTTTCCCTCCGGATAAACCACAAGACACCCTCAGAGCCTTCTGGAGTTTTCCTGGCTCCAGTGTGCTTTGGACAAGTAACTCTGGTTAAATCCCTTCCCTTCTCTGGGGTTCATCCTCCTGGTCTCTGAGGTTCCATCGGACCCTAAGAAGCTGTGAACGTCCAAGCCTGGATTCAGTCTTACTGTGTCAGAGAGACTCAACCCGACATGAATGAGCTGGTTACTAAAACCAGAAAGGTCTCCCCCTCACCCAAATGGCGTGTGATCTAGGAATTTAGATACAAGGACCAGTGGTCATTCTTTTTCACTTGAAATTTCACTAAAAGAAAGCGAACATTTGTGCCACCTGCAAAGCATCCCAAATACGATTGCTGGCCGGGTGATAGCTGCGGCTGCCTCCATCTGTTTATTTTCTCTTTTATCTACTTTTGCCCACGAATCGGGAACATTTAACTGGGCATTTTGGCCATAATGCCTTGCACGAGCTAAACCTTCCCCGAGATGAAAAGCTCCTGGTGGATGGGGGCTTCGGGTGCTGTACTTTTGTGCCCTAGCGTCTAGCACGGTGCTTTAGACCCTATAATGACTATTACTGTTGTTGTTGTAAATTTTCAATTAAAGAGCCTGACGGGAACTTCACATTGAATCCAACCTCCTCTCTTTACACTTAGGGAATCTTGTTAATTCTACTTCAAATCAGTCCATACATTCATTAAAATTGAAATTTAAAAGAGTTTTTCAGGGTTTGGGAGATTTGACAAATTTATTTCAAAATGAGAATAAACAAGAAATATTGGAGAAAGAAGAATAATGTCCTTCCACATTTTGAGAGGATAGTTCTGCAGATTTACAGAAATTAAAACTGGGAATAGATTCATCAGCAGAAGAGAGAATCCAGAAAAAGACCGAGATTTTAAGGCAATTCAATAAAGTGGTGGTGTTTCTAATCCGTGGGGGGAATGTGGAGTTTTCAAATAGTGGTGTGGAAGCAACTGCTCTCCTTTTGGAGCAAGAAGTTAAAAAATAAAAACTTCAAAAATGATTTTAAATAACTGAAACAAAGCACATCTCACACCATACTCAAAAAAGTACAGGGAGATTAAAGATGTCTGTATTATAAAACAAAACAACAAAAAGACTAGAAGAAAATGCAGCGGAAAATTTCTGTAACTTCGATGTGGAAAAGGTCTTTTTAAGTATGATCTAAAACTAGAAGCCATAAAGAGAAAGAAAAAGGATTTTGACCACATAAAAATGTTAAACTTAGGAATAGTGAAAGACACCATAAAAAAAATCATTACAAAATGGCAGACTGAGGCAAAATATCAGCAACACATGTAATAAACAAATTAATGTCCATCATATGTAAAGAGTTTCTATAAGTCAACCAGGAAGAGACAGACAACCCAAAAGAAAAATAGGCAAAGAATATGAACAGATAATTACCCAATGAAGAAACACAAATGTCCACAAAACATATGATAAAAATTGTCAATTTCCCTGAAAATTAAAGAAATAAAAATTTGAAACACAACTGGATGTTTTATAGCTATCATACTGATAGAAGTTAAAACTATGGGTTACATCCAGCATTGAGGAGATGGGGGACAATCAAAGCGTTCCTACCATGACAGTAATCACGTCCACTGGTTGATCTTTCTTAAAAGAACCTCTTTGGCATCAGCATTATCTTTCAAAATTTTAAATGCTCATACACAGAAAGCGACACGACAACCGGAAGTCCATCCTAAAAGATACGAAACACATGTGCCTAAAGACATGCTTGCTGAGCTCTCCTTGTAAACAGACTAAATGCTGACAAAGAAAAGGATAAAATAAATCATAGCACACTCATATTTTGGACAGCCGTGCAGACATTAAAGAGAAGATCATCCACATATTCTGCCATGGAAAGTCACTTATAGTTTATTGGGAGGTGAAAAAAAAGGAAGCAATGATATAGTACATATGTGTGTAAATATAATGTCCCATTTTGTAAATAAACAAGTAAATAAAAATCCAAAGCAAACTTTTAGCTGTGGTTACATCTGCAGGGTAGGCTTGGTGGAGAATAATAGAGATGAAGAAATGCTGCTTTTTAAAAAGTTTATGTTGGTGTTCTTTGAATATGTTTCGATGGTACACAGAATTTTGCACATATATACTGTGTATATGTGTGTGTGTGTGTAATTAACAACAAAACAATATACCCCCACAGGCCCCCACACAAAGTCATTATCATTTTTATTTTTATTTAATTTATTTTTTTGTGTTTTGGTGGGGAAGAAGGTAATTAGGCTTATTTATTTATTTTTAGAGGAGGTACTAGGGATTGAACCCAGGACCTCCTCCATGCTGTGTGTGCTAAGCATGCACTCTACCACCGAGCTATACCCTGCCCCCTTATTTTTATTTTAGAGATGGGAAAACCACACCAGGTTTTCTCTTGCCTGAGACTATCACATGCTATAAGCTGAGAAGGGAGTCTAATCCCAGTTTACCTGAACCAAAAGCCAGCTAGGACCCTACCCCACCACAACCCACTCACCCTACACCCAGAGCTTGGCCATGTGAATTGCTGACTTGGCAGATTGGCGGCCATGGACATTAGAGCTATCAAGAGATCATGCATTGTCTCTCCAAGTGCTATATTTAACATTTCTGATCATCAAAGGACCGTAGTCAACTGGAGAAATACAGGAATGTTAAGAAGCAGGAAAAAAAAATACCAACCACCCAAAGACAATTACTATTAATGTTTTAGAATATTTCTTCCAATATTTTCACTGTATTTTTTCACTGCATTTTAAAATGTAGTCGATATTACACTCAAGGAATGATTTTGTATTTTTCCTTAAAAAATAACGCTGTATCAGAGTCATTTTCTAATGTCATTAAAATCTTTATAAACATCACAATTTAAAAACACGTTAATGTTTGAAGCAGCGGTATTTTATCCTCTATCTAATTTCACCTTGCTTATCCACTCCCCCCACCCACCCACCTAATCTGCAGGCACCGAAGTGTCCCATCTGAGATAAAATATACTCAGTGCATATTCTACGCCAGGCACAGAGATGACTAAGATATGCCGCACCTCATACCACACAGCAGAATTAATTCTGGGTGGATTAAAGGGCTAAAGAAAAAAAAATCACAGAAATACTCGAATAAAGTTGATGAGAGTATTTATCAAACCTCTGTGAGGGGGAGGACTTTCTAAGCCTAAAGCTATGGGAGAAACCACAAAAGAAAAGATCACGAGATCTGGCTAGCTAACATTTTGATACTCTATAAACAATGAAAACCAAAAAAGTAAAGGTCAAGTTGCAACCTGGGGAAAATAGCTGCAACCAATATGACAAAAGATTATAGCCGTAATATATAAAGAGCTTATACAAATCAATACAAAACACCCACTGAGACGCCAACACATAATTGAGGAAAGGCTCTGGGCTCTCCAACATGCTAGCCACCAGCCACATGTGGCTATTTAAATTTAGATCTGAATTAATTTAGATTTGAAGTCCTAAATAAATTAATTAAATTTAAAGCTAAAAATTCTGTTTCTCCATCAAACTAATCACATTTCCAGGGCTCCTTGGCCACACTTTTATTTAACATCCTATCCTATGCTATTAAATAGTGCAGATACAGACCATTTCTATCATCAAAGAAAGTTTGACTGGAAAGCGCTTAGATCATTTCCAAAAGAAGACGTACAAGTGACTAAGAAACACTTTTTTTAAAAATTCAACTTCGGGAAATACATACAAGATCTTGTGGTAGCTCACAGCGAGAAAAAATGTAACGATGAGTATATGTATGTTCATGTATAACTGAAAAATTCTGCTCTACACTGGAATTTGACACAACATTGTAAAATGACTATGACTCAATAAAAAATGTTAAAAAAAATTCAGCTTCACTAGGGATAAAAGGAATGCAAATTAAACCAAAGTAGTATTTCATATTCATCTAGTTCGAAGTGAAGGGGATGCTACTAATGTAAGAATACGGAGTGAGTGACCGACCCTCTGTAACATAATCCGGCAGTAGGAATTAAGAGCTGTAAAAACCCTCAGCCCCGTAATCCAGTTTCTGGGAACAGAACCTAAAGAAATGATCAGAAATACATACAGAAACAGTTTTATGTAGAAAGTTCCTCTATCCCCGAGTGATTGATACCTTCAGAAAGAGAGCCCAGCCTCTGGGAAGTGGTTACACTCACTCACTCTGATAAACTGTCAATAAAACTTATGTTTTTCCAAGAGAGTCTACTTGAAAAATACCTATGATGTAAGATTAGACTTTTTTTAAAATCATTCAAAACTGACCAGTGAGAATGACATCAACTATAAAAATATGGGAGCAACATATGCACAAAATGCTGTCAAATGTCAGAAATAAATATCACAGGGTGATGGGATTCTTAATATTCTTTTATGCTGTTCAGCAATTTCTGAATTGTTAACAGTGGTCATTTGCTGCTTTTACAAAGAATTAGAAAGGTTATTAAAAACTCGGAGAAAGAGACATAACCTTGTGATTAGAGCACGGGACCTCAGAGCCAAAGCGAGCCAGCTCTCCCACCTCAGTCAAGGTCACCTCAGTGTCCTCACCTGTGAAATTAACACCAGCCCTGCCTCCTAAGGTGGTGAGAAAATTAAGCGAGACGTTGCCTGCACAGAGGTGGGCAGTCTGAGCACAGACAGACCGTACACTAGAGTCACGGCTTTTATTAACATGGGAAATGTTTATTCATACTATTGCAGGTGAGACCAAGACCCAGCATCTTCTACTGAAAGTACTCTTGACTGGGGAAATATACGCTTTAAACATGAGCTTTTTTAAAAGTCCCAAAAGACAGGAAGGTGCTTTTCCAAACTAACAGTGGTCACCTTGGGGAGGCGGGATACATGAGTTTTCTTTCTTTGTTTAAAGAAGCAAGAAAATACCTTTCTGTGCTTTCCAAATTTTCTCCAGGGAGCCTGCAACCTTTATAATCATAAAAATGCTTGAAAAACAAAAAAGCACAGCTGAAATAAATAAGCATGTTTGATTGGCTGTGCTAAAGAGGTCAGTCAGGTTAAATCCGGGCACTCAGGGACACATAAGTGAAGGCATTAGCAGGGTGCTGGTCTTTGAGTGATGGGCTTCTGGGGGTGATTTCAATTTTTTCTATATATTTTATGTATCTTCCAATTTTTGTACAATGAGTAGGGAATGAGAATTATTTTTTTTCTAATCAGAAAAAAAAACGTAGTTAAGAAAAGAAAACTAGGCTCCCTGACCTTGGGGATGGAGGGTTAGGAAGAGGGCAGCATGGGGACCATGGCTGCCCCGAGAGGGGCCTGCCCTGCTGGGCTTGCGGGTACGGGCTGGATGGGATGGAAAAGGCTCCCTTTCCCCTTGCCCACCGGGGAACTCAGGCCCAGCACAGCTGCAAATACACCAGGGTAATGGCGACAGGTTACCTGGCAGGGGAAGCGGTCCCTTTTGGTTTTCTAAATTTCCTATAAAATGTCTGTGAGTTTTTTCATTGTCAGAGCAAACAGGAGAGGAACTTGCGTTTCACAGTTCACATAGCTGATAACAGATCTATCACATTTCTGTCACTTAGAGATTTATTTTTTCCTCTGAGAACCTGGCAGTGGCTGTCCCCACCCTGCTTGCATAAGTTCCCCCAAAGCATGGCCTCATCATTCCAAGTGCTCTCAAACCCACAGGTCCAGGCCACACACCTGGGGAACAAAAAAGAAACATTTACCATCGAAAAGGGCCAGGACGTAACACCCTCTTCCAGCGTGAGGTTGGGCCATTTCTCAGCCCTGTTATGTCTCAGTCCCTCTCCTGATCTCCAAGCTCCCCAAATCCCCCAGGGCCTCAGACAAAGCCTGAGAGGGCTCTTTGTCAACCAAAGGGAGAGGACCGCTGAGACCCGGTGTCAGATCTGCTTAGCCCGGCACACTTCTGAGGCGCTGGATTTAGTTTTGCTTGAAATGAGTGGGTTGTTGACTGGCGTGTGAGAAGCCGGAGGTGATGCAGAAAGAGGCCGTGAAAATGCAGGGGCTTTGGGATCCGACAACAGGACCTTGACCTGGTCATCCGTCCACATTGGGCAGCGGCCACAGCATGGGGACGAGAGCCCAGGCTTGCAGGGTTGTGGCAAGCAGTCGATGAAACAGCTGATGGATTTGACGCAGGGAAAGGACTAGTAAATATTAACTCATCCAGCGCCTGTTCTGCTGTTGTCATGGCAACAGGGAAAGCCTACGAGCTTCGGGGATAATGGCATGAAAGGGTCTGGGACCCAGAACCCAGAGTCCCAGACATGGTTCCACATTGGCCTTGTGACCTGTGCCGGTCCCCAGTCCCCTTCTCTGTACAATGGGGTCCCTGTCACCTCCAGCCCTGGCAGCCAGCACCATGCCAGAGGCTCTTCATCACAGGAGTTGGGAGCCACGGAAATGCAGGCAAGCTGTAATCTCTGGCAGAATAATCAATTGCACGCAGAGCCCAGACCAAAAGCACAAAGTCCGGGTCCCCAGGCAGCAGTTTCCTCCGTGAAGAGAAGGTGCATTCTCTGCAGCAAAGCCCAGCAGACCAACAAAACACGAAACCATGCTTCCACGCTGCTCGGCCTCGCCCTGCACCAGGGGCACGGAGACCTGGACTGAAAGTATGTGCCTTCTCCCCAGAAAAATGCACAAATGCACACGCATGACAGCAGGCAGCTCATGGAACCCTGAAGAGCAAACTGGACCCCGAGGTCAGGACAGGCCCCACCCTGGGCTCAGGGTACACCTAGAATCGGCCTGGTCATGGGCAGCCCAAGTTAGCAGAAACCAGGCTGGAGGCCCAGCAGCCTCCGAGATTTGCTGGGCCTGGAGTTCCATCCCAAGCTCTGTGGCTGGACCACCCAACCTTATTGGTGTCATTTTGGCTGCCCCTGAGATGCCTCATCTCCTCTCCCAGGGCCCCCCAAACCCTGGGCAGAACAAAGGGAGGTCCTCAGCTGGGCCCCAAAGGCCCCTCCTTTTAGATTCACTCCCAACTTGGGGCCAGTGGGTAATAGGACCCCCCAAAAGCAGCTCTCTTAAGTGCTCTGCAGTGTCTACAGGCTGAAAGACCCCACCAGCAGAGGCGATGGCTCTGCGTCCTTACCTGGACCTCAAAAAGGCAGGGAAAGCCCCTCTGCTCCCTGACACCCCCAACCCAGCATCAGTCCCCAGCCCCAGCCTCCCTCTTCAGAGATCCAGGACACCTAGTCTAGCAGAGGACGCCTCATGAGAAATCCTCATTCGTGTTTTAAATCTCCTATTCTCTCCATAGATCTATTACCCGGATTTGACCTGGAACCTCTCAGTACAACCTGTGGCCACAATGGCTATACCTTTAGCAGAGCCTGCAGAGGCATGAGCTCTCAGGATTACTGAATTTTCGACTTCAGCTTTTCTGTTCAACCCCCATGTCAGAGAAGGGAAGTCAGAAGGGAGCATAGAGGAGAAAAGATGGAGGGAGATGGGGCAGCCCATACCTCACTGCAGGGTGGAAACCAAGGAGGGCTTCCTGGGGGAGGAAGCCTTGGGCCAGGGCCTGACTGAGGGTGAGAGCGGGGGCAGCACCAGCTCCAGCTTCCTTCCGCCCCCCCACAGTCCTTCCCATGCCCCACCCAGCCCTCACCCTGGGCACGTTGCCCCAACATCAAGCCAGCGCCTTCCTCCCCAGTGTTTGTGTCATCAGGGCCAGGCCCACCCTGCATGTTGAGCAGACCAGCCTCACAGGGGTGCCAAGGACAGGCCCTGAGAGCGACCCCCCTCAAGGCAGGCCCTGGCCCCTAGACACACACACAACCCAGGCCAGGGGCTTCCCAGTGCGCCCCAACCCCCATGCAAGCCCACCAGCAGGTGTGGCTTACAGGCCATGGGGACACATTTTACCTTCTGGCCTGTGAAAACCTAGCAGAGCGGCCTTTTCACAAAATCAAGGGAACAACCCTGATGATCCCAGTTTAAGTGCTGGTTCCATCTGCTTGTGAGTTGGATCATGTTTCTCACAGTCACAGCACCTTCCTCTCTGGAATACTGGGGTGGGGGAGTATCTCGGTTCACCTTTCCCCGGGGCCACCGCACGCCCGACCTGCACCACACCACCCCCACTAGCAGAGTTTGGGGGCTGGGGGGGGTGTCTCCTCCCAGATTTACCTGCTTTGCCTAATTTAATCCTCACTCCAATGAAGTAGGAGCTATTATCATTCCCATTTGACAGAGGTTGCTCAGCTGGTGAGTGGCAGAGCTTTCCAGATGTTAAAAAGAGGTTCCTGTCCCCACTGTGTCCCCACCAGAGAGGCTGCCCTAGAACCAGTCTATCTTGAGGTTCTCTGTGACCCTCATCCCCCAGGCTCCCCACCGAGGCCCATCCTGCAGACAGTGGGTGCAGGAGCCGTGGGTCCCACCCGGCCTGACCTCTCTTGTTGGAAGCCCCCTAGCATCTTTGGGCCTCCATGTTCCTGTGTTCAGGCCCCAAGGCCCCATTGTGGGCTGTGCCTTACAAGCAGGCCTCCCCTAGTGGACACGGCCCAGTGTAGCAAGGAGGCGGGTATCCTCTTGGGTTGAGAATCAGGAGCCCCTGTCCCGATTGGTTCCTTAACCCGCCAAGGGACTGTGGGTGAGTCACTTCCCGTCTCTGAAACATGGGGCAAATATTTGTTATCCGTGCTGCCTTCCTCCCGGGGTGGTTATGAGATCTCGGCTACAACGTGAACATGAAAGTTCAGGGCTCAGTGAGAACTGACAGTCAGAGGCTTTTACTGATCAAGGTGATCACAGTCCTCCCCTGGAGGGTGGCAAGGCCCTTTTGCAAATGAAATTTAAAGTGGCTTGGAGGAGTAGGAGGGTATAACTCAGCGGTAGAGTGTTATGCTTAAGCACGCACGAGGTCCTGGGTTCAATCCCCAGTCCTGCCATTAAAATAAATAAATAAACCTAATTACCTTCCCCATTAAAAAAAAAAAAGAAAGAAAGAAAGAAAAGAGACAGCTTCCCACTCCAAAAAGCCCGCGACTTGTTTTGGTTTTAACTCTTTCTCAGAAGGCGGCTGGATTCCCCAGGCTATGAGGGTCTCCACAGGCTGGCCGGCCCCCTGGATTTACCAGGCAGCTGGAAGAAGGTACAAACAGAAACAGCCAAGGACTTCATATCAGCAGTCCCGAGTTCAGATCCTGGTTCTGCTGCCTTTTCGCCCGGCAGTGTTGAAGTCACTTCCCTTAGCCTCAGTTTCCTCGTCGATAGCGTGGGGACAAGACACCCCTACCCCAGCCATGCCCCCTGGGGCTGTGAGATGCTGCGGGCCGGGGAGTGGGGGGGAAAGAGCTTTAAATGCAATGCCACAAGGGAAGCAGTAAGATTGTCCAAACCACTTACCACCCAGGCCACCTCAAGGCCGCTCTGCGATTAGAAAAGCACCTGCCTCTGTAATTGTGGGTTTGTGTATTTCACACCCCTCCTTGGTCTCTAGCTCTTTAGAGAAAGTCCTGACTACTCTTTTCTGTGCAGGCATCTGTGGGTGGCAGCAGAGCTTCAAAGTTAAAAAAAAAAAAAGTGGACTCTGTACGACCTAGATGCCCATCACAGTAGAATGGATGAATAGAGTGTGGTATCATCACACAGTGGAATCCTATACCCAACAAAGAACAAACTCCTGCCGCACACAGTAACGTGGATGGCTCTCGTGAGCATGCCGCTGAGTGAAAAAAGTATAAACTGTGTGATACCATGTAGATAAAGCTCAAGAACCAGCAAAACCAATCTATGCTGATAGAAGTCAGGATAGCGGATACCTGGGTGGGGAGGGAGCACAGGACGAGGGAGGGCCTCCGGGGGCTGATCAGGCTGTTTCTTGATCTGGGTGCTGGTTACATGGGTGAGTTCAGTTTGTGAAGTCACTGTAGCTATGCATGTGTGATATACGCACTTTTCTGGGTGTACTTTATATTTCAAGAGAACGTTTTGTAAATTAGGCATCTGAGTTCCAGTCCCAACTCTGCCCCATGCATATTGGATGATCTCAGGCTAATGAAACTCTCAGCCTCCACTCGCTCCTCTGCAAAGTCGGGGTAATAATGGTATCTGTCCCTAATGGTCCCAAATGCCAAGTATTTAAATTCCACCTTCATGATATTTACCTTACCCAAGTGCCAAGTAGTCATTCAGGTTTTCCCCTTAGATCAGCTCAGCAGTTTTAGCTAAATAATCTAAAAATAACATTTTATATCACTCTCATAAGTCATGGCTTTGGTGTGCTAGTAATTTATTGTCTGGTATACTAAATTAAGACAAACTCAGAGCCCCTAGCACCGGGCAGGCCCTTAGTAAGTGGTAAACATTCACATCCTCATCAGCATCTTTGTCATTATTACTGACATCATCACCACCATCATCTTCACCATCCTCATCACCATCATCATTACCATTGCCACCAGATACAGAGCCAATAAATACATGCTTCCAGACCATCTCACAGGATCAGCCCAACATGGCCCTGCCCTCAGCAGAATTAAGGACATGGAACCCATCCTGAAGTTTCAGGGCTTGCTGGGGTGCACAGCTAGGTGAGGGCTCCCTGCGGGCTGGACTGGGTGGCGGCTCTGGGTTGCCCCTCCCGCCCTCCACACCGGACCAGAGCTGATCTCTCTCTGGATGCCTCTGTCAACCTGCCTCTTCCTCCAGGCCAAGGCTGACCACACCCAGGCCTAGCCCTACATCTCTCAGAACTTCAGTCTCCTCGTCTCTGAAACAGGGCCAGCAGCCTCGGCTCTTCAGAACCCCACACTGGGTCCAGATCACTAGACAAACAGAAGTCATCATAGGAGAGCCCTCAACACTCAGTAAATCATCAAAATTGTGTCTTCACGTTATCTCAGATTTGCCCTCCGAGATGTGCCTGAACCCTTCCCACACTGACTGTCGGGGGAAAGAGGGCCTGAAATGCTCACAGAATTAAAAAAAAAAACCCACTTGGGTTGTGCTCCTTTTTATGTAAACTCAGCCACTCAGCATTCAGAGTTACTAGAACGAACTGCACTTTCTAAAAGGGCTTTTGGTGTTTCAAATGACCATAACCATTGATTCAAATAATTCTACTTAAAGGAAATAAAGATATGAAAAAAGATGTTTGTGTAAAAATACTTATCACAGAGTTATTTTTAATAACAAAAAAGAGAGAGAGTAAACAATACAAATGTCCAGTAATAGGAAGTAGTTAAACAAACATCAGGACTTTTATGTATCAGCAGGACATCTTTTAAACCATTGTACAACCATTTAAAAGCCATGTTATGTAAGTCTATGATGTGGGAAGACACTCAACATATATTGTAAGAGAAAAAGCAGGTTACAAATGTAAGCATATATCTTATATATAAACACATATATATATCTTTTATGTATATAAAGACATATATATCATATATGATGCTAATTTTGAAAGGAAGTAAAATCTTTATAATTATAAATGAAAATTGAAAATGAATAAAAATACATGCCCTGATATGTTAACAGGGGTCATACTAGATGATAAAATTCTGGGTAGTTTTATTTTTTCTGTACTTGATTTTTTTTAATAAGCATGCATTATTTTTATTATTAAGGAAAATCATATAATAAAAATGTTATATGTCATATATAATGATACCATAAATACCTGGGACTTTCATCTTTAAAAATTTTCCTGCAGATCCCTTTTATGTTATTTTTAAATGTATCATAAAATCATAATATACAGTCTTTGAAAGAAAAGCTCAACAATAAAGAGGTGCATAAAATAAAAAGAAAAGCTCAACCCAACCTCGCTCTTCCATCGCTACCAAACCCTATCGCCCATAACTCATGTTATCATTATTTTGATGAATATTCTGCAAAACCTTTCTCTGTGATTGTAGAAACATTTTATCTAACTATTCAGTTCACTCATATTTTTATTTTATGAAAATAAAATTGCAATATACAAACTGTTCTGAAATGTAGTTTTTTTCAGAACAGCTATCCCTTCGAGTCAGTACCTTGTGATCTATGTCCTCTCTCTTCACTGTATCGTATTCCAGAGTGGGGTTAGGATGAAACTGATTTGCCCTTTGCCTTGTCTTTCCATTTTTTATTATCCCTTGGTGGCTTCCTAAACACCCTTAAGTATACTGACTTGCACCCTGGGAAATATAAGAGCGATCTCTAAAAGTAACACTGTGTAGGCGTTTTTTTAAAAAAATGTAACTTTTGCCATTTTGCCTTCAAAAAAAGGTTGTATGGAGTTTTCAGATTCCTGTGAATGTATTCCTTAAATAAGATCCCAAGCCTCAACTCCCAGATTGAGGAATCTCAGGGACCATCTCGGGCTGGGTGAGGGGAGATATTCAACCCCAGGTACAGAGGCGAAAAAGGGCTGAGTCAGGACTGATACCCAGCTCCTCCAACTTCTAGACCCTTCTCACCTGTAGCAACATGGTTATTGCACTAACAGGACTCAACAGCCTTTGCCCTCAGCCTGGAAAACCAGCCTACCAAAGTGGCAAACTCCTGCTCACTCCGGGTCTCAGCTTGGATGTCACCCCTTCCAGGAAGCCTTCTTTGACTTCCCCAGAGGTTGAATTGGACACACCTCTTCCTGAAGGCTTAGCCATGGACTGTCCCAGTTGCCTGTTGGGTGGTGTCCCCACTAGACTCAGGGTTGGTGGGGAGGAGGGCAGTGCTTATCAGTCTGTTTCATATGTCCAGGTTCAAACCCGTCAAAGGGCAGAGAAGCATCAGCCTGAGATAAGAGAGAGGCTGTGCTGAGAAAGGGTCGCCCACAGACCAGAAGACTTGGGAGTTCAGTCCAAACCTCACTGTTAGCTGTGCGTCTTGGGAAATTCACCTAACCTCTCTGATGCTGTTACTTCATCTGAACAACGGGCTTGGTTAACACTTGTCCTACTCTATCTACTAGGGGCCTCATTTTCTCTATCAAAACTCATGCCCTGTGGTCGAACAAGTCCAATCCTACTCACAGGAGCAACAGAAGAGAAACCGTACACACTAAGTCCTCAGATGCACACACAGGCCATGGGCTGTGGGATGTGTTCCTTGCATACCCACCATGGGGAGACCTGAAGCAGCCCCGGTGGGGGTGGGAGTGAAAAGGGCAGGTCAGTACACACCAGGGCATCTGCTGGGCCTCCAGGCAAACAGCCCGGGAAGAAATGTGAATAGGCCCTGGAGGGGGTGGGGGTGGAAGAGGCCTGAGCTGACCAGTCTTCACACTCACTCAGGGGAGTGCACTAGGGTTTACAAACCCTTCATGTCATTATAATAGAACCTTCCAGAAGCCCTGCAACGCAGGGCTCCTTCCCTACCCACATCTTATAGAGGAAGATGATCAGTTTCAGAAAGGGGAAATGACTAGCCCAAGGTCACCCATCTAGTCAGAGTAAAGCTAGTTTCCAGGCCCGTAGGCCCTATACACACCCCCCAGCCCTGAAATTATCATCATAATAGCTCTCATTACCAGTGTGCTTCACTCTTTATGTGGGTTATTCTACTTCATCTTCGAACTATCACATCGGACAGATGAGGATTTTTAGATAATTTGCTTGGGTCCTTGACTCAAGATTTCACCACAAGGATGTGAAGCCAGAGTCATCAGATAGCAAAACCTGACTCCCAGAAGGGATGGGACAGCTGGGGGTAGGGGACTTCGACCTGTCCCTCCAGACTGCAAAGCCCTCGAGGGCAGCCCCACTCCCACCTAAGATTCCAGGAAAGTGTACACACTGAGCCACCGTACAGAGCCAGCATGCCCCTATCCAGGACAACCTCCAATTCACACTCTGTCCTTCGCCCAAAGCCCTGGCATTTGACACCCTCTCACCCAACAGAAAGAATCAAACCCTCCAGGTTCCAGAGCATACAAATCCCCTACCTCCAACTCTGATGGTGCAGCCTGGGACGTGGGTCCTAGAACAAGAAAACCAGTCTCAGGATCATACAATCCCAGTTTGCAGATAAGTCAGCTGAAGCCCTGAGTGGCCACCTGGGGCAGAGGTGGGACCCCTCCACCACATCTGCACATCTCAGCTGTCCACCCAGATCCAGAGCCAAATGTTATGTCCCTCCTTCTCCCCTCTCCCCACCTCTCACTAATAATCTGATCCAGCTGGAGCAAAAGTGGGGGAGGGGGTGCACTTCCTGAGGTGTGGAGCAGGGGAAGGATGCTGCCAATCCTGCTCTTCTTAGGGCAACCCCCCCTCCCCTCTGCCAAGTACAAGTTTTCAAGGATTCCGGTCACTGAGTCATTCAACAAACAAATAGGGGCAGGGCTCTTCACACTCATCTCAGAGCAGAGGTACCGCCTCTGGCCACCGGGCCATCCCGCGGTCTTTTGGAACCATCCCAGAGATACATCCACTCATTTAACAAACGCTGAGGTCCTACTACGCACCAGTCACATTTCTCAGCCTCTTTCCTCTCCTCCCGCGGCCCCTCCCTCGGTCCCAGCCCTCAGCTCCTCCCCTGCCCATGCGTTCCCTGTGGCCCCTTGACCCCGGGCGAAGAGGGCAAATCCCGGGGGCGCCGGGGAGTCAGGGAGCCCGGAGGGGCTGAGACATCGCTGGATGACCGAGTGACAGACACACGCAGCCCCCGTGGTTACCTGGTGTGGGCCCGGGCAGCGCAGGCAGGCGCCTCTCCCGCGGAGGCCGAGGAGGTACTGACACGGCCCTGGGGGGTGCTAACCCCCTCCCCACCCCCACCTTCGGCCTCCACCCCGGCCGGGCGGCCTGGAAAACCCAACCCCGGCTCAGCCGACTTCCTCTTGTGTCATGGAAAGTGCGGGTGCTGGGCACAGGAAACTCCCGCCAGGGATCTGGGGTCTGAGCGGGGACAGTGGGCTGGAGGCCTGGGAGGGGTAGAAGGAAGGCTAACTCGCGGAGGGTGGGCGGCAGGGAGGAGGGGCTTGGGGAGACAGAGGAGGGTGGGCGCCTATAGGACAGCGGCTGGGGAGGGGGTGGACGCTTGGGGGTTGGAGGGAGGGTCAGGATCCCTCCCACTGGGATGGGGGCAGGCAGCCGCCTGAGGTCCTGGACTGCTTTCAATTTTCCAAAAATTAACAGAAAAGAGTAGAAACTATACCCTTGTCTGTAATGAAGACCCCCCCCCCGAGATCAAATAAAAAGCCAGTATTTTTGCTTGTTTTCTTTGCTTTTGGCGAGCGGGGGTGGGGAGGGTGGGGTGGAGGGTGGTGGCAAGGGTTGTAAAGTGAGAGATATGTGGGTTCAAATCTTAGTTTTAACCTCCCGAGGCCAAAGACGTTTCTTTCTGAGCCTCAGTTTCCTCGACTGAGAAATGGAAAACTGCACCCACTTCCTATGGTGGTTAGGAAGATTAAAGGAGGCCACGCCCCCTGGCTTGGGTAGGTGCCCACTAAAAACCCCCTTCCCCGGCTCCCGCTGCGGTTACGTAAACCGAGCGTGGTGACAAGGGCCATGAAGGGCCACTTCATAAACACCCCTAGTGTGACAAGTAAAAGCTTCCTAAACACCGAGTCTTTAAGAAAAAAGTTATCCAGAAGGTCCTTGGAGTGTAAGCAGGGTGGGGACCGTGTGTCTGCACCCCTGGTGCTTAGTGTGGGGCAGAGATTTGTTGTATGATCAAACAAACGGTGGAAGGATTGAAAAGTCTGGAATTTCTAGAGTCACAGGGGAAGGATGGATGTTTTGGGGCGGGGGGGGGGTGGTGGTGCCAGGAAGGGCTGGCTGAGACCTTGGGTGTCACCTCTGGGGAGGGGAGGAGACAGCTCCGAATCCTGTGTGAGGTGGTGGGTGTGCCCCCCAATTGCACGTGTGATGGGAGTCCTCAGCCCCTGATCCTGGGCCTCGACCCTGCCCTCTGGGGAACCAATTCCAGTATCCCCAAATCCTCCCAGCCTCACTGAGAGGAGACTGGGGAGTGTTGGATGCGGGAGCTAAGCGGATGCTATCTGGCAGCCGCTGAGACAACCTCATCAGGCCCTGGGAGGGAGAGCCCCGCCCCAGCGCTGGAGGACCGCCAGCTGCAGAGAGGGCGGGGATGGGGATCGGGTGCAGCTGGGAGGCCCACTCAGCCTCTTAGCCTCCAACATTTCACATTACTGTCATGTCGGAACCACTTCGCCCCTGCCTGGTGTGGCCCGGATTTCGAGAAGCCCCAAGGAACCGAGGTCTGCCTCCATCTGCCCTTCCTGGAATGAGGGACCTGAACCTTTTCCCAGCCACATGCCTCCCCCACCTGCTTCACAGAATGCCGGCCACCTCCCCTCACCCTCAATAGCCAGGGATTTCTTTCAGCCCCTCTGGGAACAACATGCATCAACACAAAGATGTCACACATACACACAGCGACGCAGACCCGGCACCCACAGCGGAGCCCTCTCCATCCAGTGTTTGCTAGTAAAATGCCTCCGGTGGGGAGTCACCTCCAACTCACCCCTCATCCCAGCAGGGGAGATGGAGGGTTTCATTTGGCTTTTCATCTCTGAGCAAGGACTGGGGCGGGGTCCCCACTTCCCACTCACTCCTCACCCCAGCACCGCTCAGAGCCTGCTTGGTGGGATGTGGCCCCTGTCCCCCTCAATCCCCTCAGCCAGGCTTAGGGCCCCCGCAGGCCGCAGCCCTTTCCCTGCCCCAGCCCTAGGCACCTCGGGCAGGAAGCTGGCAGAGACCAGGCCCGCCATTCGAATTGGGGCAGATGGTTTTACCAAGGAGGAAGTTGACAGTTTCAACTTCAAACACGGGTGACGCAGGCCCCACACTGTCTGCTTCCCTGTCCCACCCCTGCCTGAGCCTGCCCGCCCTGCCCCCTCCTCCCAGAGAGGGACACACAGGGCCAGACGCACTCACCCACGGGTGCCGAGCTCACCGAGACTGAGGCAGGACGAGGCCGCGCCCATGGGGTCTCAGCATTCGCCGCTCGCCGCCCGGTACCTGCTGGGGCTGCTGGGTGAGTACCCGCTCTGGGGCGTCTGTCAAGGTACCTGGTCTCAAGGTGCCAGGGTGAAGATGTCAGTTCTTTCCTCGGTCTGACTCAGGCTTGCATGTCACCTCTCTGGAGCATCATGGAGGGTTGGGGCCACCAGGACTCCTGTCTTCTCCTCCAGCCCCAGCTCAGCTCTCAACCCTGCTTGTCTCACCCCCAGGGTCCCACCTCTGCTTCTCTCTTGCACTGTTGGGGACCTTACTGTGCCCTTCCAAGCGGAATTCATGCCAAGATAAGACTCAGCCTAGAGATCAAGTTGTGCGGTCCCCATTCCATGCAAGCTTCCCTGTGCAGCTACTCTCCACCCCATGAGTGTCCAGGCCGTTACTTGGATGCCTCCGGGGACAGGAAACTCAGCATCTCCTGGGCAGTTCTGACGATGCTCTGGACAGAGCAGACCTAAGCAGGGTAGGGACCACCTCTGGATTACAGTGGGACAAAGGTCAAAGACACACCGAAGTTCATCCCAGAGGGGCCTTACCCAGGCCTGCCAGCCAAGCGTAAGCACTCTCTGGGTCTGTTCTCACTCCAGGCCTGGAGGACGGGCTTCCAGAACTCTTCCCCAGGGCCATGGTGGAAATGACCTGGGGTCTCTGGAGAAGCTGGCTGGGGATAAGGTTAGGGCTGGGTGAGGTCTGAGGCATCCTATTTGCTGGAGGGGAGATGGTGGACCTGGCAGTCCTCCATCCCTTGAGACCTTGGGACACTAGCTGGGGACCGGAGTCCTGCTGCTAGGGCACTCACGACACTGGTAGTGGGGAGGATCTGGAGCAAACGTGGGGTGGGGAAGGGCAGTGTACTTTGTGGCCTAAGCCCTAGCATCTAAGCCTAGCTGTGTATGACCTCAGATATGTCCCTGAGCCTCTCTGGGCCTCCACTTCCCCATTTATAAAATGCCAGGGGGTGATCTGGATGAGATCTGTCTGCTTCTCAAGGGTCTGGAAGGTGTGGCAGGGTGAGAGGTGATTGACTCAGGACAGGAACAAGCGGGAGCTTGCGGCTTCCCAGTTTGGAGGGAAAGGACTCAGGGGACATTGCCTACCTGAGCAGGAAGCCTCAGTCCTTCCCAGAGAAGGGGGCAGGCAGGTGTGTTTGTGTGTGTGTGTGTGTGTGTGTGTGTGTGTGTTCATGGGCAAAACATGGCCTCCAAGTGTAGGCTTGCCTTCCCGCAGTGTGTGTGACAGTGGACGTGCACACACATGTTCTCATGGCTGTTCTTACATGGAACTGCAGAAGGTACAAAGGGCCTCCCGTCCCCAGGGCGGAGGCTGAGAGGTAGACCCCTGCTGCCCTCTGGGACCCTCCGAGGAGCTTCTGAGTCCTCCTTAGCCCTGGAGATTCCAAGGACCAGGCCCCTAAGCCCCGCTACCTACCCCTCCCCTGTGGCCTCTGACCCCACCAGGGCAGAGAGGCTGGCCAAGCTCCCAGCCAGGAGCAGGGGAGGGAGTCTTGATCTATGGGCCTCCTCCCAAATTCCATCAGGGCCGAGGCTCACGGCAAGACCAGGCCCAACAGAGCCCAGAGTCAGGAAGCGTTGGAGGCAGTGTCTTCACTGGAGTATAGGAACCATCTGGAAGCCCAGGAGCACATGGTTCCTGGTGTGTGTGTGCATCTGTGTGTGTGAACTGGTGGGTAACAAACATTCCCATTGTTCAGTAGGTCACAGCTTAAGAAATACTTTTAAAACCATTTTTTTCTGTAAGCTTCAAAACAGGAAGGAGGTGATCCCATTGCCCCCATTTTACAGTAGGGGAAACTGAGGTCCCTGGGGAGCATCTAGTGAGCTACAGAGCCCACCCCAGCCTGGTGCTCCTGCTCTCACAGAGGCCCCTCTGCACCCCGAGCTAACAGCAAAATGCACCAAAGCCACTCCTCCGAGTAGGAAAATGGCCATGGGACACAACCGCCATGCAGCCACCAAGGGCTAAGGATGCCTAGGGCTGGGGCTGGGGGCAAACAACACAGGCACCCTTCGAGCCATTCCAAGTAGAGGCATCGCCAGAGCCTTGGGGATACTGCGGCCTCCTGGCTGGCCATCAAGGTTGTGTCATGGCTTGGCGACCTTTGATACATGAAGATGCCCGTGGCCTGCTTCCCTCCGCAGCTGCCCTTAGCCCCAGCCTGCCTGGGGCTCACCTGCCGGGGGTGGGGCATAGAGGCCACCCTGATCACCACCCAGCTGGTCAGGCCCAGCCACCGGGACTCCAGAAGCCAGCACTCGGGCGTGGGAAAGTCATGGACTCGGCAGTTTGAATTCTCTTCTGTCGCTTATCAGCTGGGTGACCATGGACCCATTCTATGAGCTTCAGTTTCCTCCTCTGCAAAATGGGTATAATAATAGGACCTGCCTCATAGAGATTGATGAGGATTAAAGGAATCAAAGAATGTGGAGCCGTAGTAGGAACATCAGCACGGAGCATAGTAAGTGCTCAGTTAGCATTAACCACCATCGTAAATTAATTTATCATAGAAATAAATTTATTAATACATAAAATTATTGTATGAATTTATTAATTGTTATTTATTATACAATTCGGCATATCGATTTATTACTTATTATATAAAATTATTATTATTACTATCAGCCTCAGCAAGAGACAAGGTGAAGTAGGACCTGGTGGGGAGGAAAGTCTTGCCAGATGAGAGCCAGGCCATCAGCCTCTCTCTTCCCCAATCCTCCCGCACAGGCTCGGCATCCATTCATTTATCCACCTACAAATATTTACGGAGCATCCGCTACGTGTCCAGCTCTGTGTAAAGCACTGGGGCTACATCAGTGAAGGAGACAGGAGTCCCTCCCCTCATGGAGGGAGCAGCCGAAATATTCACAAATTTCTAAATATCGTGATCGGGGCAATGAAGGAAACAGCAGGGCTGAGATGCAGTGGCCGAGTTCACTTTCAAAGGGGCTCCTGGTCCAAGGGGTTCCCCTGTGAGGAAGCGGCGAGACCCAGATGATGGAAGGAGCCAGTCAGGCAGAGGAAAGAGGCAGGAGTGTCCCAGGCAGATGAGACATCGAGGGCGAAGGCAAGGGCAGGACAGGCAGACAGGGACTGGGTGTCCACAGTAGAGGAGGGGAGAGGGGGGAGCCAACTGCAAGCTGTCCCAGGCTGCAGAGCTGCAGCCCCGAGCGCCCCACCCCCAGCGGGGAGCAGCGGGACCTGGGGTCTCGAGGGCTGGCACTGACCCCTCCGGTCACTCTGGCCAGCTCCAACCATTCAGAGGGGTTTTTCCACAGCAACCAGGGAACCAGGGAAGGACTCCAACTCCACCCAACAACATCGATTGAACACCTGTCCTATGGGCATGCATACAGGTGCCTGGATAGCAAGTGTGTGTATGCTGTGTGCCCGCCTGCTATGTGTGTGTGTATGTGTGTACACACAAGCGTGAAGGCCTGTGGGGCTTGGGAGCAATCAGTCTGGGTTGGATTTCTGCTTGGCCACTCACAGATGGTAAGAACACCCTCTGAGACTCAGCCTTCTCAGCTGTAAGCTGGGGGTAACTTCAGAGGGTCATGGCAATCTTGAGATCTGGTTCATTCAGTCAGTCAGACAGCACGCGTTTAGCGAGCACCTACTGTGTGCCCAGTACTGTCCTAACCGCTGAGGACACATGAGGAACTATCCAAATTCCTGCCCAGGTGGACCTGACTTTGTAGTTGGGGTGCGATGGGGAGGCAGGCAAGAGATGAGGTAAGTCAATGACTATATGGATGTTAGGAGGTTATGAATGATGTAGGGTTGGGGACTGGGTGCTCCAGGGGGCCGTGCTGGACCTGGGAGGGTGCAGTGTTCTCACAAGAAGATAATATTTGAGCAACTATGCACAGGAGATAGTGGGTGCACCGTGCCCTGTGGGCCTGGGGAGGACCGCTCCAGGCAGAGGGGCTGTCACACACAGGCTGGTGGCGAGGCAGAGGCAGCCATGGAGGCCTCCGTGAGGACAGGACATTTTCTCCAATGAACTCAAGCTGCCCAGGTGCCCAGCAGAGGAAACAGGGTGCTGAGTATCCTGGAGAGAAAGGGTAACTCTCACCTCTCCAGGTGCACAAGTCCCATCTTGAGCCTCAGACCAGGTGCGTTTGGGAACCCGGAATTTTTCAGGTTGCAGGTAATATTGTTTATGTGCTATGTGCTCATGACACGCCAACAAGGTCCGGGCAATACCTCGTAATCAAACACATCCCCAGTTCTGCAGTGAAACTGAATTCACACACTAAAGGCACAAATATCTTCCCACCAAATGCATCAGAAAAGCCTTTTGGTTTTGGACTTGGAATTACAGTGGCAGATGGGACCCTGTATCACTTCCTCTAAAGCCACTACTGTCACCACGATTACCTCTGTCATTATCATGTATCCTTAGGGTGCTCGACTCTCAGGTTTCCACTAAGGACCCTGATACTCCCTTCTCCCTGGGGGCGCGGCTGGGAGAGATGTAGTGGGAACAGGGTACGAAATTGGTGGCAGTTGGCAGAAGTGACTTGGATCCCATGCGCTGCCACAGATGCCCCCTTGGAGTGAGCCTCTCCCTCTCCCTGGCCTCAGTTTCCCCTGTCTGTACCAAGAGGCAAGCAGGCTCTGGGGTCTCCCACTGGTAAACCCCCAGGGCACCCTGTTAAGTGATGGTGTTGCCAAGAAACCAGCCTCTGAACCCCGATAGCCGAACTGAGAGTCGGAGGCAGTTTTGAGAGGAGAGGAAAGAACAGCTTTATTGCTTTGCCTGGTAAACGGAGTCAGCAGGCTAATGCCTTTAAGACTGAGAGTCCATCTTGGGGTAAGGGTCCTGGGGTTTTATAGAAAAATGGGAGCAGGGAGGGTGGTAACAATCAGGTGTGAGCAGAGTCTACATTCCTTTCATCTTGGCAAGAACTTACTGCTGTTATGGAGGAATTGAGGGTCTGCCCATTTTCTCAAGGTTCAGTCCATGACCTTTCAAGACCTCTAGGGTAAAAGGATAAGTTATTCTAAGAAAAGAACGCACAGGGAGGGGAGCGTGTTAGTCAAAAGATCAGTTTAGTCACGAGTTCAGGCCTGAACAGCACGGTAGCCATCTTGTTAGTTTTCTATTCTTTCAGTGGTGATGGGGTTTCTGCCCTGACTCTACCACCAGTGAGCTGTGTGACCTTGGGCAAGTCACTCAGCCTCTCTGAACCTCAGTTTCTTGATCTGAAAATGGAGGTAAACATGGTCCCTTCATCACAGGGCTGTGGGTGGAAAGGACAGTTCCCTGGGTGTGAAAAGGCTTTGGGATCTGTGCCACTCTGAACAGAAGGAAGGGTTTGTCCCTGTGACAGTGGAGGCACACACTGCACCATGAAACTCATGCAGATTCAATCAGACGCACCAGGCCACCAAGGAGAGCGTGGCATCGCAATTTAGATAGTGAAGGCCATTCTGCCCATAGTCTTGCTATCACTCGTTGGCACAGGGCCTGGGTGGGTGAGATTAGAGACCCGAATCTGCTGTTCTTTCTGCCAACTCCAGCCCCCAGGCTTCTCTTGGCATGAGCTCAGCTTGATTCTTTGCATGTTTTGCACATAAAAAGGCCCCTGATCAAAAAGCAACCGCTGCATCTGGTACTCGACCCAAGAAACAGAATTTTGGCCCTTTATGATCTTCGTTTCCCTGAGGCCCTGATACAGAATCGGGTTAACACGGCTCCACTGATGAGTGTCGTTTCGGAGAAGCAGGGTTCCTGGACTTTCGAGTCAGCATCTCATCAGAGGATGAGGGAAGGGCAGTCCAGAATGCCCCCAAAAGACAGTCAGCATATCGTGTTTGTGGTAAATCGATGAGAATCTTATGGACCATTAGAGGGAATCACTGTTAATGGAAACAATGATTCGTCTGACTTCCAAACCGCATTAAATCAGTCTGTCAGTTTCCTTATCTGGAAAACAGAATGATGACAGCCTCTCTGATTGAGCCTGTCAGGAAGAAGTGGGGTCTCCCGTAAAATAGCCTCGCCCAGGGGGTCTGCACAGAGTAAGACTCAATGAATGTCCCAGCCCTGTGACAGTGGGATCTCGATGCCCGCTGGGCCCTCAGCAGGCCACGCTCTTGCCTCCACTTCCCAGTGTGTGGGAGCTGCGGGCTCAGATCCTCACTGGTCCAGGCAGACCCCGGAGTGAGTCAGAGTCGAGCATCAAGGATACAGGCTCTGAAGCCTGCAGCCTGGGCCAAATTCTGGCTCTGCTGTAAAATGGGATCCATAATACAAGTCCACCAACATTCATCTGCAATTCCGAAACCCAAAACCCGTTTGCAAATTTCGGGCAAACTGCATACAGTGCAAAATTCCGACCTGAATGAGTAGGAGACTATTTATAATCTTGGCGCATCCCACTCCGTGTGAAAATTCCTCACGTTCCACTGCAGAAACCATCATGTGTTTGAAGATGAGGCTCTCCAGACACAGGGTGATGGGGGGGTGGGGTCCCGAGGGTGCTGGCAAGCCAGGACAAAACAGGCCGAAACCTTGGAGCTCACGGCAGTGCAGCCCCATGTGGCCAAAGCATAGTGTTTTTCAAAAACATCTGGATCTTTGGGTTTTTTTTAAAGCAAAACAGAACCAAAAGAAAGCTTTAAAAACAATGGACTCAAAAAAAGATGTAAACACTGTGCAGAGCAAATAAAACTCATCCGTGGCCTGATGGGGCCAGCAGGGTCGCTGTCCAGAGATCCAAAGTTAGAACCATCTGGAATGTGGGGGGGCGCAAGAGGAGAGGGGAGGGAGGGAATGTGTATGCAAATGTCTCAGAGCTGCTTTCAGGAATTCATTTACTCCTCGCTGAGACTTCATCAGGGCAGGCAGGGTCAACATTTAAATCTCTGCAAAGGTAGAGATGTGGAGAGGGTCTCACGGAGAATTAAAAAGCTTTCTAACTCTCTGGCGTTTTTGGCCCTGAGCTTTCGCTGGCTTGGTTGGTCTAAGCCCTAAGTAGCGGGGCCTCCCAGGAGAGTTTGGCAGGGCAGGGATGGGGGCCGGCCCCCTACTGCTCCAGGTATAGTTGCTGATGATGGATTGGGAAATGGCACGATGCTTCCGTGCCTCATGTCCCTCATGGTCTCGAGGGTCCCCAGGCTTCCGTTTGCAGATTCTGCAGCAGCAGATCCCTGGGCCTTGGACTCCATGCAGGGGCTGGGCTAAGTTGTAGCCAGGGAGGGGGTGGTCAGAGGGACCCCAAGCACAGGCTGCAGGGCTCAGGGGAAGGAGGATGTTGGTCTGAGCCCCATAAGAAGCAGCTGAAAGAATGGAAATAAGTCGTGGGCAATCAAAACCTGAACGGATCCCTGGACAGACAGGAAGACGCAGCACCCAGGAAGCCTCCCAGTCAGTTACACATCTCACCTGCCCACGCCTGCCAGCTGCTGAGATGCATCAGGAACTAAGACTATAGACCCTGGAAGTTTGAGTTGAAAGGAAGGTGAGGGATGGTGGAATCTAACTTTATAGACAAAGAGACCAAACCCAGACAGGTTGAGTGGCTTGCCAAGATCTCACAGCAGATTCCTGGAAACGTCTTCCCACAGCATGTTTCACTGACTGAACGGAATCCCAAGTTCACCCCCTTTCAGCAGGCGTGCACGCCAGGAGCACGCAGGAACTGGTGGCACACAGGGCAGGCGGTCGCAGCCGTCCCTCTGAAAGAAAGGGCGGCAGCTGGGCCCATCAGTCAAAAGCACAGACTCTGGGCCACATGGCCTGGCTCAGAGTCCTGGCCCCAGCACTCACCAGTTGCTTAGCAAGTTACTTACTCTGTTTCCTTTTCTATAAAACGGTGATCACAATAACAGTGTGAAGTCTAAGTAGTGAAGTCTAAGAGAGTTAATGTGCAAAAATGCCAGGGGAAGAGTGCAAACTATAAGTGTTAATGATGGTGATGGTGATGGAGATGGCGCTGGTGACGGTGACAATGTTGGTGATGGTGACGGTGACAGTGACGGTGTTGGTGCTGCCGACCTGAGACCAGTCAAGCTCCCAGAGGGAGGCAAAGCCCTGGAATGCATAGATGCCTTTTCTCCACAGAGCATTTTCTTCTCCAGAATTTTTCTCAGTTCCCGGGCTGTGCAGTCTTTTCCTGAGAACATTCTCTGAGCAGAGCCTGGCTGTTCTGGGTAAGATCTGCTAGGCTGGTCAGGCCCAGTCCGTGCCCTGGGGGCGTCAGGGTCTGGGAGTTCCAGAACCACAGGGTCAGGGTCTAGGTCATTTTCATTTCTGCATTCCCAAACTTGGGACTTTGGAGGCCCCACTGGGTGGCAGAGAGCAGAGAGCATGGGTTTGGAAGGCAGAATCGTGGTTCAACTCCAGGCCTTGCCAGTGGCTGGCATTGTCACCCTGGACAGGGCACTCGCCCTCTACCAACATCTACACCGTGAACATATTCAGCTCGTGTTGGGGGGCCGTGTGGAAGATGAACAATGATATTTGTAATGACCCCTCCCCCAGGAGGCTGAGTACACAGTAGGTGGTCAATAATTGGTAGCTGCCGTTAATGAATGTTGACTGTGGTGACTTTGGGAATATGCAGGTCCTAGTGGGAAAGGGAAGTGGTGAGCCCTGTGACCTGGCTCTGCAATGGTACAGACAGGGATCGCTCCTGCTGGGGAAACTCCTGAGCAGGCCTGCAGCCCCACCACCCCTGCCCCGGGGCCCAGCCAGTAACACCAGCTCTGAGCACTGAACACGGGCCAGGAAGGCACAGGGCTAAGTCCTCTACATAGATTATTTCATCTCATCCTCATGACATTGCTGTCAAGTTGGTCCCTTTCTTGCTCCCATGCTGCAGATGAGGAAACTGAGGCTCAGGGGGGCTAAGAGACTGTACCCCAGGGCCCTCAGGTAGGAAGTGGCAGAGCTGGTACTCAGATCCAGCGAAAGGCATCAGTGTCCGAAAAGCTGCCCTGCGTCACACAGCGCCAAAGGGTGGATCTTTGGCCACTTCAAGCTGCCTCAGCCCTCAGGGCTTAGCCAAATAAATGAATCACTAAAGGTAGACAGACAGTACCATTCACAATGGGGATGTGGGACCAGAGGGAAGTGGGAATGAGAAGTCAGGGGTGAGAGTTGAGGGAGAGACAAAGCCTCCTGCCTTCTCTCTCACCAAGCTAGCCGGGCATCTCCACCATGTCCTCCAAGGCTGCAATAGAGCAGATGATTGACAGTTGGCCAGCCCCCTCCCAACCCAGGCCAGAGCTCTGCCTCTGCTCTAAGTCCCACACTCCCTCTGCGTAGGAAAAGCCTTCTCCTTCCGAGGCCCAGGACTCCCCGGGCCACCACAGTGGGCTCTTGCCAAGATGGACAAAACTTACCACAGGCCACAGCTTCATTATAAGGCGCCTTGGTTGTGGGGAGACGGCAGTTTGGCTGGTTCAGCTCTCCCCTTAAAATTCTACCATCAGCTTCAGAACACACAGGGAAAAATGGGCTTTTTTACACCCAGCAACAATTTCTCAAAAGCAACTTAAACACAGCCGTTTACTGTATAAAGTGGTCACCCTGATCCCAGGGTGAGAAGCCAGCCCAGGGGGCAGATGGAAACCAAAACACCCGCTCCATGACCGAGAAAGCCAGGCAGCAAATTTGGGGAGGGGGGTGGGCTCTGAGGCCATGCAAGCCTGCCACCCCACCGCATCCCCATCCAAATCAAACTTCTGCCCCTGCCACACATGAGCTGGCCACAGGCTGCTCGGCCAAGAGCCCGGCAAGGAGCCACTGGGCCCCCGCTGCACAGAGGGGCTGGGAGGAGGCGGAGCGTCCTACATGGCCCCCATTCCTATCAAAGAGGCACAGGCAGGAGCCAGGCCAGAGGGGAGGCCAGTTACCCCCCAGACCCACGTTCACTGGGCTCCTTCACCAACTGGCCACGTTATCGTGGGCAAGTCCCTTTGCCTCTTTGAGCTCCGATTTCCTCGTCTAGAACTGGGAGCTGTTAAAGGGAAATTGCTATCATTCTTATCCAGCCTTGGGAATTCTAGAAAGCACCAATGCTGTCCTGGATTCCCATTCTGGCTCATTTCTCAGCTCTCTAGAACCATGACATCCAAGCTTTTTTTGACTGAAAACAACACTCAGGAGATTTTTATACCACCACCAATGCACAAAAAGTGAGCCTTACCCTCACAAGACATGATGCATTCTGACATTCTCTATTCTACCCCATTTCATTTTTTAAAAAATGGATGGTTGCATTATCATATAATTTTTAAAAATTGATGGTTGCAATGCTGCATGTTCCTGCAGAGGGACAGCATGAGGAAATCTGGGGGGTGATGGGCTGTCGTACGCCTCGTTTGTTATGGTGATTACACAGATCTATATGTGTGTTAATATTCATAGAATTGTGCATTAAGGGAAAATCAATTTTACTGCATGTTTGTTTAAAAAGTAAAGTTTTAAAACAAGAAAGAGAAGTGATGGTTGCCTTGCATTAAATTGATTTCCTGACCCCCTAGGTGTTCCAACTTGTAGGATGAAAATCCCTGCCCCTGAACCCTGTGGTGGGTGATGGCGGCCGGAGGCGGAAAAGGCCATTGATCAGGCTGTGGGTAGTGGAGAGGCGGGGGGGGGGGGCGGGTGGAGAAGGGAGTGGGGGACAGACTTCATTTCCTGACGTCCTCTCTCCTTTCCGCAGTCACTTCCTGCCTCGGAGGCCTCCGAGGGCTCAACTTGGAGGAGTCAGGTAAGGAAGAGCCACACAGAGAGGGGGGCGTGGAGCAGGGCTGTGATGCCACCAGGCTGTAGGTGGACCTGCCATCCCTCTGTCAGAGTGAATCCACCCTGAGGAGTTGGGGAGAGAGAGAGAGAGAGGGCTCCGACACACATACACACACACGTGCACATGCACACACATGCACGCCCACTTAAGAGGCCCATTTCAGGTCGATGCCCTCGATGGCCATAAAGCACCACACAAATGCTAGCTCTCCTGATAATTATTATTACCACCCACTCACCAGGCACAGAAAACAGACTGGCCCGTAAATGCACCTTGCAAAGTCTTGCTTCCTACCCAGTCCTGCCAGATGCTCCCTGGTCAAAGACATTTGCAGCTGAGGCTGCAGAGAGAGGCTGCACCAGACTGTAAAGTGTGTTAAATGTCTTGCCTTTGAGGGTGGACTCAGCCTAGAGGCTAGTGTTTCCCAGACAGGGTTCCACGGAACTCGTTGGACCCACGTTAGGCAACACTACCTCACCCCCTGCAGACTGTTGGGGTGCACAGGCCAGGTAGAAGCAGCTGAGAAGTCCTCCAGCGAGGAACTCTGTTAAGCATTTTCAAATTCAGCGGTTCCCAGACTCATTTGACCACAGACCTCTCTTTTTTACATTTCCTGAGATAACATCATGCTGAATGTATTTGAGGATTAATGCGGCGGGAGGGTCCCATGAAGCCACGGTGCAAAGGGGCCTTGATGGGCCCTGAGCCAGGACCTGGAACCCTGTGATGGCAACCTAGCTCCCAGCTCTAGCAAGACTGCACCTGCTGTACGAGCCCACTTCTGTAACATGTGAGAACGGGCAAAACTCATCTCAAGTGACAGAAAGCAGATCAGTGGTTGCCTGAGGCCGGATTCAGGGAAATTGACTACGAAAGGGTGTGAGGGAACTTTCTGGGCGATGGGGACGTTCTCTGTCTAGAGGGTGGCAGTGGCCACAGGCATGTATATGTTTGTCATCTTCCACTGAACAAGTGCCCTTAAGATGAGTGCCTTTCCCTGCATGTAAATAGTACTCAATAACATTGAATTTACAAGTTAAAGGGTAAAAACCCAATTAGGAACCGGGCCCTATCCGCGATCTATTGAAACAGAATTTCCAGGAGTGGGGCGATTCTGCTGGACAGTGGGTGCCGAGAACCCCTCGCTCACTGCTCCAAGTTCCCCTGGGCTCTGGGGTCTCCAGCCCCATCCTCCTAGGCCTGGTTTCAAGAGACCACCTGGGGCAGGAGCAGCACCAGCCCGAGTCTCTGGGAAGTCCCTGCAGGGCCCCAGGGGAAGCTCACAGGAGAAGCCAAGCAGGCAGCGCGTGGGCAGAGGGAGCCTCCCTGGGTGTGGGCGCCAGGCGGGGAGGGTGCAGCGAGGGGACCTCGTGGAAGGCCCTTTCCCACCTGACCCCCACCCTCACCTCTTTGACCCCCTAGGGTTCAGTGTGAGACTCAGTGGTTCCGGCTCGTGGTGCCAGGGCCGGCTGGAGGTCAACGCCAAGGACACGTGGTACATAGTACACAGCCAGAGCTGGGGCCTGAGTCCGTTCCGCCAGGACTCCGCCGGGGCCTCGAAGCTCTGCCGGCAGCTGCAATGCGGGGAGCCCTTGTTCCTCGCCCACTCCCATCCCCTCACAGGGAAGCTATTCCTGAAACAGATCACTTGCCATGGACAAGTGGGGTCCTTCTCCAATTGTAGCTTGAGCTCCAGCAGGACAAACCGGGCAGAACCTCTGGCCCTGATCTGCTTAGGTGAGTAACTAGCTGGCCACGGGGGTTCCCTGGGCTTGGCGCCAGCCTCAAGGAGACAGCCCAGGGCCTGTGACCTGGAGCCTGAGCAGGCAGGTGGAAAGGGTCCCAGATTTACAACCACCCCCTCAGAAACATACACTGGTGGGGAACTGGAGGGGGCGCGCTGAGGGGGTGCCGGCACCTGTCTGGTAAGATGGAAAAAGTTGAGGACCTGGTTCTGCCAACTGCTAACTTCTCTCAACCTCTATTTTCCCAACTGTAAAACGAGCTGGTACTCCCCGCCTCACAGGAGGCTTAGAGACAGCGTGCGGGCCGAGGGGACTTGCATCCTGAGTTCTGGGTCTTTCTCAACACTGCCGGTTGCCCCCAGCTCTCCGCACACCCCCATCTCTTCCCTCGTCCCTCCCAGGGTCCCCAGCTCCTCTCTAACCAGAGTGTCTATTTGTAGAGCCACGGAAGACGACGCCTCCTCCCACGAGCCCCCCGCCCACAACCACGCCAGAGCCAACAGGTAAAAAGATTCTGAGGGCCTTGGGGGTCGGGGGTTGGATTTAGCAAGTAAAAACACAGGATGTGCAGTTACATTGGAATTTCAGATAAGAATGAAAAGTTTTAGTGTAAGTATGTTCTACACAATATTTGGGACCTTACCATACCCCTGGGCTGTCGGCTAGTCCATGTGTTAGAGCCACTGAGCAAGGACGGCCCCAGGGCTGGTCATCAGTGCTCAGCTCCACTCTGCCCCATGCCTCTCTTCCCCCAGCTCCTCCCAGGCTGCAGCTGGTGGCAGGTCCCGGGGGCCTGAGCTGTGCCGGTGTGGTGGAGTTCTACAGAGGCAGCCTGGGTGGCACCATCAGCATCGAGTCCCAGGATGGGACCCAGGACCTGGGGAACCACATCTGTGCAGCCCTCCAGTGTGGCTCTTTCCTGAAGCATCTGCCGGAGACCGAGGCCACCAGGGCACTAGAGGCTGGAGAGAGAAGACCCTTGCCAATCCGATGGAAAATCCAGAACACAAGCTGTGCCTCCCTAGAACAGTGCCTCCGAAAAGTCCAGCCCCAGGCAGGCGGCCAAGCTCTTGGCCTCATCTGTACTGGTGAGTGGGGCCCGGCCAAGACCCATGGGTATCCCCAGATAGTCAGTCACCACACGGTCTCCAGGCAGAAGCAGCCCCTGAGGGTCTCTTGGCCTGAGGAGAGGAAAACCTGGCTGGCTCTCAGGCCCACCCACCCTTCTGCTAGGAGGCCTCTGCAGGCTCTAACCTGCAAAACCAAACCCAGAGGTCTTGCCTTTGATTTTTTTTTTTTCCTAAATAGGAGATTTACTAGGGCTTTGAAGATGCATGTTGCTATAGAAATTGGCCAAAGCTGGTGAGATCACAACTCACTCTAACCTGAGCACGTGTGGGCCTCCAGGACCAACCCTGTCAAGCAGAAATGAATTCAGTCTCCATTGGGCCAGGCCCTTTTATGAAAGCCTGTCCTTCAAGGCTCGAGGCCTGGGCAGTTGGATCCCTGGGTTCTGTCCCATCCGTGAGTCACCAGGACTCAGAGCAGGAGGTACTTCCCACCCCAGGCCTCCGTTTCCCCTTTCTGAAAAGCCCTTCCTCCTCCTGAGGTGGGAGCAAGAGAATGAGAGGATGTTCCCAGGAGAAAAGTGGATCCAGGTGGAGCCGATTCCTCACAGCTCATCTTTTCCTGCCCCTGGGCAGAGGCTGACTCCCTGCTGGTGGCTGCCGAAGGGCACTGCCACCTGCCGGCCCCTTCACGGAAAGTGCCAGAGCTGTTGCAGCTGTGCAGGGGGTCCAGGGACAGAGCTTGATGGGGGAAATGCAGGAAAGGATGTCAGAAGAAGGAAAAGGCAGAAAGGAAGGTGGTCTCACAAGGTGCCCTGCCGCCCCCACCCCCGAGAGCTGGGCCCTGCCAGGGCCCCCACTTTGCCAGTGCCACAGGGCCCAGGGAACTCCCGCCCAGCCCGCTACCTCACCTCCCCTTGCTTTCCCCCCAGATTTCCAGCCCAAGGTGCAGAGTCGCCTGGTTGGGGGCAGCAGCTCATGTGAAGGCACTGTGGAGGTGCGCCACGGCAAGCAGTGGGATCCCCTGTGCGACAGCTCCTCGGCCAAGGGCTCGGCAGCGCGGTGGGAGGAGGTGTGCCAGGAGCAGCAGTGCGGCAACGTCAGCTCCTACCAAGTGCTGGATGCCACCGAGAAGACCTCCCAGGGGCTCTTCTGTCCCCCAGGGAAGCTGTCCCAGTGCTACCAGCTTCTAGAGAGAAAATCCCACTGCAAGAGGGTGTTTGTCACATGTGAGTTGGCTACAGGCCATGGTGGTTGGAGGGCGGTTCTGGATTTTCCTTCTAGGACTCAGTCAATGAGCCCTTTTCTGAAGAGCAGGCCCGGGGCACTAAACAGAGAGCCCCGGAGACCTAGGAAAGTGTGGGGAAATGACAAATAGGGGTGGGGAGGGGACAGGAGTGCTGAGACAGCAATGAGCATGAACCATAAAGGGGAGACTGGCCGTAACTGTTAGGCAGCTAATGAATGACACAACTCTCATTCCGTTCTCTATCCTCCAGATGGGAGACAGAAAAGCAAGGGAGCGGTGCTGCTCATTCGCTGCACTAGTGGTACCTGAATAGCACAGGAGAGAGAGAAACGAGGGGCGGGGGTAACAGCTCAGTGGTAGAGCACATGCCTAACATGTATGAGGCCCTGGGTTCAATCACCAGTACCTCCATTAAAAAAAGAGAGAGAGAGAGAGAAATGGCTGGCTGGCTACTGGTATACAGTCTTATACTGGTATGTGATGGCAAGGTGATCACTTATAAGCAACTGGCTAATGGTAGAAAGTTACAGAGTTGAAAACAGGAGTGGCAAACGATAGCCATCCGGATGATCAATTGTTAGATAGTAAATCATGGATAAATGACTGTGCAGCAGAGAATTCCAGAGATGGGTGGAGAGAGAACCAGATACCGCACTCGCTGGTGAATTACTGGGGAAGCCGGCCAGCCCGCAGCTTCCTGCTGATGGACAGTTTCCAGAGCTCCCAGGCCGGAATGACCTAACCCCTCCGCCTCCCCCAGGCCAGAGCTCGAGCCCAGCAGGCCTGGGCGCCGGCACCGTGATGAGCATCATCCTGGCCCTTGTGCTGCTGGCAGTGCTGCTGGTCGTGTGTGGCCCTCTCGCCTACAAGAAGCTGGTGAAGAAATGTAGGTGTCCGTGCCCCAGATCACATTCCTCTCAAGGCCCCGCGTGGGGAGACTGGGCGGGCTGCACTCGGAGGGGTCCCACCTCCAAGAGCCAGCTGCCAGCACCCCTGCTCACCAGCCAGTCCTGCCCCTCTCCTGTCCCCGCTCCCTCCCAGGCCCTTCTCTGCTCAGAGGAACAAACAGAAAGTCAGGAAAATCCCTGATGAGCCCACATCTGGAGCCCGGCTGGGACCCACTCCAGGCTGAAGGGAGGGCGTGGCCATCCTTTAGACCTGGGTGGGTCCAGGGGGTCATCAGCCCCCACTCTGATCTCAGAAGACACAAGTCCCAGGCCAGGCCCCACCACCTACCAGCAGATTGAACCACTTCCTCTCTGAGCTGATTTCCTCCAGCAACAACTGGGCGATGGGGGACCTTGTGAATGTAGAGGGTATTCCCCTGGCCTGGCAGAACTCAGGAGAAAATCATTCAGAGACAAGAAAGTGAGGCGGGAGAGGCTGGAAGGAGAAAGCCCAGAGGTGGGCAGGGTTGGCGGGGGTCCCTGGCGCCCTCTCAGGTCTTAATTCTGGTTCTAGAATTCTCTCCAGGAGAACCAGCCCCTCAGCATGCACCTGCTGCCTCCTCCCTCCTTCTCTGACTCCCCCCACCCCGCCCCACCCCTCCCTCACTCGACCCCTCTCCCTAACCCCCATCCTGATGTGTCTTTACTGTCTGTCGCCCAGTCCGCCAGAAGAAGCAGCGTCAGTGGATTGGCCCAACGGGAATGAATCAGAACAGTAAGTATCCCCAGAGGCAGGGTCCTTCCTTGGCCCCAGCCAGTGTCCCCCAGGCTGAGGAAGGAGGCCGTGGAGCAGGGTCATGAGTCACCGCTGACCACAGATGGAGCCAGTGCAGTGGCTGCTTGAAGCCTCTGATCTCCACCATGCTTGTCTAATGTTGTGCTTCTGGCCACAGGTGTGAACAGGTGGCACTGGGAAAAGGGGACTCCATGATCCAAAGGGTGTGGGAATCAATGAGTTCAGCAAGCCAGACATGGTTCTTTACTTCAGGACTTATCAGAACCTTCATTGGCATTTTTGCACTGTTCATCTCTGGAGTGGGCATACGTTTCTTAACAGGTTGTTCGAGCTAGATTTATCATGGAACATCTTTATCATGGAGCAACTTTAAGAAGCCAGTTTTAAAACCTTTTGATGCAGCCAGCCCAACCCCCACCCGTGTTCTCCACCCCCCTCTCCTTCTGGCCACAGCCCTCCCCCTGCCTCCAGTCCACATTCTCCCCTGCTTCACATGTCAAGGGCCAGATCCTTCAGGAAGGCTGTATGTTGTGAAGTCTTTCTTACAATATAAAGACCCTCAGCTCCAGGAGGGCAGGGACCGTATCTGTCCTATCACTTGTGTTCCAATCCCTTGCTTGATAAATGTTTGATGACTGACTGACTGACCAACTGACTGAAGGCCCACCAGCCAATCAGCTTGCCAGCCAATCCAAAGCTGCTCTAAAACTCTGAGCCCTGCTAGAATGAGACTCCCCAGGAAGAAATGGAAAAAGAAATGCATTGAAAGATCTCCAGGGCCCTTGTTTCCCACCCCACCCCCATTACATGGTGGGAAGAGGAATTTTGAGTCCTGGGCCCCTGTTGGGGAGGAGGAAGAGGAGGACAGAGCAGCAAGTCTAATGACACTCCCGTCTCCTGCTCAGTGTCTTTCCATCGCAACCACACGGTGACCGTCCGGTCCCAGGTGGAGAACCCCTCGGCCTCCCACGTGGAGAATGAATATAGTCAGCCTCCGAGGAACTCCCAAATCTCAGCCTATCCAGGTAAGCACTGGCTGGCACTCCTAGGAATGAAGGCAGGGCAGAGCAGAGGGCCACATGATTGCTCGGAGAGAGAAGGGAGGCTGCAGAGGGATGGTGGTGTTGGGAACAGTGGGGGTGTGGAGGGGATCAAACTGCCCCTTTGACAGCCAGTCACGGCAGGTTACGGAAGGGATACAGCTTAACAGGCCGCTCAGCTAGAGAGAAGGACGTGCCGGGATGCCATTAACCTCAGCACTGCTGTGACTGAAAGGGCCTGTTTCGCAATAAATGAGGCCCCTTGAATTCCTTTGAGGCAGAACAGAACCATCCATCAGTGGCCCGCAGAGCCCTGTATCGAATACCCTCTGATTGGCGCTGACAATTAAGCCCCAGGCAGCCCGGAGTTCAGCATCATTAGTGGACACTAGCTGATTCCATCACAACAGATCCAGGGCTGTTGAGCCACCAGCTCAGAAAGCCTCTGTGATCTTCCGACCCCTGCGGGGCTCTTGGCTCTAAGGACTCTCTCTGTGTAGCCTGGAGGGATAACCCGGCTGCAAGTAGCCTCCTTTCTTTCCGCAGCTCTGGAAGGGGCCCTGCATCGGATCTCCACCCAGCCTGATAACTCCTCCGACAGTGACTATGATCTGCATGGGGCTCAGAGGCTGTAAAAGGTGAGCCCGGCCCTCGGCCCCGGGACCCCTGCACAGCCCTGGAGACAAGCACCAGCCACCCCGTTCCTCACCTCCTGCTCACCCTGCCCATCCATGACCCGGGGGAGGTGGGGGCGGGGAGGGGCTGGCTGAGCATCTTGGCTCTTGGAAAGAACAAGCATCAGCAGTTCAGGAGACGGCAGCTGATTTGGCAATTTGAGCAGAGGGATCGTGGACCTTAAACACCACCTTAAACTCCATCTCAGAAGACCACACAAAAGAGCTCCTAAAAATAGGGGAAAGATTAAGAGATACAAACCACTATGTATAAAATAAATAAGCTACAAGGATATATTGTACAGCACAGGGAATATGGCCAATATTCTATAACTACAAATGGAGTGTAATCTATAAACATTTTGAATCACCATGCTGTGCACCTGAAACTAATACAATGTTGTAAATCAATGACCCCTCAATTTTTTAAAAAGCACCCCTAAGAGTGTCCAAATGGACTTGCACCAGCAAGAAGGCGAAACCACTGTCCCTGATACTGAACGGGAGCTTTGGGGGCCCGTCCCCCACCTCCCTGCACCATCTCCTCAGACACATTTCGTCACCCCACAGAACCAGGAATCTGGAACAAACGTCGAGAGCCAGGACTTTTGTCCTGAGAACTCTCTGCAGTCACTGCTTGGAAACGATGTCCCGGTTCCTGCCCGGTTCCTGCCCGGTTCCTGCCCAGCAGGGACATGGACATGACTCTCCAACACGTCCTACTGCCCTGCAGAGGCAGGCCAGCTCTGACATCTCCCCACTGAGCCCCACCCAGGTGAAGACCCCCAACACAGCTCAGCTGGCCCCTCCAAGTGTGGAAGCTGTGAAAGGGCGGAGCCCTGAAACAAGCAACCCTCCCCAGCAGAGACACTCGGGGTCCGGACCTGGGCAGCCCCCCACCCTCGTCCACAGGGTTGCTGTGCAGGATCGGTTCTCTTCTCAGACTTTGACCCCATGGGGCCCACAAGGAAGTCACACCTGGGGGATGGGGGCGGGCTGATTTCTCTCATGTATTTTTAATATGTTCTTTGTAAATAATGTTTTTTCTGCTTCCTGAGAACTTGCTTGCCTGCCCTCCTCAGTCCAGGGTCCACCCTGTGGATCCCTCTGGGGCTGCCAGTGGGAAGGGGATGTACCGGGCAGGCAGGGGGCTCTGCAGCCTCATGGTCAGAGGGCTGCGGACCTGACACAGGACTGCCGAGCACATCGCGGCCGCTGCCAGCCAGCACGTGCAGTGCGTGCCCGGGCTGTGTGTGGCTGCCTGACTTGGAGCCTGGTCACCAGCCCACCAACAGCCTGTCATCTGTTCCCTGCCCCCTACCCACCTCGCAGCCCCTCACTCGACCGAGAGCAGGGACCGCTGGCTGTCAAGCCCAAACCAGCACCCCCACCTCAGGGCCCTGCACAAAAATGGTACCTAGTAAATCCTAGCCGACTGGCGGTTTGGGTCAATGAACCTTCTAACCTGAGGGTCAGAGAACCGGGCTGAACATTCCTGTGGGTTAAATCACTCCCTTAACTAAAATAATCTCCTTACTCCCTGGAGAAACAGACACATACCTAACCCTGCAGTGGCCAGGTTTCCTTAACTACAGTGGGACGAGGACCTCTGACTAGGAACTTAAGGGCCCAGTAAAGGGAGAGTGTGCCTGGCCTCACCGAGCCCCGGGCAGCTGACAGTTCCCCGAGAAGAGGTCTTGGGGCTGGGGCCTTTCCCCACGTGATTTGGCCCTGTATCTGCTGGGAGCAACAGATACCGATGGTCCGAACCACAGAAGCTAACTCTGGAAGAGCAAAAAGAAGTTACTAGAAGGGTATGGCGAGGGTGGGGGTGTGCTCATAGAATCGGGGAGCTGGAGGGACACCTGCACGCCTGAAGAGCCTGGCCAGCACTCTGCTCCACCAACATCCTCCTACCAGCCCTCCCGCCCACCCCCGTTCCCGTGAGAGCCCGGGGCGTGGCTCTGCCCTGACCCTGCCGGGAATCCGGAAATGGGGCCACCCAGTCACCTTCCTGTATGTGGCAGGGGCTCCTATACTGGAGGGGCTCCTCCAAAGGGAACTGGGAGGCTGCTGTCAGGAAGGGGCTCTAAGGACCTCTTACTGCACCTTTCTGGAAAAAAGCTCTTTAATCTCTAGCTTGGCCACCATGGCCTAATTGGAAAACAAACCACCCCCCAAAAGAGATGCATTGAGCAGAAGATCTCTTTACAAGACTGTTTTCCTAGTAGTGGCTGGCTTGGGCAATGTATTTCCAGAAAGATCTGTTTGGTTAAGCAGCTGAATTAGAATCATCTCAGCCATGGAGGCCCCTTTGTCACGGACCAGTCTTGGTGGGGAGACACAGCCCGCGGGCCGCTGGTCAGCGCTGCTCCTCTGGTGAGCAACTCACGACGTCTCCCTCGGCTGGAGAAGGTGCCCAGCTGGGACCTGGGCCCACCTGGGTCCACATTCCAGCCTGCAGCCCTGCCAGCCAGAGCAGAGCAGGTACACCCTCCGCCTCCGCCAGAGGGGGCGGCTCACCAGTATAGCCCCACAGCCTAGCCCCCTCCCCTACATCATGCTGCCCACCTGACCCTCACGGGCAACCTGAGTCTAGCACATTCTCCTCACGTTAAGTCAAGGAAACTGGGGACTCCAGAAGGAAAGCTCGCTCGGATCACCAAGTACCGGGTCTAACTTCAAACATGTCAGGCCTCTTGGGTCTGGGAGGACTGAGTGGAACAATCTGATGGCTGAAAGGGCACTTCAAATGGCCTCACCAAGCGAACACAGCAAAGTGTCCTTCTCACCGAGCTAGGAATCTCTGTGAGGCTCTGAACTTGGCACTTAGAGCTTGTCCCCGAGCAGCCCACACTGCAGCGAGAGGCCCACTGCGGTCTGGCAGAGGATGCCCAGTGATTTCATGCAGCGAATGCAGAGAGGGAGGGCGTGGGGAGGACTCGTAGGCCAAAGTGAAGGTGGGGAGGGCCTGGGGAGAAGGGACAGCAGAGAGCAGCTCGGGTGACATGCACTGAGTGACCAGAGGAAGCAGCTCTCCACCGAGTGGCTTAGAAAGTGGCGTTTCCTCTATTCATTCGAACCTGGGTACACCCTGCCACCACCCTGGGACCAACTCGGAGCAGGTGACTTGATGCCCCCCTCCCCAACCCTGTGAGCTTTTCAGCTTCTTCCTACAAAGCCTCCTAGCTCTCCCTGCTGTCCTGCATCCTCAGCCCCGGACACACTTGCAAGGCAGGAGTTCAGGAGGCAGCAAAGGGCAGTAACCCTCTGACCCAACCTCAGACAGATTCACCTGTGGGCTTAGATTCCCCAGGCTTTTCTCCAGATGGTGGCCTCTCGAAGCCTGACAACTTCTGGGGCCACAAAGGCATCTCAGAGGAGCCCCTGAAGCCAGATCAAGTCTGCAAATCTGGTCTCCACACCATCCCCCCAGGCTGTGTGGCCCGGTCACTGAACCACCCACCTGCAGTCTCCTCCTGTTGTTTAAACTTGGGAGTCAAAGGGCCACTATGAGGACCCCACAAGAAAATGCCCATAGAAGGTTAATACACGGTGCAGCCCACTGAGTATTCAATACTGGAGATTCTCGGCACCTCCAGGCCTTATCCTCAGGCCGCCTGCCCTTGTCACCTTGCAGGGAAGGAAAAGCAGAGGGCTGAGTTGAGGGTCCGTTAGAAACTTGGCCTAGAAACCTGGCCTCCTGACTCCCTGAAGCTGCACTTCCTCCTGAAAGCAGAAGGCACTCTTTCAGGTCTCACGATGACCATCTGAGCTCAGGGCGAGCTAGAGAGGGAGGCAGAAGACTGCGTGGTTCCACAGCCAGTTCAGCGGCCTGCTGCCCCTCTATCCCAGTTTAGAAATGGGATGAGACTCTGACCCCAGCTGCGGGGCCTGGCCAGCCCAGCAGGTGGCAGCACTGCGGCGGCCTGTGCTCCGCTGAGGCCGGCACGCCCCCTAGTGGGGCTCTGTGGCCTGGCACCGCCCAAGCTCTCCCCCAGGACCAGGGAAACGTGCCCGCGCCAGCGTGAAAATGCCTCAGATGAGGAGACGGCCGGCGTAGGAACGGAAAGGGAAATGCTTTAAGAACCAGGCCCGGGGGGTGCAGGAGCAGGGGAGGGCAGCAGCTCAAGAGACAATATCTAGAAAGATGGGGCTTTGTGAAGAGGAATCAAAGAGGCCTTTCAGCAGGGCAGGATCCTGAAGGCTGCGGGAGAAAACGCAAAGCAAAGAATGCTGCCCATCATCCAGTTCTACGGGGAATCAAATCATTAGCCACTGCAGTCGCTGACCGACAGTGCACCCTGGAAGGCTGTGGGGTGAAAAACGGGATAAGGCACTCCGTGCTTTGGAAAAACAGGCTCCTTAAATAGATACCTTAGGGAAAAAAATGTTAATGAACCCAGGTTCTTGCACCTTCCCATACAGAGAACAGATCATTAAAGGAGATAGCTGGTTTGTGACATCCTCACTACTAACAGTAATTTTTACCAAGATGGGTGCTTGACCGCACACATTCCTCAGACAAAATCATATATACACTGGCTTCTCAGAGCTACTGAGAGGCTGTTTCCTGGGCAACTGTCCTATAGTAAGGTCCCCGAATAAAACTGAAACCAATAGCTCTTACGTCGTGTTTTTCTTTCAGTTGACAGTTTTGGTGACCACAAAGGGACCCAGAGCAGCTTCCCTCCACGCCTGAATTCTCCAAGGATCTGGAGCCTTGGTACCAGCAAGGGCCCCTTGTGCCCATCTGCCTCCTCGGTGAGCCCAGACGATTGGGTGAGTCTCTCCTGAGTCTCATATCTTCCATCTTGGTTGACAGTCCATTCAGTGTTAGTTTTAAAAGTACCTGACTTCTCAGTTGAAAGATACTGAGAAAATTGTTCAGTTGAAAGATACTTGGAAGGTTCGGACTGGGAGATTAGGTAGGAGGCTGGCCTGAAATCCTTCCTCAAACTGGCCATTTTACAGGGTTTGCCAGTACGAAAGTGAAGATACCATATGAGACCTTTCAGCTCCAAAGGGCCCCAGCTCCACCTGGCCAGGTACGGTTTTCTCGGACAACTGAGAAATTTACTGAGAAATTTCCGGGAATGGCGGAGGCGAATCCTCCTAACATGCAGCAGTCCCACAGGGAAACCCGCTCATTAATCTGAAAAACTAGCTCATCCAGGGAGCCACACGTAGAGACGGGCCATCCAGTGCTTTGAGCGCCCAGGGAGGGTTTAGCCTGTCAGGAGAAACTGAGACACACAGAGGAGCTGAAACGATTCTAGGGTGACACCTAGAGGTGCCTGACTGCACGTACACCCTGGCCAAAATCATACGCATACTGGCTTCTCCCCCTACCTCTGTGGAGCAGTTTCTCAGAGCCACCGAGATATAATTCTTAGTAAGGCCTCTGAATAAAACTGAAATCCCCAACTCTCATGTTTCCCGTCTTCCTTTCAGTCGACAAAATCAATGCCTCACAGGCAGCCACATCTTCCGTTCTTAAATTCACCGGAGCCACAAACCTACCTGTAACTCATCAAAGTTTATTATGGCAATTAATTACACAAACATCCCAGCAACCATTCACCCAGTCCATAAGCGCTCGAACTGGAAGAGTCCATTAGTGATTTCTCTGTATAAATAACTTCTGAGAAGCAAGCACAACTGGTAAGAGACCGACATCGCCAGTCAAGCATCCGATCGCATGCACCCACCAATGGCACGCAGGCCGGGAGCGGGGCAGGCTCCAGAGGTCGAGTTTCCCCGTTGGCCCCCAGCCACCCAGGCCCACCAGATGCTGGGTACTCGAGTAGTGGACATTTCAAGGCACATATGACTTCCTAACTGATAGCAGCTCCAGAGTCTGCCCTTGAGACCTGGTTCACGTCGGGAACAACCACATTAACAACCACATTAATGCTTTGCTCATCACACCCTCCCTTTGGTCTGTTGTCATGTCTCTTACTAACCGTGCTGAAAACCCCCAGTGTGCTGGGTGGGGGCTGCATGTGGCATGGAGTCACAATCCCTGCCCCTTACATTCTGAAGATGAGAGATGTAAAGAAACGGATTCTGATGTAGTGATGGTGTTTTACAAAGCACCATTTGGGAAGTAACTGTCAGGGTATCTTCTGATGTCTGTCTTAGGAGGGATTTTGGGAGTGGGGGAAGTGAGTTACATCCAGGAGCCAAAGGAAGGGGATGAAGGGAGGGGGCTGCTGCAAGTGAGACTCAAGGCACTGAAGGAGTGGATGGACGGGGTGGGCCTCAGAGGTCAGCCAGAAGTGGAGGGCACCGGAAAAGAGGGGGGGCTGGGGAGGTGACCCGGCCCTCCGCTCCTAAATGAGCCCCCTATGTGATCATGATCTCCTGGGCCAGAGCTGCTCCCTCTCCTCCAGCCAAAGGGTCCAAGGTAGCCCCCTGGATCCTCTAACCAGGGCAAGCGAGGTCTGGGGTCCACCTCACAATCCCCAGCCTCCTCACTGCGTTGGCTCCACTGCCATCATTCAAACTAGCATACAGAACAAGATTATCTGACACCAGTCTATGAGAGTTCAATTATGGCTTTGTGTGACTTAAAAACCATGAAGTATTTTTCCTAATAACTCTGTTCTCTCCCCTGATCCAACCCTGACATGGCGTGCAGGGCAGGCCATTCTTGAATGGACCTGAGAGACACAAAGAGCTGTAGCCCTCAGCTGAACATGCCAAATCCCAGAGGAGAGGGAGGGGGTGAGCAGGAGACAGAGACCCGGCCACCCTGTCATCGAGAGAACTCCGCATGGGGTTCAGACGTCCAGGAGCGAGTGCAGGCACAAGCAGAGGTCCACAAACGCGAGCATCTGCTCCCTCCCGGGCACCCTCGGTGAGGACTGAGCTCCCAGCCTGGTGAGCACCAGAAAAGCTAAAGCCAGTCACAGAAACGAGGCGCCCCCTTCCCCCGGGAGGGCAGCCAGTGCTGGGACCGGCTGGCGCCTTTCCAGGCCTGTGCACTCCCAGCCGGGTGCCCCCAGGCCCCCCGTGTGGGACACAACACCATGGGGGAGTCAACTCCACTTCCAGTTTAACCTCGAATCTCAGCAGTGGGTGGGCCAAAGGTTGTGCGCCAGGTAGAAGTAGGGAAGGCCAAGGGCCAGGACCATGTCTAATAGCCCGGCCAGGCAGGCCCCTGAGGCGGTGGAAACCCATAGGGAGGGGCGGGCCCGGGGGGATAGGGAGGCTGAAGGGGGCCTGGGGGCTGTAGCTGGCCTGGGAAGCTCGGGAGCTGGGGCTGCGTCGGGTAGGGAGGTTTTCCTCCTGTTGAGGGGTAGGGGGGCTGTTGAGGATAACCAGGACTGGGGCCCTGGCCCCCCATCACGGGGTACCCAGGGCCAGAGGCACCAGTGGGGGCCACAGGATAGCCTGGCCGGGGTGGCATGCTTCTCTGTGGGGACCAGGAGTAGCCTGCAGCAGCCCTAGGCCCCGACTGGGCTGATGAGTACGGGGGCCCCAAAGGCCCACTGTAGGAAAAGGAGGGCTGGGACACCACAGGGAAGGGGGCCGGCTGGAGCGCACCTTGGGCAATGGGGCCCGCGGGAAGGCCTGGAGAGGGGCTGTAGGGCAGAGGAAAGGGAGGGGCCGCTGATGGTGGCGGTAGCGTTGGCGGTGGCTGTGACTGCAGATCCTCAGCCACAGGGGGCGGCACCTGGGGGGTGGGGCGAGGTGGGGGAGGTGGGCGGGGAGGTGGAGCATCACCAGCCGGCTCCAGGGAGGCTCTGGGCTTCCTCATCACATCCTGGAGCTTCTCCACCCGAACCCGGCGCAGATGGGACAGCATCCTCATGGAGGAAAAGTTCTCCAGAAACGTTTCCAAGGGCACCTCGCCCTCCAGGAACTTCTCAGCCATGGCCTGGAAGACATAAACTCCAGTGGCAACAGGGGTCCTGTCGGGATGGAGGCCACCCAAATACCCCCAGGTCGGGGTCAGCTGGGCCCGGGAGCTGCCTGCCTCCTCTGGCCTACATTTGAGAAGTTCTCTCTATGGCCCTTATCACTGCGGATATGTCATACAAGCACATGGCTATTAGTCCATCTTCCTCGCCAGAAACGTGCCATGGCCACTGCTGTCCCCACCCCCGTATTGTGCCAGGCTCACAGCAGCTGCTGCATGTATTGTTGACTGACAGGACGATGAGATCTCCCCATCGCCAGCCCAGCCAGCCCAGGGGCTGTGGGACCCCTGCAGCGTCCTCCACCCAGAGCGTGGAGACGTGGAGACCAAAGAGAGGCCCAGAGGGAGGGAGAAGAGACGCCAGGCAGCCCCAGGAAAGGGGAGTGGCTGGGGGCCCGGCTTCAGGTCCTGCTGCACTGCCCATCCCCCAGGACTGCCAGCTGCCCTGTGGCCGGATTTCCGGATTTCCGCTTCAGCCAGTGAGGCTGGGCTCCTGTTCTCTGCATCCAAAAGGGGCCCCACAGAGAGACAGGAGGAAATGTCATCCACCTTGACCATCTACTAACGCCCGGTCCCACAGTCCCCCACAGGCCCGCAGACCTCGGGGCTCGGGACAAGGCCTCCCGCTCCAGGGGCCGACTCTTCAAGGGAGCAGGGGTGTCACTGGCCATCTCACCTCGGACTCCTCTTCAATCTTCATGCTCTCTATCTGCAGAAGGTCCAACAAGGTCCCTAGCTGCAGGGCTGCAGAGAATTTCTCTGAAAGGGAGGGCAGAAAGGTTGACATTTCAGAAGTGCCTCCTGATTCAGTATCAGAGGCCACGGTTTCCACAAGGCTCTCTGAGGGTTCCCTGCATGCTGGGGCCCAGCCGCCGCCCTGGGCCCTGCTGCAGAACACCTTTCGGTTCGGTTCCCTCAGGTCACCTTCCTGAGCAGAGAGGAGCTCGCCCAAGCCCAGCCCAGACCCTACTCCCCTGCCTCCCCATGCCAGCCTGGGAAGCAAGAAGCCCTGGGCTTCGGGGCACACCCACCAACCCCAATCCTGTTCTGTCTCCCAGGGAGTTTCTTCACCTGCCTGGGTGTCCAGTCCTCTACCTTCAAAACCAGGACAGCCCCTCACCTTCACAGACGGCAGGCTGGGACACAGAGAGCCCAACCAGCTCTGCAAAGCGCCAGAGCAGGGCTGGCTGAGTGGCCGGTGCAGGCTGCAGGCTCTCTGGGTTCCAGTCCCACCTCTGTGGAGCCGCAGAGCCCCAGCCACGTTCCTGACTCTCTCTGCGCCTCACTCCTCTCATCTAGGACATGAGGGGGACAGCAGTGCCTACCCTGAGATGGCTGTTAAAGCACAGCACAGGGCTGGGGACGTGGTGACCCTCAGTAACCGCTGGCCCCTTCCTGTCCTGGGGAGGGAGATGGAATCTGTCCTTCCACGTGACTCCAGCAGCTCCCAACCCAGCCAGGAACAGGGCCCTCGTGTTACCAGAGGCACCCAAGTGCACCGTCGCGGGGCCAGCCGCCTACCCAGCTTCGCCTTCTGCTCCTGGCACCGCTCCACCAGCTTCTGGAGCTCCTGGTACTTGTCCGAGAGGTTCGAGCGGCCGAGCTCCAGGGGACCCTGGAGCTCCAGGTTCTGCTCGGCCAGGCTCCGGTTGGTGGCCAGTGCCATCTCCCGTTCCAGCTGCAGGTCCTGGACCTGAAAGAGCAGGGCGCTTGACCGTAAGACCCACTGCCACCACCAGCACGCGGCTCGCGGTGGGCGGCACCCGGGGCTTCTGGGACTCATCACTGACCGTGGGGGAGCCAGGCAACACTCAGCCCTCAAGGAGAGTCAGACAGACCCAGGTACAAACTCTGAGCAAAGTAGTCCGACCCAGATACCTCACTGCATCCTTAACCCAGCAGCCTATGTGGTGGATACACGCGGGAAACTGGCACTGAAGGGTCATGAGATGAGCAGGAGGAGACCCACCACAGGCTACGCAGAGCTCCGGGGAGCGGGTGGAGAAAGTCAGAGGCTTTCTAGGAGGGAAGGGACCAAAAGTCCCAACCACGTATCACCAGGATTCGGAGATAAGAGCCCTACTCTGATATGCATGAAGGTGGCCTGGCCAGATGACAGGCCAGACACAGAATGAGGCCCCCAAAGAAGGTTAGTCTGAGGAGGGAGGAAGCCAGGGCCAGACCATGACACCGATGCCGGGGAGACCTGTCCCTGCCTCCTTCACAGGCATATCCTGCAGAGAAGCCATGCAGATGAGCTAACAGAGGGGTCTCCAAGAACTGGAAGGGAGTCCCCAGGCCAGCAGAGGACTCCTACCCACACAGGTGACCTGTGGCACCTGAGGCCCTGCTGCCAACCTTAGTGCCTGGACTGCCCATATGTGCCCCACTGAAAGCACGTCCCCAGGCTGAGCAGAACTTTGGCCCATCAGCCAGGTCCTCTGTTGTCACCAGCTGCTGAGGTGGCAGCCCCAGGAACCCTTCCCAGACCTGCTCATACCTGAAGCCCCATCCATTTGCCAGGGAGTCCTCTTCACTGAAAGGAGGGCGGAGGTCACACCCACACCCCTGCGGGAGCGGGGACAACACACCAGCAGCACCACATGACACAGAAGAAAGGACACGGCACCCAAAGCCGGGCTCAGGGTGCAGCTCGGCGAGACCAGCTTCCATGCAGGAGCCGTCGGGCAGCTTTTCCACTGTGGTCGGCCCTTGGTGACCAGGCCACCAAGCCTGACTGGCTCGTCCCCAACCAGATGCAGGAAGGCTGGGGGCATCCTGGAGGAGGGGGTTTCAGAAGGGCCGGCCCCCTGCTGATCCCTGACCACGGGGCCTGGAGCCATGCACTCTGGAGCAGGCCTGGAGCTCCAGACTGGAAAGAAGGATGCCACGGCCACCAGAGATCGTGGGGCCCAGCCATGGTCTCTCAGGTCTGCACCCATATCTGGGCTGTCTGATTTGCTGCCACAAACACCCTCTGGAGCCACTCAGCAAGCACACTGACTCAGGCACACCTGCACCACGTAGTTCCAGACTCACTGTCACCAGCCGTGAGAGCTTTTTTCCCTTGAGTGACTGACACGGAGTGGGAGGCCTGAAGCCCCCTGCTCAGCTGCCCAACAGGGGGCCCCAGATCCTCAGCGCATCCTCTGTATACCTTCACCGCCTTTTCCCTGGACCTCAACCAGTAAGTCTACAACCAGCAAAGTATCACTCTCCCCTACACCCGCCCTCCCCATTTCTGCCCCACTCCTAGGAAACTCCCCCAATTTTTCCCCATCTGGGGTTCGCTACAAAGCCCTCCGCCAGACATTAGAACAGGTCAGTAAGATAGTCTAGCACCCCACCCAGAAGAGCTCGCCCACCCTGCCTCGACCCCGCCGTTCACACTCGTCCACGTGGAGAGGTCCTGCTCTTTTCTCCAAGCAATGTCCCCGCCCCAAACTAAATGAGCTCCCGTCTCTCCTCACAGCCCACTGCGACTCAGGTGTCATTTTCCAGCCCATGGTAGAAAGCTAGCCCAAGGGGTCTGGACAGTCTATGGAGCTCTCCCGCCTTCATCTCCCCTTGATCCCGAGTGTCTCTCCCATCAGAGAATTCAAATCCATCCATCAAGACACAGCTGCGCACCACAAAATTCAACATGCCTTTTGCCCAAGCTGGTGTTTCTGCCTGTTTTCCGTGATTCCGCGCTTCGCCGCCGCCATTTCCACCAGCCTGCCCAGCTTGGAAGTCAACTAATCATAATGATGTAATCAGGCTTGTTTCTACACGGTTCTGTGTGCTTTAGAGCAGGCCTTGGGATCCCCAAAGCACAGTGCTCGTGCCAGATTCAAGAAGCACTTGGTGCTTAACATGGGGAAGGCGAAGGCGTGAAGGCTGGCACCGAGCTGGCTCGGACTGGACCCGGCAGGGCTCTGGGCCTCACCAGCCCCTGGAGCCAGCCTCACAGCTGGACCAGGACAACTTTTGCTAACGTCCCTGCTGAACGAGCTCTTGCTGGCTCAGGTTCAGCTCAGGGTGGCAGGACACACCACATCCAGCCCCCGTGGCTCTGCTCACACCCTGCCCCGTCCTCCGTGCCCTCCGGCCCCTGCAGAGATTGCTCCTATGGGTAGAGGGACAGCGGGGCAGCAAGCACACAGCACGGGAGAACTGGGAGAGCACGTCCGGCTGCGCATCCTGTTACGGAGAGGGAAGTGGGCTGCAGAGGCAGAAGGAGAGAAGCTGGATGGCGAGGCTTCCTTTTCTGGGGTCAGATATTGTGAATTCACACAAGAGACATACCACTTCTGTTCACCAGTAAAGATTAAAAACACACTCCAAATGCGAATCAATGAGCCTGGCACTATTTGTGTCCGTGTCTCCCGCACGCTAGGGGCAGGAGGCAGCAGCTTGCAGTGTTGCCACCTCCAGGTGTGACTATGGGCATGTCCAGCCCTGCGGCCACAGCCACATCCAGCCACCTGACCTCTCCGACCTCACAGGGGAGTCACAGGGACAAGGAGACGGGGAGGCCGGGAAAGCCTTTTATAAAGGGCAAAGCTCTGTACGTTCAGAAGGGATGTTTCATTCCCATCGGGACCGTGATTAGGAGCTGAGTCAACAGTTAGGTGCTTGTTCTGAGAAGGAAAGGGTTAACAGGATTAGGAGGTGAGCCTAATCCCAGCCCCAGCACGGCTCCTCCAGCTCTTCCTCCTCTGGGAGCTGCAGGGCCAGACAAGGCAGCTGGGGAAAGACAGCTACAAAACAGCACCAGTGCTTCTAGAAGCTGCCTCCAAATTCAGGCTGGAACAACAGGGTGGGGGCTCCTAGGGCACACAGGTCCTTGAAGGCACCAGGAGCCCGGCTTTGTGCGGGGGCCCTGGACCCTCTAGCACTGCCCGTCCTGGAACTCCCAGAGGGCCCAGGAACTGGATTGAGACCTCAGGGGCTCCTCTGGCTGGGTCCACATCAAGGGCAAGGCCATAGAAAGAGGAGATGAACTTGACCCAACCTCCCAACCAGCCAGTGCCCTTAAGAAGGGCCCCATTCCCATCTGCTGTCTTTGGCCCCATGACAGCCTTCCTCTACCTCAGGGGACTCCTGGGCCAGCCGGTCAATGGCCTCCGGGTCATTCTGCATCTCCTCCAGCTGCTCCAGGGTCTTGTCTTTCAGTGTCTCCATCTTTCCCTGTGAACACAGAATGATGCTGAAGTGAGGGAGGGGACAGCTCAGGTAGAAGGGACCCCCAAGCCTATATATTACCTGTCAAAGACAAATTGCAGTTTTCCAATGACGCTTTGAGTCCATATGCAGGCTCAAGGAGGGGCACACTTCGGCCACCCTGCCCATCCCCTGTACCCAGGGAGACCAAGGACTGCTCCTCCACCCACACCATCAACAGCAGGATACAGTGGATGCACTAGGAAGCCAGAGGCTAAACCATGATTCTTGGCAGGTGCCAGATGAAGCTCCCCAAGGAACAGGCGGGAGGAGGGAGAGAGACAGCCAGAGACAGAGACTAACTTGGCCCCGGGCCACCTGCACGCCCTCTGGGAGGTGTCTATTTCTGTCTGGGCCCGAAATACACGCACCCTCCACACACTGAGACTTTCCCGGCCTCGTTGTCACAGGCTCAGCTGCCCCCTGCCTGTTCTATTCAGTGCCTTGGGTTTCCCTCGAGGATTCTCTGCGGCGGCAGCCCTCTCCATGTGCCACAAAAATGGACTGTCACATGCGTGTCCTCATCAGAGAAGAACAAAAAATAGCCACCAAATTGGCCCCTCCGGCAACCAAAAGAAAAGGAAATCGACCGACCTGAATAGGACGTCTGCTTTGACCGGACAGCCGGTTTCAGCGGTCCTCTCCCTCCATCACTCTGCCCAGAGGGACATCGACCAGTGTCTGTGACACAGGGGTCACAGTCAGACCCCAGAACGGAACCCCAGGGACAGAGAAGAGGAAGCACAAATGTACCCAGGATTCCCCTTCTGCTGACAGGATCCTCTATTTTCATCTGTTCTCAATCTTTTCTAGACATGCATTTTATAGCCCTGAAGTGGGTTTTTCTCACTACAAAGGCTATGGAAGTTTTCCAAAGATCCCAGCACTGTAGAAACCCAGAGCCCCCAACCCCCACACCAGCGCCCGGCGCGAGTGAGCCAGCCCTGACGCCTGGGCCCAGGCGGCAGCGGGGCAGCAGGCCCAGGGTCACTGTTGTGCGGCCAGAGGCCACCTCCAGGTCTGCTTCCTCATCTGTACCAGGAAGGGTGGGCTCCTCCCAGCACCAGCAGAAGACTAAGGAGAAACTACATTTGTGTGTTTGTTTCTGAGGTACCACTGACCTATAAGACTGTTCGTTCCCATTACACACATAGTGACTTTTTTCCATGCATTTCAAAATGACCACCAGGGTTAAGTCGGGTTATGATAAGTCACCATGCAAAGATACTAGTTATCGATTATATTCCCCAAACTGCGTTTTATACCCGTGACTCATTTATTTTGTGGCTGGAAGTCTGTACCTCTGAGCCCCCTCACCTATTTCCCTCCTCCCCTGACCCGACCCCCGCCTCTGATAACCACCTGTTAGTTCTGGTATCTATGACTCTGTTTCTGTTTCATTATGTTTGTTCGTTTGTTTTGTTTTTTTAGATTCCACAGATAAGTGAAATCACACGACCTTTGTCTTTCTCTGTCCGGCTTATTTCACTTAGCATAATAATTTAACTTAACTAATTAAATTTGTAATGATGTTTAAGGTTTTGCCTAAGCTACCTGGATCAAGCTAGCTTGGCATCTCCCGTCTTTCCACTCCCTCCAGCTCTGAGGGGACTCAGGGGGACTAGCCTCATGGGACAGGAGAAAAGCAAAGACCCCGAGAGAGGAAGGGCTTTGTCCACGAGTCCCTGCACAAGCAGGATGAGAATCAGGGTTCACCCCATGTTGTTTCTATGGCGTCTCCACCAGGACCCCAAATGCACTTCCCTCTAGGTATCAATGGCCTGGCTTGCGTAGGTATGGTGGGACCCAGGTCTTCCACTCCAGGATTTGAACTCCAGATATGCGGCCCTGTGACATCAAGCACCATCGAGTGAGGCAGTGTTGGCAGTGGCCACCACAGTGTCAAGGTCAACCAGCGGAATGTGGGGTCGACAGCCCTGGAGAGGTGAGCCCACACTCTGGCCAAATGCAGGGGGAGAGCCCTGCAATGAGCATGCCCGCCACGTCAGGCTTCCAGCAGGTCAGGAGACCCACACCGCGTGCAGGCAGAGCCAGGAGAGGCCGAGGGGGCCTGCACTGGGCCCCGGAGGAGCTCATCCAACTGAGCAGGAGGTGCTGACGTAGGACCCACCCTGCAGCCGCCCCAGGGGCCTGGCTTCCCTGACCAGCTTGCCTTTCCCAGCTACTTTTTCCCCTAAAAAAGGGGAAATATTTTGATTAGACAAGTTACCAAAACAAAATCTTTCTAGAACCTTCAAATATTTTACAACATTCTGAATTGTCTTCCTAGGGGGCTGGCAAAAGGCAGGGCTGATGCCCGGCAGGCTCGAGTGCACGTCCATCCTTCCGCGGGCCCCTGTGGAGGAGGCTGTGAAAGCAAAGTTGCCAAGCCCTCCCACTGGGCTTGAAAGTCCCAGGTCACACAAAGGGGACCTGATGCTGCTAAGAGCTGCGTGATGCTGCTGCTTCCACAAGGGACGGGGCGGCAGCAAAGATGTAACCTGTCATAAAGGTTTGGTAACAAGTCACCAAAGATATTTAGCAAGAAAGGAGACTTCTCTGTGTTCAGTAAAGAACAGTGGCCAATCAAGGAATGAAGAAGGAAGGGAGCACCCTGGGTGATTCTAGAATGCTCTGAAGTGTGCACCCCATGGTACCACGAACACCTGGCCCCCCCGAGATACCTTCCCCTCTAACCGCCATCCCAAATAATAACCTTGCTCTGCCATCTGAAGCCCCACACCTAGCTCTGTCTGATGGCTTTAAACTCCTTGTGGCAAAAATCCCTGTAACATCAATCTGCCTGGTGATCTGGATAGTCCCGTGTCTTTAGACATCAAGAAGTCACCCCAAAGTGGGCAAGGAATGAAACATACAGCTCTCCAGGAGTCCACTCTGCGTACGGAATGTGATCTCAGGTGCTGGTATGAACCAGAGGCCCGAACCCGGACTTTCATCACCTGTCTGTGATGACCATCTCTACCGCTCCCTGATGGGGAAAGATGACCCCAGAAATGCAGAAAAAAGGCCAGATCAGCCCAGGGGCCATAAATCACCTCTCCCCTGTGTCAATTCCCTTTCATCGAAGACTTCCGTATCTGAGCTACCTCAAGAAGTTCAAGTACGAAATACGTCCCTTTCACACAGGTCAACACAAATTAGAATGGACTCTCAAGGTCAGCCTGCATACCCGATGACCTCGATACTACTGGAAACAGACCCCTTTCCAGACAGCAAGTTTTCAGTTGAAATGTAACCAGCTACCGCGGAATGCGGGCTGTGGTGCCTTTCTTCTCATTCCACCTTCTCTGGTTTCTAACTCAACATCCCCCTCAATTCTACCATGCCTGTTTCACAAGGGGTAGAGTGGCATGTAACTTGCCTGTGGTGACAAGAGTGGGGACACCAGACCTGGGAACCCTGACACAGCCTGCTGTTCCTTCCACCAGGCTTTGCCCCCCGCCCTCCTCTCACACGGCCTCACTAGGCGCTGCTGGCACGTGTGAGAGCCACACGTTCCTGCTCCTTCTGGAACAGGTGCGCTCAAGATCCCATGCCCACATGTGCCACACTCAATTTTCCATACTTGATGGTCCCACAGCTCCTTTCTTCTGAGATCCAAACCCTTTGCAAACTCTCCCTTTAATGTATATAATCACTCTAGTGAGGAAAGGGAACACAGGGTTTAATACCCCTATTTCAGAGATGAAATGAAGGCCAGAGAGAAATCATAAGGGAATTGCCCGAGGTCCTATAAACTGCTGGGGTCAAACGACCAGAGGCCAGAGCTTCTTCCCAACTCTGGTATTTTAACAAACGATACCGGGTAGTGATGAGGCCAGAGTTTAGTTATAAGATCATCCAAAATGCAGAGATTACAGGCCCATGCAAGCCACAGCTTATCTGCCTCCCCACCACGGTCCCTGCCTCCCAGCTAGAGGTGGCTCACATCTGCGCCGCTGACAACATCTCAGGCCAGAGGAGCAGGCAGGCAAGTTCCATTTTACGAGATTTATTGTGGCATCACCTACCCCTGGAAGTCACTGGTGCCTTTCCTTCTGAAGTTCACAGAAATCACCTGATCCTGAGTCACCCAGTGAGGTTGAAAATAGCATGCATTTCCCTGGGTCCACAATTTGAAAAAACAGCAGGACAACATTCTATCCGAGGCCCACAACACAGGTGCCCCTGAAGTCTGGGCACCTGCCACCTGCCAGCGTTCTGCCTCCGGATCATCCAATGTGGCAGAAAAATCCAAACCAGTGCTCCTCAAAATGGCCAAAACCACCGACCAACCTCCACAAAGTGGAGAACTGGGGGTGAGGGGTTGGGGGTGAGAAGCTATTTGGGGACGCAGAGTCCAGAGGTTTTCGCTTCTGGAGGATCTGACGTGTCCAATGACCTCGCCACCTGGGCCCCGACCTGGACCCCCTGCCGCTTACCAAGCGCGCAGGAGAATGCTGGCCGCTTCCTGAGCAGTGCCCGGAGTCTGCCCCGGGGAAGGGACAGCAGAGGAGAGTTGAGGTGAGGAGACAAGACCCATGAAGGCAAGATTTCCTGTTCACCTCTGCACTCCCAGGACCCGGCAGAGGCTGGCACATGGACAGCTCAGGGTGATGCTTGCAGAAAAACAGAAGGAGGAAGGGAGGGAAAGAGGCCATCAGCTGGAGGGCAAGGCACGCAGGACTTGGGGATATGAGGACAGGGCTGCTTCTACTTTTTCAGCCTGCATTCATTTCTCCATGCTTCACTGAATAGACCTTTAATGAGCCGTTACTACATGCCAAGAACTGTGCAAGGCCCCAAAAGGAGGAAGGACAAATGGGGGCAGAGGGATGGAAATAAACATTTACTGACTTCTTACTGTGCACCAGACACAGCCTTAACATATGTAAAAACTCTCTAGGAACTCAGTTTGGTTTGAAAAAACTGAAACACTTCACAGCACATCCTGGTGAGTACAGCTGAGATGGAGGGAGCAGTGGAGTAAGGAGTTGGGGGGGGGGTGTGAGGAGCCCGCAAGGCCTTGCTGCAGGTGCTGCTCGCCGGGACCGGAGTCAGAGGGTCAGGGGCAGGTGACAGCGGGGCCATCGTGGGAACCACCGTAGATCTGCATGGCTGGGAGATGGACTGGGGGAGGCTGGGAAGGTGGGGAGGCAGCTACACAGCAGTCACAGGTACAGAGAGACAACACCTCTTCGAGGGCAACACCATCAGCTCTCAGGAGATGAGATTGAGACAGAGCTGGGAAATGAGCAGGCGCCAGCCTGCGTTCCCTCCACTGAGAAGAGACAATGTCTCACCACTTCCTCACAGCCTCTGAGAAAGAGAAGTTTTCTTTTCTATTCTTTCCTTCTTTTTTTCACCTCCTCTGCAGTTTCCACCTCCACCAGAGGTCACAAACCCAGATGCTAAAACAAGCCAGGAAGGCATGTCAGAGGCTGTGTCCCCTGAAAGCACGGGGCCCAGCCTGGCTCGGGTGCCTCCTGCAGGTAGGAGGGCGGGCCTGGCGCTGCCAGACCTGTCAGGTCTCCAAGGAGGCTGGAAATCCAGGTCCTGTGGCATCTCCCCATTTTTCAATTGCAGGAGCCAAAGTTGTAACAAACCTGGGGCGGGCTATGGTCTGTCAATTGAAATCAACACCAGACCCTCCATGAGAGACGCATGCGAGGAGGACAGATTCCATGGGGCGGGGTGTGCGTGGAGGGGCGAAGTGACAGACATTTCTCAGGGTGTCCTGGAGCCCACCTTCTATCAAAAAGCACTGAGTGTGGGGGGCCGACAAAGCTGGAGCAGCGCCAACCAGGAACAAGGAAGCAGTTTCCAGAACGGCTGCTGGGCTGTGCTAATCCACAGGCCATGGTGAGGGGACACAACCTCTCTGGCCGCTGGCCCCCACTCCTTGCACCTCTTGGCCTCAACTTCTTTCCATTACTTTCTATCTCAACGAAATCGATCTCACATACCTCGGACACAAGGAACACGATCTAGCAGAAGATAGTGTGGCCCAGAGGCAACTACACTTCACCTGGTGGACCAGGGCCAGGGCAGTGCTTTTTCTCACCACACCCGGAGGGGGAGGCTGAGAACCTCAGTCAGAGGGACTTCTGGGGGAGCTCACCTCAGGGCAGCCTTCTAGATCAGGCCTCAACAGGGGCAAAAAGGTAAGGTATTGATGTCTCTTGATCGATGAGGATCTTTTTCCCAGGACTGTTCAAGTCAACAACATATAGTTTCAACTGATACCAGATCCTTTGCAAGGATAAACTGGGTAGGGGGGATACAGTAAAGACCGAAAGCAAACCGTGGCACTTTCTAAGCGTGAAAGAGCTTATATCAGAGTAACGTGTGCCAATCCTAAAGGCGCCCCGCACCCCTCGCTTCTGCCTAAACAGTCAGTGCTCTCCCCACACCAGGTGCAGAGGAGAAATGCATAGAACTGGGAGACAGATGCCCTGGGTTTGCGCTTTGGCTCCACAGCTCTTTACCTGTGTGAGCTTGAGTAAGTCCCACAGCCTCAGTGTCCTTACCTGGAAAACGGGCTCCATGATGATAACCCCACCTTGGGGACTGTGTGTGCACCTCGGATGAGCAAACAGCCCTGACAGGGCTTTGCAAGCTCCTAAGCACCGAACAAATATTACTTGTTCTGCCTCCTTGGGGAGGAGGGGTGGAATCTGATGATTAGAGGTAATTCCTGACCCCTCTGGGGCTCAATATTGAGTCAAACTAAATGACTGCTACTAGTCAGCCATAACACAGAACTGACTGAGCCAGGCACTTCTGTTTTCCTGGTGGAGCTAAAGGACTGGCTGCAATCACTCCCCTCCTCACCGTTCCCAGCCAACATTTTCTTGCCAGCTACTTCAAGCCTGAAATCACACTGCAAGGAGAGTCGTAAAGGCCTTTGGTTTCTTGTAAATTTCCCACGCCTACCTATGGCAGCACAAGAAGCCGTTACCACGGCAACCTGCACCAATCTGCACGTGCGACACGGAATTGGCCCCATCCCGCTCCTCACGTCAAAAACACCTGTGGTTGCCTTAGAAACCTTCCTAAGCTTGCTGCTTAATGAGGAAATACACGTTGACCTGATCTAGTTTTCTTTTCCCAGAGTGATTCCAGCCGTGCAACCAAGCAGCCAGACTGTCCAGTCACCTAACTTCCCAAAGGAGGTCATAAAAGCAAACCAATTTCTCACCTGGCCCCGAACGCCATCCAACTGACCTGCTCCAACAATGTGAAAACTTGGCACGTAAGCCTCAGAAGGGAGACTTTTTCAGCTTTCAGTCTAAGGAATTTCTGGGGTTGGATCGAGGCTGGAGAGCCCTCCCCACCCTCAATGCTAAATAGTTAACACAGCGTGAAAGATAGTGGAAAGAATTCAGGGCTTGGGAGCCCAACATTCTGGATTTAAACCCCAGCTCGACCTTTTACTAGCTACATGACTTTGCGCAAATTATTCCGCTTTCTTATTCTGTTTCTCATTGGAAAAATGTGACTAACTCTACCACTATCATGGGGTGGCTGTAAGGATTCACAGAGAAATAAACAAGAAAACGTCTGGAGGTGCTAGGAAGGTCTCGCCCAGCAAGTGCCAGGCACCATTAACACATCCACTCTCACACCTTTTCTAAACTGCTGTTGTAAAATACTGCCTGACAACCTTGCCAGACACCCAGCCAAGGCGCTTGGGGGAGGACTCTGAAAGAACAGGTCCCAGAGGGAAGCAAAAGGTGTGGCTTCGAACCAGGCAACAAATCAATGTGAACAAAGGTCCACAAATATAAGGGGGCCCAGACACCCATGGGGGGATGGACACTCTCTCAAGACAAGGCTTTCTGAAGAAAATGGTCATCTTTACATAAATATTTACTTAACGATGGAATGCTCCTCAGGTCCACTGAATAACTCCATCTGACCCTTCGCTTCCCAGCGGTAGGCCCCCAAGTGAGAAGATGCAGGACTGATGAGCTATTGACTGTGTCAAGGGCTGGGGGCACTCTCATCACCTTTTTTACCTCTACCAAACTAGATTCCCGTCACAGCCTCCACCTCCATCAGTCTCACCCTCACTTCGAAGCCTCCAGGCCATCTCCCTCACCTCTATGTCCATCACCAGATTTTATATAGTCAGGGTTCCAGTGTCTTTTAGGTGCATCCATCCCCATCTTCCATCTTTAGTGCCTCTTCCTCACAACCATCCTGCCAGGCACCTCTGGATTAATTTTTTTTTAAAAACACTGCTTCCAGCCCCCAACATTCCCTGAATCTGGCTACCTCTTCCCTCCTCCCCCGGCTTTTCGCCATCCACCACCACTCCACAGCCCCCACCTGCTCCCCGGCCGGGAGCAGTCTAAGCACAGCCTGATACGCTGTCAGGACACGCCACCTCCATCCTCTTTTCCCACTTGGCTGGTGTGCCCACTCTTTTTGTCTTCCTAAACTTTTTCAACTTCTTTTTTAAAAGAACATTTTGGGGCTTTGTATTTTTTCCAAACAAAACATTACCAGAACCCCCCCAGGCTTTCTGAAGGAAATGGTTGTCACAGAACAGATCACAGAGGCCCTTCTCTGGGTGAAGGGGTAAGGGAGAACCCTACTCTCCCAACTCAGTCTCCCCCTTGACCTCCAGGGGGACGCCTGAGGCATCTTCCCAGAAGGCAGCTGGAAAACCATTGCCCGAAGCCCTCACCTCTGTTGATGGCAACCCTCCCTGCCCCGCCCTCTGCCTGAGCTCCCGCCCTCCAGCTGTGATGCCTCAGCAGGCAGGGCACAGAAGGAGGGAGGGAGGGCTCTGCGTAGTAACGCTATGTGGTACTCACAGAGCACGTGGGAAGACAGGACAAGTCTTTGGGAAAGGGAGCAAGGAAAGGCAGAGGCAGCTCACTTAATCTCTCCATACCTCAGTCTCTCCTGTAACACAGGACGTTCATAAGGATGAAATGAGTTAGTGCCTGGGAGGCCTAACGCCCAGCTCTCAGGCCCGGCTCAAAAAAGGGCCACGATTCTCAGCACCACGGCTGAGCACGCACGCTTGGCCCACTCCTACCCCTGCACCTCAAGCCCTTCCCACATGGACTCCTCCAGAAACCACGTCAGTCAACACAGCGACAGAACTCTCATGCTGGATGGAACTCAGGACAATTGCATTCGGCTTCCATCAACGTGCTGGCCAAAACATAGGTCATTTAATAAGGAGCCTGTTCCTGAAGCTTCCTGACAGTAAAACACAACCCAGCCACTTAGAGAAGCCCCTTTCTTCTCTGGGTCCCAGCTCTGAAATGGAAAAGAAAACCATTCTAAGCAACTTCACACAAACTTCCTTGTGTTTCCCCTCTCTCCCAGCTGTTGAGGTGACTCAGAAAGGAGTTCGCTCTGTAGTTGTTAGTCCTCCACCCAATCCTGCACCTTCTCACCCACAGATCAAGCTGAGCAAACAGGTTCAACCATTCCTTAATTTGAAAGACAAGATTAAGGTCATGCCAAAGGCCTACTCAGGATAAATAACCAGGAGTCTGTATGGGGTCACTCAAGTGTGTCTGTTCAAAGGCCAACATGATGAGGTTCGTTCTTGTCGCTATTTGGGGCTGCCCCAGGCTACACACCCTACCCTTGCCAGTGCTGTCTGACCCTGCGAAATTCTGGGTCCAGTAGAGGCAGGCAGGTGTGGCAACTGTGTAGCCACAGAAAAAGAGAAAGCAGGCCAGAGCCTCCTCAAAGCTACTCTTGAGTCAGGCAGGGATCTACAAAGATCATCATCAAACAGGAGAGAGGTGGCAATGCCATACCAGCAGCCACACTGAGCTCAGGACTCATCTCCATCCTTGTGCAGAATGTCAACCCCCAGCTGGCTTCTCCAGCAGCCACCTGCCGGGTTTTAACAGACTCAGGCCTCTGCAGCCCCCTTCCACATCCCTCAGTAATCTCCAAAGAACACAGTCAATCAGAGCTCTCACACTCTGCTTAAAATATTTTTTTAAAAAACTCAGTGTTTGGTCCCACATTCAAAATCTTGTGCTCCTTGTCTTGGCATACAAGGCCGTGCACCAGCTGACCCCAAGCCTCCCCTTCCAGGTAGCTCTCCCTCCTACTCCACGGACCGTGTACTCCATCAACACTCGGTTCTACCTACTATTCCCAGAACAAAGAACATGCTTCCGATCACCTGATAAATACTCTGCATCCATAGAGATCAATACAACAGGGATCGTGCCCTCTGGGAGTTCCCAGATCTGATGCTCCACCTTTGCTCTTGCTGTTCCCTCTGCCTGGGAATTCTTCCCTACACCCTCTCCAGCTTCAAAATGCCTGCCAATCCTTCCCTGTTAGCTGTCCAGGAAGCGTGGCTTGTTCCTTCTCCGAAAAACTTTGTCCTGTGCTCCCACGGTGCTCCGTAAGTACCACGTAGCACTTCCATGTAGGAATCAGTATGTTTCTGCAGCAAGACTGCGAGCTCCCCAAGGGCACAGCGCCCGACTCACTCATCTCCGTGTCCCAGCACCTAGGTCAGTGCCTCGCACACGCGAGGCACTCAGTGAGCGCTGACTGCACACGGACCGCCACTTGTCAGCAAGCTTACAAGGAAGGGACCAGATTTACTCTCCTGCCTCAAACAACTACAGACAAAATTAATGAAACAACAGTCTTCAGACGTGGGACATCAGGCAGTGAAGGACGAACTCCCAAGAATGGGGAGCAAACAAGGTGAGCCCTATAACTGCCCCAATCTACTGTCTAGAGAGAGCTTCCAGGCCATGGCACGGGCCCAACAGTCTCCCCAAGTTGGGAAGAGAGGGCTGGGGCTCTAGGGAGATCAAGGTAGCCGGAGTTCACAGGGTCAAATACCAGAGAGGAGAGAGCTACACAGAGAGAACTCTGGAAATCTCCAGTGGGCCCCACTCTAGTTTTCAGCTGAGTGCTGATGGTCAGGGAACAATCCTTAGACGTCAGAATGAGCCAAGACTAATTTGTGTCTCCACTTGCCAGAGTGGAAATGCCTCCTAACTCACAGGACATCAGCAGGGTACTAAGGAAGGTATTGCCTTGGTACTGGGGAAGGTTAATCCTGGTCTAGAGGTTGTTCCAGTCCCAGCTAACAAAGTTTAACAGCAAGACTTTGAAGGATCAAACTATTTCCAAGTAACTTAATAGTGCCCCCAAACAATGCCAAGAATATTTATAGACATGCAAAAATATCAACAACAACAAAATCCAATACCTAATAGGGTAAATTTTTAACATGTGACATCCAGTCAAAAATTACCAGACATATGAAGAAACAAGCAAATATGATCCATGATGAGGGAAAAATCAATCAACAGAAACAGGCTCAAAAATATAGATAACAGAATTAGCAGACAAGGACACTAAAATGGTTGCTACAACCGTACTCCATATATTCAAAAAGCTAAAGGAAAGACTGAGCATGTTAAGTAGAGTCATGGAAAATACAAAAAAGGCCTAAATTAAACTGCCAGAGATGGAAACTACAAATGTCTGAGATAAAAGGTGTATTAGATGAAAATAACAGAAGGTTAGATACTACAGAAGAAAAGACCAGTTAACTTGAAGAAATGGCAATAAAACTATGCAAAACAAACAACAATAACAACAAAAAAGACTGTGGAGAAAACGAACTGAGCATCGGAGAGCTGAGGAACAACCTGAAATATCCTAATATACATGTAACTGGTTTCCTCAAAGAAAAGAGAGAGAGTACAGAAAATATCTAAAGAATTAGTAGCTGAAGAAAATTCCAAATTTGATGAAAGCTTTAAACCCACAGATCCAAAACCTCAACTGACCCAAGCACAAGAAACATGAAAACTACACCAAGGAACATCATAATTAAATTGTTTAAAAACAGTAATAAAAGAAAAGTAGCCAGAAGAAAAAAAGACACATAAGAACAGAACAAAAATATGAATGACAGCAGATTATTTATATGAAATCACCCAAGCCAGAGAACACTGGAATCACATCGTCAAAAGCTGAAAGAAAAACAATTGCCATAAAATTCTATACCCAGGGAAAATACCTTTCAAAAACAGAGATAAGAGATTTTCGGTCAAGATGGTGGAGTAGTAGGACCACCAGCTTGCCTCCTCTCACTACAACAAAACCACAAATGGCTGCTAAAGAACCATTGAAAAAAAAAAGACCAGAACCTAGCAAAAAAGATCTTCAACTGGAAACATAAAAAGGGAACCAAAGCAGGACAGTAGAGGGAAGGTATGCTCACAATACAATCAGGCCTCATACCCCTAAGATGGGCAACCTCCAAGACAGAGAATAATTAAATTGCAGAGACTATCTCACAGGAGTGAGAGTTCTAAGCCCGACGTCAGGCTTCCCAGCCTGGGGTTCTGGCATTAGGAGGAGACCCCAGAACATCTGGTTCTGAAGGCCAGGTGGCTTAATTGCAGGAGTTTCACAGGACTGGGGGAAACAGACGTCACTCTCTTGAGAAGTGCACACAGAATCTTGTGTGAGCCGGGACCAAGAGCAGAAGCAGTGATTTCATAGGAACCTGGGCCAGACCGGAATGCTGGTTTTGAAAGTTCTCCTGGGGAGGTGGGGAGTGGCCGTGGCTCACCCTGGAGACATAAAAGCTGGTGGCAGACATTCAGGGAGTGTTCATCTACAAGAGCTTTCCTGGAGGCTGACATCTTGCTTGGGTCACCAAGACCTAGCCGCACCCAACAGCCTGTAGGCTTAAGTGCTGGGAAGCCAGAGGCCAAACAACCTACTGGATGCAAATGCAGCCCTACCCACCAGCAGACTTCCTGAGCCCACAGCTGCCTCTAGACAAGCCCCTAGACATGGCCTTACTCACCAGAGGACTAGGACCTAGCTCCACCCAGCAGTGGGCAGGCACCGACCCTTCCTGTCAGGAAACCCACACAAGCCTCTAGTCCAGCTGCACCCATCAGGGGGCAGACACCAGAAGTAAGAAAACAACAGTCCCACAGCCTGCAGAATGAGTCTCCAAACAAAAGCCAGACTCCACCCTGGAACCAGCTGGACCCTAGCTTTGGGTAACAAGGGGGAGTGCATTGCTGGGACACAGAGGACATCTCATACAGAGGGCCACCTCTCCAACGCCAGGAAATGTAACTAACCTACATAATAATACAAACAGAAATTTAGACAAAATGAGGCAGCAGAGGAATACATTCCAGGCAAAGGCACAAGATAAAATCCCAGAAGAAGAAATAAGTCATGAGGAGATAGGCAATCTACCCAAGAAAGAGTTTAGAGTAATGATTGTGAAGATGATCAGAGAACTTGGGAGGCAAATAGATACACAGAGCAAAGTGTTGAGCAAAGAGTTAGAAAATATAAAGAATACCCAAACAGTTGAATACAATTACTGAAATGAATAATACACTAGAAGGCACCAAGAATAGACTAAATGAACCAGAAGAACAGATTGGTGAGCTAGAAGACAGATTAGTGGAAATCACTACTGCAAGAAAAAGAAAAAAAAAGAAAAAAGAATGGAAAGAAATGAGCATAGTTTAAGAGAACTCTGTGACAACATGAAGTACACTAATATTCATATTATAGGGATCCCAGAAAGAGAGAGAAAGGATCTGAGAAAATATTTGAAGAGATAATAGCCGAAAACTTCCCTAACTTGGGAAAGGAAACAGTCGCTCAAGTCCAGGAAGTACGGAGAATCCCACACAGGATTAACCCAAAGAGGAACACACCAAGGCACACAGTATTCAAATTGACAAAAATTAAGGATAAGGAGAAAATATTAAAATCAGCAAGAGAAAAGCAACAAATAAAATGCAAGGGAACTTGCATAATGTTATCAGCTGGTTTTGCAGCAGAAACTCTTCAGGCCAGAAGGGAGTGGCACGATATGTTAAAAGTGATGAAGGGGAAAAGCCTACACCCAAGAATACTTTACTCAGCAAGGCTCTCATTCAGATGTGATGGAGAAATCGAAAGCTTCACAGATACGCAAAGGCAAAAAGAATTCAGCACCACCAAACCAGCTCTACAACAAATGTTAAAGGAACTTCTCTAGGTAAAAAAGAAAAGGCCACAATTAGAAACAAGAAAAGTAATCATGAGGGGAGGAGGGTATGAATACAGGGTACCTAAAATGCATTTGAAATTAAGTGATCAGCAACTTAAAACAATCATGTGTATATACAGATTTCTACACCAAAACTCCATGGTAACCGCAAACTAAAAATCTATAATAGATATACATGCAAAAAAGAAAGAAGAATCCAAATGTAACTCTAGAGTCATCAAACCACAAGAGAAGAGAATAAGAAGAAGAGAAAAAAAAGAGAACTACAAAAATAAATCCAAAACAATTAACAATGGCAATAAGAACATATGTATTGGTAATTACCTTACATGTAAATGAATTAAATGCTCCAACCAAAAGACATAGACTGGCTGAATGGATACAAAAACAAGACCCATACATATGCTGTCTACACGAGACCCACTTCAGAGTTAGAGAAACATGCAGGCTGGAAGTGAGGGGATGAAAGAAGATAGTCCATGCAAATAGAAATCGAAAGAAAGCTGGAGTAGCAATATTTACATTAGACAAAATAGATTTTAAAATAAAGACTGTTACAAGAGACAAAGAAGGACACTACAAAATTCTCAAGGGGTTGATCCAAGAAGAAGATATAGCAATTGTAAATATAATAATGACAGTGTTGTGTGGGACTTATAACATATATAGAAGTGAACAGTGTGACAAGAGCACAAAGGCCAGGAGGGAGGAAATGAGAGTATACTATCGTAAGGTTCTTAAACTACATGTAAAGTAGTATAGTATCACTTGATGATGGGCTGTGACAAGTTAAAGATGCACACTATAACCTTAAAGTAACCACTTTTTAAAAAGAGTTATAAAAATAAATTTTTAAAGTTATAGCTAGTAGACTATAGCTAATAGCTACAAGAGTTATAGCTAAAAGGAAAGAAAAAGGAATCATAAAAATTACTCCAGTCCTAAAGAGATTAGGAAAAAAAGGGAAATCGGAGGAAAGAACATGGAACAGACTGAAAAGAAATAGCAAGATGACAGAGTTAACCCAACTACACGAATAATCACATTCGATGTAAACGGTCTAAACATCCCAATTAAAAGCAGAAATTCTAAGACTGGATTTAACAAAAAGCAAAATTATATGCTGCCTATAAGAAACCCACTTTAAATATAAAGGTACAAATAATTCAAAAGTAAAAGAGTATAAAAAGATATATCACACTCATACTAATTTTTTTAATCCCTATCCATTTTTAAATTGTGCTAAAATATTCATAAAATTAACCATTTTTAAGTATACAATTTTGTGACATTCCATACACTCACACTGTTGTACAACCATCACCACCACCTCCCTCCAGAACTTTTCATTATCCCAAACTGAAACTCGTATCCATTAAACATTAACGTCCCATTCTCCCCTTCCCCCAGCCCTTGTACCATTCTTCTTTCTGTCTCTATGAATTTAACTACTCTAGGAACCTAGAGGAGATGGTGTATCTCTTTATATCCTTTTACTTTTGAACAATTTGTCTTTATATTTAAAGCAGGTTTCTCGTAGGCAGCATATTGATGGATTTTGCATTTTGTAAACTCCAATACATAAGAGGAATCATGCAACATTTGTCCTCTTGTGACTGACTTGTTTCACTTAGCATTATTTCTTCAAGTTTTATCCATGTTGTAGCATGTGTCAAATTTTCCTTCTTTTTTAAAGCTGGATAATATTCTATTGTATGCATGTACCACATGTTATTTATCCATTCATCTGTTATTGGACACTTGGGTTCCTTCTACCTTTTGGTTATTGTGAGTAATGCTGCCATAAACACTGGTGTACAGATGTCTGTTTGAGTCTCTGCTTATACTTCTTCAGGGTATATACCCAGAAATGGAATTGCTAGATCGTATAGTAATGTTATCTTTAATTTTTTAAGGAATTACCAAACTGTATTCCACAGCAGCTGCACATTTTACATTCCCACCAGCAGCATAAATAAGGTTCCAATTTCTCCACATCTTTGCCAATACTTATTTTTTTAATAGTTATTCTCATGAGCATAAAGTGGTATCTCATTGTCATTTTGACTCAGATTTCCCTACTGACTAGTGATGTTGAGTACTGCCATGTGCTTATTAGCCATCTGTATATCTTCTTTAGACAAATGTCTTCTAAAGTCCTTTGCCCATTTTAATCAGGCTGTTTTGTTTTTTCATTGTTGGGATGTAGGAGTTCTTTATTCTGGATATCAATCCACTAGCACTAATTTGTTTTTAAGTTGGACTGGCTATATTAATATGAGACAAAGTACGGTTTCAGAGCAGAGAATATAACCAGGGATTAAAAGAGTCATTTCATGATAAGAGAGGTCAATTCATCAAACGAACATAACATCCCAAAATGTTCATGTACAGGACAGAGCTTCAAAACACATGAAGCAGAAACTAACAAAACTATAAGGAGAAATGGACAAATTCACAATTACAGCCAGAAGTTTCAATGCCCCTCTTTCAATGACTGATAGAACAAGTAGACAGGAGAGCAGTAAGGACACAGAAGACTGGAACAGATCCACCAACCAACTTAACTGACATTTATGGACCACTCCACTCAACAGCAGCAGTAAACATATTCTTCTCAAGTGCTCACAGGGCATTTACCAAGGCAGACCATATGCTAGGCTATAACACAAGTCTCAGTAAATTAAAACAATCCAAAACATACAAAGCACATCCTCTGTTTATAAAGAAATTAAATTAGAAACCAATGTTTACTGGACAGAAGAATAAAGTAATAGCATAATGCTGACTTTCCCTCTTATACTACTTGTAATTCTACGCAGGAGGGAGCAGATAAATCAGCAGCGTGACTTAAAATACATACATGTCTTCAGTCCTAGGCATACCTGACCTGGGGTATCTGACATTCACGGCTCATTCTCTCCTCTCCTCTCTTCTCTGGCCCATCCTAAGCTTAAGACACCACTTGTCAGCCCCAGTTAAATCACGACAAACCTGTCTGGTATTTGCGCAAGTATTTCACATAAACCACAGAAAGGGGAGATGTGCAGTGGAGGAACACATGCATTTAAAGCTCCCTAAACCTCAGAGACTGGGCCTTCACAGAGATGTCTCTGTCATAGGCCAATTATCCTGGAATGAACTGGAACCTTCTAAAAATTCCAGACCCCAAGGAGAAACTGAAATAATTTCTGAACAGAGAGCCAATCAGATTAAAACAGGTCTTTGCTAAGCTATTAGGTCAGTCTGGAAAAACCCTACTAGGGCTGGCCAACAGTGTCCAGAGATGATTCATATGGCCAGTTACCCAAATGTGCTGTAGCAGCAGATTTACGGCAGATAAGCAAATTTCACAGCAACAAGCAAAACGATAACAAGAATCCTTAGAAACAATTTCACTGCCAAGCTCAGCAAATCTACAGACTTGTTAAGGCAGTGCTTCCCAACTTAGGGCAAATGTTAAAAATACAAATTCCTGGGTCCCTCTCCAGAGTCTAAGCAAGACTTCCTAGAAGTGAACTGTATTTTCAAGAAGTATCACAAATGATTCTTAACATCCAGCAAATATACTAGCTTTGAAATGCGACTAACAACAGGTTAAAAATCCCTACTCGGCCACTTACTGGCTATAGGACCCTACCCTAATTACTTAACATCTCTATGACTCACTTCACCTGTAAAATGGGCTCACCTTGAAGTGTTCTCAGAATCCAGCATGTTCATAAAGCCCCTAGAACAGAGCCAACGGCACATGGCAGCCAAGAAAGAAATCAGAGCTACTGCTACCTAAAATTGAAAAAAAAAAAAAAAAGCTACCGGCAGCTGCCCAGATGAAGTCTGCAAAGAAAAGTTTCTACTTAATGGAAATGACAAGGCACCAAGCCAGATTTCTGAGATAATCTAGGAAAAAGCTTTTCTGAGCACTGGGATAGACAAGAACAAAAGACACTCACTTCAGTGGGGAGGGTCTAGCTCAAAGTGGTAGAGTGCATGCTTAGCATGTATGAGGTCCTAGGGATTGAAATAAATAAACCTAATTACCTCCCTCCCCCGCCCCCCAAAAAAACCTAATAAAATTAAAATTAAAAAAAACCTCTCACTTCAGTGTCCAGTATTTCGCCCCAAGCCCTCCCATCCAGAACCAGAGTTCAGGTCTGTGCAGGGTTGCAGCTTTGGACAACAGCCAAAGAAACCGTTTTCTTCCCAAATCACTGTTACCACCACCTTCAGCTGTAGGTCTGCCAGTCGCCGACGGTGGTAACATCTTGGATGCACCAGTAGGAAATGGGACTCTTGGGTAAGAGACAGGGAGCCAATGAAGAGGGTGGAAAAGCCTGAGTCAGCAATAGTATTACTGGGCTACTGCTGAAGTGGAGGGAAGTGAGTTTGTTAAGTTTCCAGAGCTAAGGGTGGACGTTCCCAGGGTGAGTGAGCCCAGACATTGTGTAGCTGAGAAAGCATCGACTCATCTCAAGGCCTGAAACCCTGAGGTGTAGAGTCAATTCTGCCAGTAACTAATTCTCTCCCTCTCTCTCTCACACACACAAACACACCCCAATGCTCTTTGTACACAGCAGGTCCAGGACTAGGGGCTGGTCAGTGATGCTGGGCAGTCCAAGTCCGGGTCCAGAATAAAGTATAAGAACAGACCCAAGGCTGAAAGTCCCATCCTCACTGCCCTGGAAAAAAAGCATAGCTCAGGTAGTTAAAGACAAGAGTGTCCTTCAGACCCCACTCTTGGGCCTGTTTCCCCACCTGTACAATGGGCAAACTGGCTCTAACGTCACCAGAAGTGTGACCAGCATGATGTCCAATACGGGGTGGAGGACGGCCGGTGCGGGATGGGGGGGCGGGGCTGGAGGCGCGACCAGCGCAGGGAGTTCAGGCAGTGCTTACCGCTTCCCCTCTCTTCTCCCGCCCTCCCACCTGCGAGGGGCAGGGGCGCCGGCCCTCGGCGGGAGTCACGCGGCTCTCGCGCCCAATCACCAGCCTCTGCCAATCTGGGGCCGGCAGGAGGGGGCGCGCCGCGAGCGATTGCAGCGCCACCCCCATCCCCGTCCTCGCCCCTCCCTGGGCCCAGCTCACCTACCCCGGCTGCCGCCGCCGCTGCCACCGCCGCCGCGGGTTAAATCGCAGGCCGCGCCCACACTTCCGGGGCCCGCGTGGCCCGCCCCCTCCTGCCGGATATGACCCCCTCCAACGTCCGGGTGCTGGGAGCTGGGCTCACGCTACTCGTTCCTCCACACGTTGGGCGCGCCGCGGGCTTCTTAGTCACCACGACGCCGCCCCGCCGCCCCCACAACACTCACATTCGCGGTCCCTCGGGACCTCACCCATAGGAAGGCCCACGAGACCCCTCCCGCGTGCGGTGCAGCCAGGCCCCGCCCCCGGAGGGACCCCGCCCCCCGGGAGGGACCCCGCCCATTGGGCGGAGCCCAGACCGCCGTGGGCGAGTGCGCCTGCGCAGGCATCTGGAGTTTCTCTGGTCTGCGAGAGATTCTAACAGAACTTGGCCTCGGCTTTGTGGGGGCTGCTCAAAGCGGTCCAAAAGAGACCCGAAAAGAAATGAATGGAATCCCAGCACCGAGGGGACCCCCTAGATGGTCTGAGCTCTGACTGCGGAATCCCGACGCCAGAACTGGAGTGATCACAGTCTTAATTGTACCGTGGCAAACAGCAGTGCCTGTCCGTCTGGAACTAATTGGCGGGCTCCTCAAAACAACTCTGAGTAGCTTCCCCTAAAAGTAACCTGTTTTCCCAGGCCCTAGGTTACATTTAGTCCATTCTGAGTGGGTAGTGTTTTAAAAAATAACAGACGGCTTTATATATCCTCACTTGCCCAGAATCACGAGGCTGATGCCATGTGAAGCAAGACCTTGATGCTCGCTGGCCCTCTCTTCTTTAGGCGCTCATTCTGAACAACAGGCCTGGAGGTGCCCATTCCCTGTGTTATTTCTCAGCACCGTCTATAATTGCACCTTTGTAAAAATAGGACCCCAGGAGGAGAGTTTCTTAGACCAAGGAAACCGTGCCACACAAATTCAAAACCTTATTAGATGTTAAGACCTTGGTTGCTGGTTACAGAAACCCAACTCAAAACAGCTTTTGCAAAATGGAAATTATTGGACCGCATAACAGCAAAATCTTGGGGTGCTGATAGTGCCAGGAACAGCAATATTCAAGGCCTCGTTCTCCCTATTTGATTCTGTTCTTTTTCTTTGGTGTTAAGACCCGTTCCTTTCTATACAATGGAATAAAGTCTCTTCAGCAAATGGTGTTGGGAAAACTGGACAGCAAGCATGTAAATCAAATGAAGCTAGAACACTCCCTTACACTATACACAAAAATAAACTCAAAGTGGATCAAAGACTTAAACATAAGACAAGATACAATAAACCTCCTAGAAGAAAATATAGGCAAAACATTATCTCACGTATATCTCAAAAATGTTCTCCTAGGGCAGTCTACCCAAGCAATAGACATAAAAGCAAGAATAAACAAATGGGACCTAATTAAACTTACAAGCTTCTGCACAGCAAAGGAAACCGTAAGTAAAACAAAAAGACAAGCTATGGAATGGGAGAAAACTTTTGCAAATGAAACCGACAAAGGCTTGATCTCCAGAATATATAAGCAGCTCATACGACTCAATAAGAAAAAAAAAAAAAAAAAAGATCCAAAAATGGGCAGAAGACCTAAACAAGCAATTCTCCAAGGAAGAAATACAAATGATCAATAGGCACATGAAAAAATGCTCAATATCACTAACTATCAGAGAAATGCAAATCAAAACTACAATCAGGTATCACCTCACACCAGTCAGAATGGCCATCATTCAAAAGTCCACAAATGACAAATACTGGAGAGGCTGTGGAGAAAAGGGAACCCTCCTACACTGCTGGTGGGAATGCAGTTTGGTGCAGCCTCTGTGGAAAACAGTATGGAGATTCCTCAAAAGACTAGGAATAGACTTACCATATGACCCAGGAATCCTGCTCCTGGGCATATATCCAGAAGGAATCCTACTTCAAAAAAGACACCTGCGCCCCAATGTTCACAGCACCACTATTTACAATAGCCAAGACATGGAAACAGCCTAAATGTCCATCAACAGATGACCGGATAAAGAAGATTTGGTATATTTATACAATGGGATACTACTCAGCCATAAAAACCGACAACATAATGCCATTTGCAGCAACATGGATGCTCCTGGAGAATGTCATTCTAAGTGAAGTAAGCCAGAAAGAGAAAGAAAAATATCATATGAGATCGCTCATATGTGGAATCTAAAAAAAAAAAAACAAAACATAAATACAAAACAGAAACAGACTCATAGACATAAAATACCAACTTGTGGTTGCCAAGGGGGCGGGGGGCGGGAAGGGACAGACTGGGATTTCAAAATGTAGAATAGATAGACAAGATTATACTGTATAGCACAGGGAAATACATACAAGATCTTGTGGTAGCTCACAGAGAAAAAAAAAAGTGACAATGAATATATGTATGTTCATGTGTAACTAAAAAATTGTGCTCTACAGTGGAATTTGACACAACATTGTAAAATGACTGTAACTCTATAAAATTGCTTAAAAAATAAAATATCCAAAAAAAGACCCTTTCCTTTCAGTAGATAGTCTCAAATTTTGGAAAGAATGTATCTGATTGGCTAAGATAATCATTGTTACCCCTATCCAGCAGAGTTTACTCTTCTTTGCCTCCATTGGGTCAGGTGATCACCTTTCTCCAATGAATAGTCACCCATTAGAGCACAGAAGGGATCAGTGAGGAAGTCAGTCTCTGCTACTGACCCTTTTGAGACACCTGTAACTCATTTGAGAGATGCCATGGCTGGTTTTGCAAACACATCCTTTGAACATAATGTTAAAGTGGCTCCCATTGACAGCAGCTGCCAGAAAGCTGGGTTGAAACTGCTTGTAAGGGGTGAGGAGGGCCAGGGCAAATGACCTTAAACCCTTTTGTGCTATGTAATTTTTAATACCGTACATGTATTACTTTGGGGGTAAAAAAAAATTAGAAAACACTGATAGATTAACTCGAGTTTATCTTCAGCAATCCTTTTACTTACTGGTACTGTGTTGGAATGTGGAATGTAGGTGTGATGGCTGGAGCTAGATTAGTCATCTTGAACCATGAGGCAACCATGAGACTGGAGGCCATACTGACCACACAATTAGGAGCTTGATCCCTGACACAATGGAGCCCTGTGACCCTGCTGGATGCCCACCTCCAGATTTTTTACAGGAGAGGGAAAAAAACCACCTTTGTAAACCACTGTTATTTAGGGTTTTCTATCACTCATCCTTTAGGTCTTAGACTCCAATTCTGGAAAGTCCCTCTTGTATCCCCAAGGCTGGTTAAGTACCCCCTTTATATTTGTCAAACACCCCACACTTTTTCCTTTCTTGGTATTTACAACGTTTTTCTGTAATAGACCATTCCCTCCCCCTAGATAGCAATTTCTGTAAGGACAGGCAAAGACTATATTATACACCATTTTACACAGATGCTAGAAACTCCTAACACAATGACAATAATGACTTGTGAATGTGACAGATATGGTTATTCCACTGAGGGTGTTGAGAGGAAATGACAAACTGCTGCATACTCTCCGAATTAACTGGGTCATTGCCAAATCATCTTATGGTAGGGCGGGGGTGAGCGCTGGCCCTCCTGAATAACTAAAGACACAGAATCAGGGCAAAGGAGGGAGGGAGAAAAAGTGGCAGGAAATTCAAGTCATCTGAGGCTGGTGGCATTAGAACAGGGTGCTCTTCCTACCTCGTTTCTTTCTGTTTTCCACTTCTGGCTCTTTTCGGCTTCCCCTGGCTCTTGCCCCAGCCCTCTTTGGCCCTGGACCCCCATCACTTGCACCTATGTCCCCATATACCATGCCTTGATTATACCCAATGTCATTCATATTCAGAGTGTCCCTGATACATGCAAAAAAAGAGAAAGAGAAAGAAAAGGCAGCTCCTTACTCTTTTCTCTTGTTCATTCATTCCCCATATGTTCACCGAATACCCGTACTGCTAAGACCTATGGATACAAATTGAACACATCATCTCCAGCCTCAAGGAAATCACATCCTTGGTTGGGATGTTAGAATTCCAAGACATCTCAGCCCTTTAGGTGATCTTGATCAGGAGCAAGAAACATTAAAGTAGAAATAGTCATGTTTCTACCCGCTTCTAAAAAGTGTTTGCTCGTTTAGCTCCTTAGCTCCTGGATCTTGTGATGCTGCTGGCCTGGATGGACAAGTGATGCTAACAGAGGTAAGGAAGGATGGACAGGTAGGTCAGAATGTAAGGTAACAAAGGCAAGATATTTAAGAAGCTGAGATATTGAGAGAGATTTAGGAACTGAGTTGGAAAAGCAGTTTTTAAAGGAAGTTTGGCCATGTGGTATGTATAATCCCCAATTCAGTCTCCAGGAGACCTTCAGTGAAGATTTTGGTGTTTTGTTTGTTTGTTTGTTTGTTTGTTTGTTTGTTTGTTTTCTGGAACTGCAAGTCTGATATGTCTGGATGGTTTCTCGCTCCTGTTCCTTCTTCATCGCTTCCACACTGTGCCCAGCAGTTCAGCCTGCTCCATTAAAAACGGTTTTATTTTGGGGGAGAATATGGTTCAGTGGTAGAGCACATGCTTAGTATGCATGAGGTCCTGGCTTCAATTCCCAGTACCTCATTAAAAAATAAGTAAATAAATAAATGTAATTACCTCCCTCCACCCAAAAAATAGAGGGATTCAGAAAGGTTTTGTGTCTCTGAGGAAGGGGCTGGTGGCTGCCTATAAAATCATCCATTCCGTTTTTCCTTCAACATGGAATATATTTTGTTATATAGCAATGTGCTCAGTAGCTAAAAGACTGCATATCCCAACTTCTTTTACTGTTAGTTGTGACTTGGTGACTTTGTGAGATAAGCAGACGTATTGAGAGGGATTTCTTGGAAGGCTACTTTAAAGGAGCTGATTCAGTTGGGAGATGAGTCTCTTCACCCTCCCCACCTTCTTCTCAACTGTTGTCTAGATGTCTGATGTGATGGCTGGAACTCCTGTAGCTGTATTGGACCCTGAGGCGACCTTGGAGATGGAAACCAGTCAAGCTCTGGATGGCCTAACTCCAGATTTCTTTAAGTTGGAGGAAAAAAAATCAAGTTTTATCTTGTTAAAGTTATGGTTCTTTTAGGTTTTGTGTAAGTGTAAAATGCTTCCAAACTTAAATCTGGTACTACTATGGTTAGTATGGTACAGCTTTATTATTGTTATTTTGGTGGTTTTGGTAAATGAATTTATATTTTAAATTTTTCTTTCCTTTATTACTTTATTAAAGTTATGTAAAACCACACATATACAGTCTCGTATAAATGCAAAATTGTGATTGTAAACATGCTTTCTTATAGTTTGTGGATTTTTTTTCTTTTCTTTCTTTTCTTTTTCTTTTTTTGTTTGTTTGTTTGTTTTGCTTTGTTTCCCCACTTATCAACATCTTAGGATATGTCCTCTCATATAATCTCATCCAAATCCGTATCTACAAGCCAAAAGAGGCTGAGGGGCAGGGTGGGGCAAACCAAAAAAGGACAAAGTATAGGCACACAAATGAGGTTGGTGGCCACTGTAACTTGTCATAAATATTCTGTAACAGGATCACACTTTCCCTGCCCTTCTATGTACCCACCACCCCCAGGTGTTCCATCACCATGGAATTTACTTTGGCCAGTGGAAAGCGAGTAAAGGTGATGTATCCCTTCCAAATGGAAGCCTTTAAAAAGCAGAGTCCAATTTGCCACACACACCCTTCCCCTGCATCCGGAAGGGGCCTCCATCAGCTTTCCTCTCCAAGTGACAGTGATGGTCTCCCTGCCCACCGATGTCAGATGTGAATGAGAAATAAACCTTAGTTGTGTTGAACCATTGAGATTTGGGGGTTTTATGTCTCCACAGTATGACTCAGCTTATCTTCACTGAAACAAGAGGATATAACAGGGACTGCTCATTGTCTCCTTCTTCCTTTGGTAATTAAACCCCTAGTCTAAAGCCACCCAGCTAAAGTGTAGCCTCTCTTTCACCTAAAAATGCCACCTATGACTTCATTATAGCCAATGAGATGTGACTGGAAGTAATTGTATAATTTCTGGTTATGCCCTTTAAGGAAAGGGCATGTCCTGCTTCCCCTTCTCTATGTCCTGCTAGCTGGAAAGCAGATGTAATGACAGGAGCTGGAGCAGCCATATTAGACCGAGAGATGACTATCACACATGGAAGATGGCAAAGCAACTAGAAAGAATGTGGGTCCCCATCACTGTGGAGCAACCTGGACTATTATTACATGAAAGAGAAATGAAGTTGTATTATATTTAAGCCTCTGTTATTTAGGCTTTGGTTACAGCTGTTGAACCTGCAACATAATTAACCTGGATGTTCGCCTTGTTTTGAGCATTAGAATATAGTGGACAGAGACATGATCTACATACATGGACTTATGATTGTGTTAAGTGAGCTCCCTGCCCTCCGGAATATGTGGTCTAGGCTGAGTTTCAGAAAATCAAACAAGGGCAAAGGTGCATGGCAAGGAAAGTTTCAAGGTGCTCTACAAACATTCGCAGGGGAAACCCAGATCAGTGGTTTTGGTGGGTTGCCTGAAGAAAGGGACCATCTTAGGTCAGCCTCCCCAGAAGTTGCCCAGGATGAGAGGTTTCATATATGTGATTTATTTCAAAGTTGCTCCCAGAGAAACCAGTGAGGAAGCAAGGGAAGCAGGACAGGGAAGGGGATGAAGCTGAGCCTGGGTGTGATTTCATGCAAGTCTTGGAGGGGGAGGCTCCTGCCTGCTCCCACAAGGAACTCTGGGATATAAGTTGTGCCTCAAAAGTGCCCCAACCCCGGGCTTTCACACTCCCACAAGCACTGACCCCTGAGCCTTCGGCTAAGAGCCACCCAGTGTCTCTGGGCTCTTGGAGTAGATCCTCCAAAGACAAGCCACAGGTGCCACTAGAAGCAAAACCACAACCAAAGCAGGGAAAATGCAACCTCAGACACTAGGGTGTTCTGGACCCACTCTGCTCTCTCCAGCATCATAGCAGGAATCCCACTAGGGGAAAGAGGCCTCCTCATCTCTAGAGGAAACCATTTCTGATGAACCAGGAAGAGCTAGAAGCTGGAACACAGTGCATTTCACCCCAGCAGAGAGCATTTCACCCTTGCATTTAAATCTCCAGGCCCCTGCAATACATACACATCCATGCGCACGTGCACGTGCACATACATGCGCAGGCAATGTTTTTAAAAGCAAGATGCAGGGACCAGTGTGATTGTTGGTAAAGTGCTCAGCCAAGACAGGACAGGCTCCGTCTCTAGTTTGGGCCCCCTTCGGTGTCACACTGAAGCTCCCCTACACTCTAATTTCCAATGACCTTGACACGGGCTGCGATAAGTCTCCAGAAGTCAGACAAACCTCCCCAAGCCCTCAGCCAGCTGGAAGTGGGAAGGAAAGGATGGCCTCTCCTCCAGGCAGCAGTCCTGAAGCAGTCCCCAGACCAGCTGGAGGTCAGACAGCCGCTGCTTGTTCCCGCTCAGGCCTGGAGGCCCACAAAGCAGCCCTTTCATCCCACAGCTGGACAGCCCTACACAGCGATCGCACAGCTGGCGAGAGGCTGACTCAGGATTCCAGCTTGCGGCTCCCCTCCTCCTGATCTCCAGTCCCTGCTTTGCCACCAAATTCCCTTGGTCTACAGCAACCTTGGCCAAGTCCCTGCTGTCCTCTGAGCCTCAATTCCTCATCTGTAAAGCCAGCAATGGAACTAGAGGGTCCCTCAAGGCATTACAGGACACTGAGACAGCTCCTTCTTAACCCCTGTGTCCCAGACAAGCTTCCCACATACACCAAGTGTCACAGGTATGAATTTGAGTCCAAAATACACGATTAACTTTGCCAACAAAAAATTGTCCCTTGCCGTCTGACACTAAAGAATGAAGTCACGAGCCACTGTTGTCGCTGAACTTCAGCTCACCTTGAAAGGAGTTCAGGGCTGAGATCAGGAATGAGGCACTCCGTGCTCTGGGGAAACTGATGGGAAAACTGGTGGAACAGTCCTTCAGAGAGCTGAATATTTTCAGGAGGAGATTTTATGAGCCCAAATTCTTGCATCTTCTTATATCTAAAAAAGCACTAAAATCATTCATGGAGACGTCTGCTCTTCGTGACTAGCAGCAAGCCTCTGCCAAAATGTGTGCGTGGCTGCACGTATCACCTTCACTAAAATCATAGATATTCTGCATCCCCTTTGACCTCTTCAGAATACTTCCGAGCTATCTGGGAGGCTGCCTCCCAGGCTATAGTCTGTATCTTACCCCAAATAAAATTTAACTCATAACTCTCGCATTGTGCTTTTTTTTTTTTGAGTCAACAACTTTATACAAAACTCATATAGCAAACTACACTTCAATAACAAATTTAAAAATTTAAATTAAAAACAAATAAATAAAAATAAAAAGCTGATTGAACACACACAAAAAAAGAACTCATATAGCACTTACCATGATTTTAAGCACCCTACGTGTATTAACTCATTCAGTTCTGTTACTATCCTTTATTTAAAGATGGGGGGTGTGAGGCACAGAGAGGGTAAGTAACTTGTCCAGGTCACACAGCTAGCAAGTGGCCTACCTAAGATTTCAACCCAGGCCCTCCGGCTCCAGCACTGCTCTCATTTTCTAAGCCATGTCACATACCCTTTTTTTTTTTCAATAGTTCCGTCTTCTTTCCCTTCCAGGCCAGAGAGAATTTATCTCCTGCTCTTCCCCCTCCTCCATGGAATCCTGTGAGATTTCTAGACTATTGTGGTGTCAAAAGAAAAATGGAGGGGATGCCCACTGTGGTGTCACCATCATATCCATAGCTCTTCCACCCACCTGGTGACATGCTAGTGCCCTCTGTCTCTGGGCAGGTCACAGACGTGCCCCTCCCAAGGCCCAGGCTGGAGCTAGCATCAGTCCTTGGGGATGGTACCAGCTCCTCTCGAGGCCACGTGCTAGGCGATCAGACCTCAGCACCCATCCACCTCCAACCAGAACTTCTGTCCCTTACCGCAGATGTGACGAGAAGAGAATCAGCCTCGGTCATGCATGGATGCCCAGAGAGAGCAACCCTCCCTTCCCTTACCAGCACTTACTCCTCTACCTCCTCCTGTTAACTTCCGCCGCTTCGGAGGGAGCTTTCTTCAGAGTAGTTCTAGAACACTGCTGAGCTATTAGCTACCACGCCTCCTAGCCTAGAATACTACCCTTTCATTTCCTACGGCTGTGAGAACAGGAAGGAAATTAACATTTCTGCATAACACACACACACACACACACACACACACACACACACACACACACACACACACACCCCTGTCTGTGCAAAGTGCTAGGCAAACAGTTCGAATAACAATGGGAAATTAATCACGAAAGTTGTTACCAAATTAAAGTTAAATCTGCCTTGCCACCATTTAACCTTTGTCTCTGTTCTGCTCTGAAAAGTCACCAGAGAGTAAGTCCAGTCCTCTGTTCTTGTGGAAAACTTTCAGAGATTTGAGGTTGGTCTTTGTACCCCACAAAAGTCTTGATTCTCCAGAGTAAACACACTCCAAAGCATCCGTCCCGACTCCCTCTTCCCGGTGAAATGGAGGGTTAGAAGCTAGGGCTTGTGACCTGCACTCAGGGTCCAAACGCTCCCCCAATCTCGTTTCTTCAGCTTTTAGGTTTTGGGGGGTTTTCCTATTTTTTAAAAAATGTATTTCCTTTCTCTAACTTCTTTTATCTTTTGCATCCTTCTCACATTTTAGCCTCACTTTCCTTTTTTCTCCTCCATTCTCTACAGTCTAACATCTGACTCACCTACTCAAAGCTCCCCATCGCCCACGTGATAAATTCCACGCTCTTGAACGTGGTATTCAGCCTCCCCCTCCACCCCGCCCCGTGACCTGGCCTTTGTTCTCCTGTGTATCATTAGTGCTGTCGTCCAGAGTTTCAAGTCTTCATCCTACACTCAGACTGGAACACACTTCCTACTCTCTTAGCATTCAGTGTGGCCAGATGGCTGGTTTGGACCAATGAAATGCAAGAAGTAGTGACACCTGTCACTCCCAGAAAATGCTTTGATAACTAGTGCATGAATGGGCACGTGCCTTTCCCCCTGCTGTGGCAACCAGTGACATTGCAGATGGTGACACTTCCATCAGTCTGCATCCCTGGGTGAAGATGTCTCCAATCGGAGCCCCAGACAACTTGTAATGGACAGAGAGAACAAGAGAGGAAGGTTATTACTTTTTAAATGGGCGTTGCTTGTTAACTGCCCATACTAATGTGATGTGTCCTTTACGCCTAAGCTTGCCAGGTGACATACAATCCCTGTAGTCCATTACGATGCCAGTGGTGCCCTCTTTGACAGACATCCCCTCCTCCCCTACACCCACTCAGCAAAGTCCTTTTATCCATGGAGACGCAGTTCAGTTGCTACCTCCACCAGGAAGCCTTCCTAACTTTCCACCCAAGGCAGCATTAGGCGTCCCCTTCCCAGGATGCCGGGGGCAGGTCTCTGTTACAGTTTGGTCTCATTTTTCTCTCTGACTTTTTGTTTCCTGGACTACAAGTCCCCTACTAGCCTATTCAGAAAAAGCTGGCTCCCAAGGCGACTGGCTTGTGGCAACAGATCATGGACTAGACTTCAGAGCACCTTCCTCCTCAGCCTGGCACCTGCATTCTGGACACAGTCCACACACTGTCCCTGCCCTCCAGGGTCCATCTGTGCAACAGGCATTTTTCGGACTCGGCTTAGAGCACCTTGAAGAAATGTTCACTGAAAGAATGAATATTTCCTGGTAGATGAGATCCTTTCTCAGTCCCCCCCATCCCCCACCCCCTCATCAACTCTGCATCGTTTCCTGGTCCCCCAAGCCCAGGACTAAGGAGCAGCTGGAATTTGCAATCAGATCTGGATTCAAACCTTGGCTCTATCACTCCCAGGACATGCATCCTCAAGGGAGATACTTAACCCCTCTCAGCCTCAGTTTCCTCATCTGTAAATTTGGGAAACTCTCAAGTTCTGACAGATTCACAGACACAGAAAACAAACTTGTGGTTGTCAAAGGGGAAGCGGGGAAAGGGATAAATTAAGAGATTGGCAGCTACTACTGCATATAAAATAGATAAATAACAAGGTCTTACTGTATAGCACAGGGAACTACATTCAATATCTTATAATAACCTATAATGAAAAAGAATATAGATACATAAAACTGAATCACTATGCTGCACCCCAGAAACTAACACATTATAAATCAACTATACTTCAATTTAAAAAAAAACACACACACACACGGAAATGCATTCAGTGTCTATGGGCTCCTCAAATGGGTCAGACTCTGTGCCTGGGAGACCAGAGTGGCCCAGCTCAAGCCCTCCTTGAAGGGGAGACATTTGAGATGACACTGAATCTTGAGAAGAAGCCAGCCATGCCAAGAGCTGGGAGAAGAACATTCCAGACGGAGGAAACAGCCATTATAGAGGCCCAAGGTAACTAAGCTCAGTAAATGGCTACTTTCCCACTTCCAATCTTCTTTCCACAGCTGGACACACTACTGTGTGTGGGGACATCCAGGCCACAAGTCACACACCATGAAAGCCGTTACCCTCCTCCCCAGAATGGCAACCCCGGGGCTGCCTGCAACCTGAGGAATGGAGATCAGGGCTGTCCCAGAGCTGAGTCCACTTGGACCCGGGGCTGTGGGGATAAGCTGGTTATCACCGGGGACATTAAGTCCCAGGGACACCACCAGGGACTCTGACCCTCTCAGTGCGCCTGTCCTCCTGGGTGGAACCCCTCAGGGCACTGACAGGGTCAGGAGGAAAGCAAACACTCTTGTCTCCTTCCCCTGTGCGATTCGGGAGCCCCCGGCCCACACTGCTCTCTGGGCAAAGTCCCTTTTCCTCCATTCCTTCTGGAAGCGTGGCCATGGAGGCCAGTGTCAACACCTGACTCTGAGGCCTGGTGGCTGGAACTCCACTCACAATCAGTTGGGACCCAAGAAATGCCCAGCCTTTCCCTGTGGGGCTGCCTGGTCTGCCCTTTTTCTCCAACCAGATTTATATAGCAAAGTGCCCATAGAGCTGGCGTGGTTTCATCCCCATCACGGCCTTCGAAGCTCCAAGGTCTTTCTTGAGCATCTAAGAGGCGACAAGTCCCTTGAGTCCAGGCTATTCCAAGCCTCCTTGCTCAGCCAGGTGTTCCCTGAAGAAAGAGGAAGACATTGTACCTAAGTTGCCAAGGGCTGAACAGAAAACGTTCCTTGCAGTGAACGCGGGCCGATGCCACCCAGTCTCACGAGGATCCTATAGGAACGAGAATAGGGAGCCGCAGGGATGCCGAGCTGGGCACGCGTCAGGGGCTGGCTGCACTTCTGCCTCCTGTCCCACTCCAGCTGGGCCGCCCCTGCTGCGCCTGGCACCCAGGAGAGCTAAGCCCAACATCATTTTCCTGCAAGAAGGCAGGTCTGACAACAGATGCAGGGCCAGAGGAAGGGGAAGAGGAAAGGGCTTCCTCTCTGGCACCTGCAGACCTCTGAGAACTGCCCCCAGAAGCCAGCAGCAGGGGACACAATGAGCTTTCTCTAACCTTTTCCTTCCCAGAGCTCCTCCCAGCCTGATAACCAGAGGCCCTGGGTCCCAGTGCTTCATTAACTTACTTGCAGCCTTTTAGTAAGTCATACCCCCCTCCCCAGGCCTCGGTGTCCTCATCTCTGGGGTGGGGAGACTGGACTTGCTCAAGATCAGCAGTTGCTCCAGACTGAGTACCAATGCGAATTAGTGGACGAGCGGCTGTGGTCAGGGTGCTGGACTCAGAATGGGGAGTGGCAAGCCAGGTGCCACACAATGGCTGTCTGTGAGCTGGAGGACCTCAGGGGCCCTGTCCACTGGCACATTCTGCCGCTCAGGTTCTGTGAAAGATGAGATCAGCTAGTTACGGGGCAAAAGTTACCAGCTGAGGAGGGTGTGGATTCTCCAGCAGGTTTATCCGGACGCTGATGTATCAACTCTCCTAAAGGAACTCTAGGTATGAGACAGGCCAGGAAGGTTAGATAAACCATATGATGTTTAACATGCTTTGAATGACCTGACCTTTTGCTGTCCAGCTTGGTGTGATGCCAAAGGCTAAAGTGTACTCAAAGGGCCCCGGAACACGGCTGCCCTCTTTCCTGAGGCTCACTAGCAGCGGGTCTCTCCACTGCCTCCCTGTCCGGAGCAGGAATTCCAGCAAGAAGAATGTGACCTCCAGCACAGTTCACCAGAGCTGGAGCCCTGGAAGGTACCATTCCTTTCCCAGGGCTTCTCCCTTCCTGGGAAGGAGTCCCTCCTGGTCCCATGCAAGCCGCCCTCCTCTTGGTTACTCAATTGTGAATTCCTCCTCCCTTCCCTCCAAAATATCCCCACAGCCTCACTCCTTGGCTCCCTCCCTACCCAGGCCCTATCCCTTAGCTGCCTTAAAGAAGAGAAAACCAGGGAAGGGGATGCCCAGTTTATTTTTTCTGAAAATATCCTCATCCCTTCTACCTCCAGGCCCTAGTGTGGCTCATCAAAGTCTCCAGCTGGATCACTGAGCAGCCCTGGGGAGGGAGGAAGGGTGGCCTGGTCACAGGAGAAGGTCTGGAGTAATGAACAAGTGGGACTTCAACAACCCAGCTAGTGGGGACCTGCCCAAGTCTGCTTTTCTTGGGCCCTTCCGGGCCCAAGACAGAAAGTTCAAAGTGGACTTTTTTAAAACTTCTTATTGAGAAAACGTTTCAAGCATAACTAAAGTAAAAGAGAATAGTATCATGAACCCTGTATTTCATCACTCCACATCAAAAATGACAACACTACTGTCTTAGTCGGCCCAGGCTGTCATACACTGGAGGCTAGAAGGCCAAGATCAAGATGCCAGCCAACTGGGTTCCTGGTAGGGACCCTCTTCTCAGCTTGCAGACAGCTCTCTTCTTACTTTGTCCTCACATGTGATGGGGAGGGGATGGGGAAGGAGACAGAGAGAACCCTGGTGGCTCTTCTAATAAAGGCGCTAATCACAATCCCATCATGAGAGCCCCACCCTCAAGACTCCACCTCAACCTAACTACCTCCCAAAGGCCCCACTTCCTAACACCATCATATTAGGGGTTAGGGACTCAACCTATGAACTTGGGGGTGGGTACAATTCAACCCATAACAACTACACAATTTTTTTTTAATCTAAACCCTCATTTTAAGATTTGTCACTATTTATTCATTTTTGCTGGGGTATTTTAAGGCAGAGATGATCATTTCACAAAATATATAACCACAATGCCATTTTGTTCCAAACAAAATTAACATCTACTATCCAGGCCATGTTCAAATTTCCCCAGTTTTCTCCAAAAATGCCTTTTAACAGTTTATTTATTCAAATCAGGATCCACAGACTGTACACATATGCTGTGTTTAGTTGCTGTCTCTTGAGCCTTTTAATAAATAAGTCTCTCTCCCTTTTTATGCCATCTATTTGTTTAAAAAGTGGGAGGGGTGGGATCATTTTTCCTATAGAATGTTCCAAGTGTTGGGTTTAGATGATTGCTACCCTGTTATTTTATCTATGTATTTCCTGAAAACTGGTAGTTAGAGCTAGTCTTGAGTTAAAAAAATTTTATTGGATACTTCATATGTAGTTCCATATATTTTTTATTACATCACTACAAGAGGCACAGAATTTCTAGTTGCTCCCCTTTGACAGATGCTAAGATCAATCAGTGGGTCCTGATGTAGCCAACTTCATCCATCCATAATAAACTTTCCCTTCGACTTTTCATCTTATGGTTTTAGCATCCGTTGATGATCTTTGTCCCGATCCATTGTTTCATTAGGATGTTGCAAAACAGAGGTTTCCTAATTCTACCATTTCTTCTGAATTTACCTGCTGGAATTCTTCAATTAAAAAAGTACATCCCTTCACTGATGATTTGTAGCTGCATGAAATATACTTCATACAGAAAAAAATTGCATAAATACTGATGATTTTTTCCTTCTCTCTCTCAGTGATAAGAATAATAAGTTAGTACCCTAACAATCTGTCATGGCGGCAAATTAGATGTTGTATAATATCACAAGGCTTTCTATATATTTAATCTGTTTCAGTCAATTTGATGTGACGCTCAAATTGTCCCACTTTTGACCAGTAGAAGCCTTTCATATGGATTCCTGAGCTTTTTGTCCAGCCAGCAGTGGTCTTCGAAGGCCCTCAATGTTCTGGTCCTTCAAGGTTCCCAGGCTTATGTTGTGCATTTCTTGACACTGCCCTGAAATCAGCCATCTATTCAAGAATCTCTGGATCCTCTAGTGGGAAATGGTATTTAGAGGCAACAAGCCAGGCCTCAGGATAGGCACTCTTTATCAAGTTGCCATTGCTCTTAAGCTTTTCAGTGGCCAGAATTAGAAAGTACAGATTTTCTTAGAAAAATGAAAATAACGAATTAGTACAAAATTCTAATTCAAGTTTTAAGATTGTGGGGTTTTACTTTAGCTTTTTTATTTTACTCTTAAACTGCTTTTCTCCCATCCACTGAAAGACTTGCTTCGTAACAACATTAGTATAATTACTTACTTGCCTTAATCTATAACAGACATACGATACTTTCAAAATCACAGTAATACCAACAGTAAGGTGGTTGCACATAGTTTCAGATTTCTTTGTTTATTCCTTTATTTTTGGTTTTGGCTCTTTTTAGTGGGGGAGGAGGGATTGTTTTTGTCCCTAGAAAATATCCCACTATGAATGTAGAGTCAGAATTCAGTATTTTAAAGCCACTTAAGTCATGTTTTGTTCTTACCAACTTGATACAATTAGGCTCATTTGTCTTAGTCTGTTCTCAATGTTGACAGATACGTTTATCTATTTTTTGATTCTGTAACACATTTTACATGATTGCAAAGTCAAACTATCAAACAAGAAAAAGCTCACTTCTATCCCTGTCCCTCCTTCATAAATTACAATTTTTATTCGTTTTAGGTTTGTGCTGCCACTGTTTCTTATTGAAAATATCCATAGATGTGTATGTAAAAGCAACAGACTATAAGCACTATTCTAGTCCCTCTTTTTTTTTTTTTAAACAATGTACCCTGGAGACCTCACCCATTCCACGCCATTCTCCATCCGCATTATACCCAGTTATGCAGATGCCTTATAACTTATTCAGCACTCCCCCACTGGATGGTCACTTCAGGTACGTTCCTAATCTTTTGCTTTTACAAATAACATTGCAGTGAATAGCTTGTGCATATTCCTTTTTGTATTTCTGTCACTGCATCTTTGGGATAAATTCCTAAAAGTCGAATTGCTGAGTTAAAGGCCACATGTGTGTGTCATCTGCTAGATGCTGTCAAATCCCCTCCATAAGGATTGAACCACCAAAACTGAATTTTGACAACATACAAAAATGAGGAGTAAGACGCAGTGCCCCCCTACTCCATCTATCACCCAAGCTGGTGACCAGGTCAGCTTCCCATTGTTCCACCCAAGGGACAGGCCTGGACAGATCTCACACAGGAACACTCAGGTCCCGGGAGTTCTGGAAAATTCCATCATCTTTGCTTTGGCTGGATTAACAGTATAACAGGTGGCCTGATCATCTCAGGTTGAACAGAAGCTCTGAATGGTGTTTTATTTTTTGGTCTTGGTTAACAAGACACTTAAAAATTATTTATTTCTTTTTATGTTTGGTTTGGCAGACAAAACGTTTCAAGGCATGGATCCTATTAGGGAATTATAGCAGATGCTCAGCAAGTGGAAATTATTAAGTTCATTGGTTTATCTGACCCCGGTGGTCTTTCTTTACACATGGAAGGAAAATTAACACAATTAAGATGCATTCAGTCTCTTATTCATTCAACCAACACAAATTGAACACCTCCCCCCAACTCTGTCTTCTTTCTACTCCCACCTCTAGACCAGAAATAAAACCCTGCAAAGGAATTTGACACAATATTGTAAAATGACTATAACTCAATAAAAAAAGTAGTAGTAGTAGTAGTAGTAGTAGTAGTAGTAGTAGTAGTAGTAGTAGTAGTAGTAATAATAATAATAATAATAATAATAATAATAATAATAATAATAATAATAATAATAATAGTAAATAAATAACCTGCACAGCCTGCAGGCTGAATCCAACACACAGTTGCTTGAGGTTAGGCTCACAATATGTTTTTCGAAAAAAAAAATTAGTTGCTAATATTTAAAATCAGAGGATTTTACATAAATATCCAGACTTCTGATTTCTCTTGAAAACTTGGCCAACCAGCCTGCTTTCCAGCATGGCAGTCGCCGGTTGGAGTTGAGCAGAGGCAGCCCCCCGTGGTGGGGCATGGGCTGCCCCATGCCCATGACACCCATCTAACCCCTCCATTCATTTCTCTTGCCTCCTGGGCCATGAGTTTGTGAGAACTGCCTTGGACTGCAAGCTCCCCAAGGACAAGGACTGTCTGTCTCTCACTTGACTTTAACGTTCCAGCATCTAACCCAGACCCCAACATTTCCTCCGGAAATGGCTGTTGGATGAATAAAATAGCTTTTGGATACATGCATCACCTTCCTTCCGATGTTAAAACTGTACAATTGTAATGTTACTCTAGCCTAGATCTTTGAGGCAGATCAGCCTCCTAGGTGCCCCTGACCTGTGCCATCTGTCCCACCACCTAAAGCCACTCTTGCATCAGTGGGCTGCCTCCAAAGTCTTCACTTTGCCAGTTGACCACTCTTCCTCCTAGCAATCTCCTCCCCAGCTGAGGACAGTGATGCACACATCATGGTGTTGCTAGGAAGACTGCATGAGATCACGGATGTCAAGCATGGCCCCTAGCACTTCTCTTTATCACATTTTGGGCAGTGTTTCATCTTCAAGGTAGTAAGATTCTCCCTATTGTTAGTCCGTGCGGCTTGGTTTGGTTTTTCAGCCAAGCCCCAAGGAAGAAATTATAGTAGAAATGTCTGCATTCTGAGAATTTTCTAGGTGCACTCCCCACGGATACTGATGGAGGAAAAGATCTTATCAAAAGGCTTGTATTTCTTATCAGGTCCACTAGTGGCCCTTTAGGGTAGATTAGAGCATATATAACCAAGAACTCTTGGCCGCCACTGCATGCTCAGAACCCACTCTTTTCTAAGTACTTGAACCCAGGAAGGAAGCATGAAGTGGCTTGGTATCCTTGGGCTGGTGGCTCTCTCAGAGTGCATGATCGTGTAAGTACAGGGACTGGAAATGGCATCACCTCTCTTTCTGGATTTTTCTTGTCATCCTCTTATACTGCCGCCCATCAGGGTTAGAGGGGAATGTAATTCTTCGACTGTCTTAAAGTTCAACTCTCACTTACTGATGAGTAGCTTGCCAGGGGCACTGGAGGGGCCTAAGGGTTTTGGGGTAGGCCTGCAGGGTTGCACAACTCAGCGGAGAAGGGTGCTGGTTCCATCACGAGCTTTGTGAAAATGGCCCTCCTTGGAATTAGTCAGTGCACAGCCTGTGCAACTGTAGGTGTGATTCTATGAAACAGCATTTCTCCTGCATTTGCTTCTAGGTCCTCTGTCTGCTCTCTCTCCATTTCTGTGTGTTATGTGGCTCTGTGTCTTCATCTCTGTATCTCTCTTTTATCTCTCCATCTCTTTGGATGTTTCTGTGCATGCAGAACTCTCTGTGTTTTTTCCTGTTTTGATTCTTCCTAACTTCTCTAGCCTCTTATTATCCTCCGTTTATTCCCCATCCTGTGGCTTCTTCTCTCACCCCTCTTTCTGCTTGAACCCTGGAGAAAGATCAGGAGGGCTACTTCTAGGCCATTTTACCACTAATGAGTAGTGTGACCACAGCCAAGTCACAAACTCCCTGCATTTCAGACTCCTCCCCTGTAAAAAGAGGGTAAAGATTCCCCTTCTACCTCCCTCCCAAAGCTTCTTTGAGAAAGATACAGTGAGATGACATCAGCAATAGTAATGACTGTCACTGTTGAGACTCTCTGTACACTAGGCACATTATATCCATCATCTCACTTAATACCCAAAGCAGTCTATGTCGGGGTGTGGGGTATTATATTTTACTGATGGGGAAACTGAGGCTCCAAGTGATCATATGGCTTACCCAAAGTTACACGACAGACCCTAGGTCTTTTTAAACCTGGGTCTTTGCCATGGTCTTTGCATTGTGTCCAGATAATAAGATGGCATACATAAAAATGCTTGGAAAAAATATGCAGTGCCATTGCAATGTAAGGTGTGTGGGTCACGTTATAACACAGACAGTTAATTGCTGCCTCTTATTTGTTTCCTTTATCCAATGCTCTGTGAAAGAATCCCTCTAACAAAGGTCAAGCCCATGCGAGAAAACCTCAGGGAGAAAAACATGCTGAAAGATTTCCTGGAGCAGTATACTTACCGCCTGAGCGACAACACGGCTCCTGCGAAGAGAGTCTATACTCAACCCTTGAGGAACTACCTAGATGTGAGTGTGTCTTGGGATGGTGCTCCACAGCGCCCCCTAGAGGTCTGGCCTAGCACTAGGGTTCTTGCGGAGGTACCAGCCGGGATGTTGGGGCTGGGGGCTCCTGCAGGAGGCAGAAACACTGGGGAACAAGGACTCCGTCCCCAGAGGAAAAGGAGGTCCCACCCTCAACTCTTGGTCTGTGGTGACTGGGCTCCGCAAAAACCCGGTAGCAGGTAAACCTTCATCTCTGCACCAAAGATATGTCATTGGTTTGAGGGAGATTGTTCTTCCCGCACTAAGTGAACCACTGAGTTACAGGTGAAGGGTGAGCTATGTCTGACCAAATGGTAAAGCCAATTGCCAGTGGAGGTTGAAACCCCAGGCAGAGGGAGGTCAGCCTCCACAGACCCAATAATGACACCAGAAAAAGTTATTGAGTTCCTATAGTGGGTGACACTATAAAAATCTAACATCCTGGTTATTGCTATTGATTGTTAAAAAAAAAAAAAAAAAAAGCTCTCATCTCTTCTTTAAGATTGCATAGCCCAGCCTGAGAGACACGCAAAGAGTAAATAAATGTCAAATAAAGGAGCCAACTGTGTGGTGTTGACAGGACATGTTTTGAATTCGGAGGTAGTGGTCTGGGGTGACCCAGGAGGGCCACCTGGAGAAGGCAGCACTGAGGCTGGGCCTTGACAGGGAGACTGGGGAGCTGCTCAGAGGAAGGCACTGGCTTGAGCAGAGGCTGTGTGGTGGGGCAGTTGGGAACCCCGAGGGAGGCTGCGCCCTGCCCTAACCACCCTTCCTTGGCCCCTTTAGCTGGTTTACATCGCCGACATCAGCATTGGAACACCCCCTCAGAATTTCAAGGTTGTCTTTGACACAGGCTCAGCTAACTTGTGGGTGCCCTCCATCTACTGCGACAGCAAGGCCTGTGGTGAGTGTTCCCGCAGCCCACCCATCTCAGGCTCCCCACCCCCACCCCGTCTGGGTCCTGAGGACACTCACCTCTTGTTTTGTAGCTAATCACAGTGTCTTCAACCCTCCACGGTCCACTACCTTCTCGCTCGAAGGCCGATCTTTCGAAATCACCTATGGCACTGGGAAGATAGCAGGATTTCTCGGCTATGACACCGTTCGGGTAACGTGGAAACCAGAGGCTGAGTCAGGGCTGGCCCTGGGAGTGACCGCTGCTTGCAGGACAGACAGCATCAGCGGGGAGGGCCTGCCTTTTTCAAAGTCCCCCAGTGGCTGACTGCCCGCCTTGCGGGGCTGTGTCCCTGTGGAGATAGTCCCCCTGCTGACATACAAACTCCCGGAATTGTGACTTGGGGTGTGGATTTGCAGCTCCTTTGCCCACAGTTACCTCAAGTTTCATTTTGCTGGGAGCCAGGAATGGGAAAGAAACCACCCACTCTTATATGCTCAGACTGTGCCAGACACTGTGTTGGGCACTTTCACTATAATAACTCGCTTAAGCCTGCAACAACCCCGCACAGCAAGTACTGTTACTATTTCCATTACACAGATGAGGGAACTGAGGTGCAGCGAGCGAGGACCTTGGCCAAGGTCATGCACCTGGTAAGCAGCAGAGCTCGGCTGGCCAGTCAGGACCCATGTAGGTGTAGGGTATTTGGTGGGGAGAGGATGGAACTGATCTGGGGGCCCCTAGGAGCAGCCAAGGGCTTCAGGCACCCAGGCATGGAAAGCAAGGCACCACAGATGCTGGAAGGACTTAATAAATGCATTCTTACTTTAGGGGTCCTTTGAGAAGCTAATAAAAAACTATGGCTTCCTCTTACCCAAAGTGCCAGAGTTCTCTCTCTATCCCTCTCTCTCACATACACCACCCAAAAATGTGTTTCCCAGGCAGAATTTTCATAAGAACCCTTGGCAGCTACATAGAGTTAGAGTTAGGGTTAGGGTTAGGGCAGCTACATTGTATAATGGACATCTGTCTCCCTGGGTGGATGCAGAATCCAGTGAATGGCAATGAATTCACCCCATTTCTGTCATCAAATTGATTATCATGATGCTAAAGAGAACATTACCCTGCCTCTACTCATTTTGCCCTCAAGTGGGAACTATTGTGCCTGAGTCTCAGTTTCCCTACCTGGACAGAAGGCATAGGGCCTACTGGACAAACTTCCGATGACTTTTGCAGGAGGAGCATGTGTGGGTTAAAACCCACCAGCCCACAACAGCAGAAGCTGCCTTCAGGTCCTGGCTTGGTTTAACCATCAGAGGTCAACCCAGAGCACAATCTGGCCTCAGTTCTCCTCTGCAGGGCTGTCAGCATCTCCCCACCACCCTCCTCCCCAGCCCAGCCCCAGCCCTACTTCCCAGACCTTGACATGGGGACACCGTCCTCTCCCACAGATTGGGAACCTTGTCATTGGGTCCCAAGCATTTGGCATGAGCCAGAAGGAGCCTGGTATTTTCCTGGAACATGCAGTCTTCGATGGCATCTTGGGCCTGGGCTACCCCGCCCTCAGCATCGTAGGGACCACCCCCGTCTTCGACAACCTGAAGAAACAACGTCTCCTTAAGGAGCCCATCTTTGCCTTCTACTTGAGCACGTAAGTCCAAGCTGCCCAACCCCTCTCTCTAAGCATCTGTAAGACGCTTCTAGGGGCATGAAAAATTATAGACCACCTGATCAAGAAGTTTCCTGAGCGATCATCTAGTCCACGATTTGCCAACTCTGGCCCCAGGGCCAAGTCTGGCCCCACCACTGGTTTTTGTAAATAAAGTTTTATTGGAACACAACCATGCTCATGGGCTCAAGGGCAGTGGCTTGGTCCAGGGAGGTGGAGGGAAGAGGGAGAGGGGAGAGTGTCAGGATACAGGTGGGAGGAAAAGGCAATAGGATTTGCTGATGGGCTTGATACAGAAGGATGGAGAGAGATTGGCAGGAATGCTTTCCTTCCTCACTAACATTTTCCTGGGAGCCCAGGACCAGTTGTGTAATTTGCAGGAACCAGTGTAAAATGAAAAGGTGAGGGGAGGGGGGGCTTGTTCAAAAAGTATGAGGAATTTCAAGAGAAGGATAACAGAAGCTTGGGCATGGACAGCACCAGTTCCTGGCCCCTGAAGCTAGCCCCATGTGAGCCTGAACCCATGCCCGGAGTGCCCTCGGGCCTCAACTTTTCTGAAAAATGACAGGCTAGAAGGGGCGGCAGCCGGATCCCTCCAGCACGGTGTCCTCTGACGGTATCTCCAGACACTGACCGCCAGAGACCGGGCCCTCTTCAGAAAGGGGATTGGTCAGGAGCCCAACCTGATTCAAATCTCTTATGTACTACTTGTTAGCTAGTGACCACCCTTGGTCAGGGACTCCACCTTTCTGTGCCTCAGTCTCCACATTTGTAAAACAGGGATCAGAGTCGTGTCTCTGATATGTGGATAAACAGAGCCCTCAAACAGTGCCTGGAGTGTCGTTGAGCTTGAGAAAAGCCACCCATTATTCTCCTACAGTGAGTCCTCTCTCTTCCTCCCATCCTCAGCAAGAAAGAGAATGGCAGCGTGGTGATGTTTGGTGGGCTGGACCACTCCTACTACAAGGGAGAGCTCAAGTGGGTGCCAGTCTCCCAACGCCTCTACTGGCAGATAAGCATGGACAGGTAAGCCCCTCCACCTAAGGGTGCCTTCAGGTGATGCCTCCACATGTGCACAAGGACATGTGCAGGCACTCACAGACACACCCAGATACACAGACGCATAAAAACACATACAGAGGCACACACACAGACATGCATATAAACACACAGGGAAAGTCCTGGACAAACAGGGAAAACCGATCTCCTTAGAAAGAGATTCCCCAGCAGTGGAGAGAGGTGAGGTGCATTCTCGAGACCTGAAAGTAAATCATACGAAGAAACATCCCCACTGGCCGCCACTCGCTCCATGCCACCCACCCTCTCCCCTGATCCCAGGCACACAGTGGGGCAGGGGCTGTGACAGAGAGAATCAGAAACCTGGAACCTAGGACTGGCCTGAGAACAAGGGGCAATAATTGACGGGATTCTACGTGATACCCTCAAACAAAAGCTTCAGTGCTCTCTGGAGGCCCTCTAGGCTAGCTCAGGCATCGTCCAGCCGAGGCCTCAGCGTCTGAGCCAGGCAGGGCTGGGGTGGGGTGGGGTGTGTGGCGAGAGACAAGCTCTCCCAGGGCAGCCTGCAGCTCCCTTCTACCACTCTGAGTATCTGCTGTCCCAGAGAACCTCCATCTTCACTATGTGGGTTGACCTATTATTGGTCAAACAGCAGATCCAGGTCTCTGGTTGTCCCTCATTCACTCATTTATTCATTCATTTGACAAACATGCTGCACACCCACTGTGTGCTGGGCCCTTGAGGGAGGCATTGAGAATACACCTTGCTCTTACAGACCGCATCATCTAGTAAGGCAGAGTCACACAAATAGGGAATCACCATTTGGGTACGGGACAGGTTATACAGAGAGTGACCAAGAGAGGAGCGTGACCTAGTCCAGGGGAAAGACTTCCCTGAAAAAGCAACAATTAAGCTGGAACCTGGAAGATGAGGAGAAATTAATCAGACAAAGGGAATGGGGGTATTCTAGGAAGGACGACCAGCAGGTGCCAAGGCTCCGAGGCAGGAAAGAACCTGGTACATTCAAGAACAGAAAGAAAGTCGAAGAAGGTTATGTGACCATAGGAAAGGGAAGCAGAGCCGGGGCATGAGCTGGAGGGCTGTTCTGGAGACAGTAAGGGAAGGGGCAGGAGTGGCGGGAGACTTCAGAGTGATCCTGGTGTCCACTTTGTCCCTCTGTCTCTCAGCATCACCATGAATGGGAAGATTTTGGGTTGTAAAGGCGGCTGCCAGGCCATTGTGGATACCGGGACCGCAGTGCTGGTTGGCCCAACCAACGTGGTCACCAACATCCAGAAGGCCATTAACGCCAGGCCCCTCACGGGTTATGAGGTAAAGGGTCAATCCCCAGGATCATTTCAGGGCTCTCCCCACACAAAGAATTAGTTGAGCCAACCTCTCTCCCTCTTTCTCAAACAGTACTTTATCGGATGTGACGCCATCAACACCCTCTCCGACATCATCTTCACCATCAACGGCGTCAACTACCCAGTGCCAGCTCACGCCTACATCCGGCAGGTGAGGGGCTACTCCTTGAGGCTCGTTCTCAAATCTGGGACTTGCAGGAACCTTTGGGCTTTTGCTGGGAGGAGGGGGCCCTCTGCAGGCCGAGCTGCACCATTACAGCTGCTGCTGAGCCCCATGGCTGGGCCAGTGCCTCCCACAAAACCAGCCTCTTGATAGCAAAGCGCGGTCTGGGATATCCATCGTCCTGAAATAGACATGGTGAAACCAAATAGACATGGTGAAACCATCCTATGATGGCATGGTGCTAGGCACAAGGAGAGGGGAACGTTAAGGGTCTCTGCCCTCAAAGAGCTTCAGTTCAACGAGGGCCCTAGGACGGATGACCACGGAAAGTCAGTTCTAGCAATCTCTGAAATGGGCCAGGTGACAAGTGAGGTTGGCTGGGGACAGTCCTGTGTGTTTTCCTGCCATAATAATGAACAGTCTCCCTTCTCATTTTGAAAGTGGCCTGTTTTGGATGATAAAAGATATGGTTACCCTAGTCCTAGGCTGCAATTTCCCCTTGCTAAGCCCCAGTTCCGCCTCTATGGATTGGGGTACCAGACCCCCTCTGTGGGGGAATTGGATGCTGCCGTGAATAAAGGGTACACAGTGACCACACTGCTCCTGACACGTGGTCGAGGCTTCATGAACGTCAGCTCCATAGGGCCTCAGAGGAGGCTGAAGGGCCTCAAGGCTTTGAGGAAGAGAAAGAATTTCAATCATTCTAAACCTCCAGCCTCATGGAGGCAGGTGGAGGCCTGCTTGGGTTGAGGTAAGTCAGCAAATCTACACGGGGCTCCAAGCCAATGGCACCCCAGGGGGCTTCGCCGAGGGTGCCTGGGGCAGATCCAGCATGATGAGGGCTACAGAAGGGGGAACCCCCAGGGAAGGTCACCCAGTCCAGGCCTGGAATGGCCAAGGAGGGTGAGCATGGGTCCAGGAAGGCTGCCTAGAGGGGGCTGACAGCAGTCTTAAAGAACAGGTTTGTAGTAACCTATAATGAAAAGGAATATGAAAAAATATATATGTATATATCTGTATGACTGAAATGTTATGCTGTACACCAAAAATTGACACAACATTGTAAACTGACTATACCTCGATTAAAAAAAAAAAAACACCAAGAGAGACAAAAAACAGAACACGTTGTGGGGAAGGGGAGAAAGAAAGGCATTCTTTACAGTGAGAGCAGCAAACACAGGCAGAAGGACAGGACCAGCAGTTGTGAGGGGAACTACTACGCCGTTCTCATCCTTGGATGGGCCTCCCGCTCCCGCAGCTGATAATTTGGTTCTTCCCAAAGGAAGGAAATAAAACCAAGAAGCTGCCAGCTCTGGATATTGATAAGGAGGGCAGGTGAGGGCTCAGGCTGACTGGTGTGTATTTCCACCTCCCCCAGAGTCTTGAAGGCTGCTGCTACAGCAACTTTGAAGGAGGCTCAGAGAAGCTGAGCCAATCAGAGCTGTGGATCCTGGGTGATGTCTTCCTGAGGCTGTATTTCACCGTTTTCGATCGAGGAAACAACAGGATTGGCCTGGCTCCTGCAGTGTAAATGTTCAGGTTGCTTCAGGAAACAACCAGATCTCCCTGGCCCCGGCAAACACACAGGCATGCACACACGGGGCATGCCTGCCCAGGGACAGTGGCTTGACCTGTCTGGTGCTCTGCAAAGCCCTATTCTCAGTAGATAATAAAAGCTATTATTCTCAGTGGTGCTAATATGAACAGGTACCTGGTCGGGGAGGAGCATCCTAATCAGGCAGGACTGCAGAATCTAGTCTCAACAAGTGAGAGGAGTACAACTTCAACTGGCTTCAACGAAAGGGGAGGCTTATTGAAAGGACCCCGCGATCCAGGACACAGCGACCAGAGCAGAGCCAAAGAGCTCAGTGCTAAAGCCAAGAAACCAAAAGCCATCAGCTCACTCTTTCCCTCAATCTTTCACATGTCTCTCATCTTTGATTATCTTGGCCTGACAGCTTCCTTTCCTCAGGCTTCTACACATAGTGAAGGACTTTGCAGCCACCTGCTCCAGGGTTTTATATCCCTAAGGCATCTAACCCAGAAGGGAAGAAGCTCAAAAAAGATCAGGGTACAAGGGATGGCTCTGATTGGCCCACCTCAGGTCACGTGTCCAGCCTTGGCCCAACCATCGTGGCTGGGGAATGGGATACTATGATTGGCTTTACTTGGCCACATGGCCTTGAGAAAACTTACTGACGATTTCCTCCAGAACCACATGGCTGGAGCTGGGGAGAGGCAGCCCCAAAGAAAGTGGTGGACAGCTGTTCTAGAGGATGGAAGTATTTGTGACTCCTCCACCAGCTTGGCCACCATCTCATTCAGAAGGATGTTAAGGGGTCATAAAAATTGATTCTATTCTTCCCATCTTAGAGGACCTTTGGCAATGAGGCCTCTCGAGCCGGGATGGTTCCACGTTGTACCTCCACCCCAGACACCGAGATATCTGCAGTGTCCTTTCCAGTCCCACTTCCCAAGTGACAGCCCTTGTGGATGCCTGAGCCATTCTCACTCCTCTGGGGCTCAGCATGGCCCTTCCCTTGGCCTCCAAGCCTGCTGGGGAGGCTGCTTCTCGTTCGTGTACAGGGAGACTCAGGTGTTCAGCCTTTCTGAGCTCCCTCCAGGGGCAGAGCTACAAACCATTTGGTTCGAGCTGCTGCAGTTTGACAAGTTTGGAGGAGAAACATCACTTCTTCCCACCTGGAGACCCAGGCAGAGGCCACGGCGGGGGCAGCAGCGGGCAGAGGCAGCAGGAGGCCCAGATGGGAGAAGCGGCAGGAAAGACTAGATAAGGTGGAAAACACACTCCGACTCAACGCAAGGAAGGGGCTTTACTCAGGAAGCTGAAGGAGTGTCTCCCTTCCTTTGTCATCTTTTCATTCAGTACAAATTAACTGAGTACCGACTATGTGCCAGTTACTGCGGTGAACCCGGGGAATAGAGGGCCGACTAGAAACCCACCAGCGAGTCATGGAGACAAAAAAAGAGACAACCCCCAAAGGTGAGGGCCAGACAGAGGAAATAACAGAGGTGTGGGTAGGAGGCCAGAGGAGTAAGAGAGTTCCTCTTCAGGGAGAGGGTGGGGAGGGCGGGGGACTGACTTCCGTCTTGCCGCCCCACCCTGAAATACACCCTCAAACCCTGCAGTTACCGTCTGTGGGCACATCTACTGTATGTCTAGGGTCACGTGTACCCAGTCCCTTTGGGATGAGCATGAGAGGAGGTGAAAGAGGACACAGAGCTGATAAAGGATGGGGCAAAGGTGAGATCAGAACTGGTATTTTTTTAACAGTAAATATCATGAGCTAAGCTTAACGGAGACTCAAGTGAACAGGCTGCAAAACTGATTTTCCAAGTAGTTCTTTGGATGGAACCGTAAAGCAACATCTCTGCTGGTGAGAAACCACCAGGAAGAATAAGAATGATAGCTCTGGCTGATTACATACACTATCTCGCCGTCTCCCCACACCCCCTGCAAGGCATGGCCCCCATGGTACAGATGTTGGATGTCTCCGAACTTCTGGCTCCGGTACCCAGTGGTGCGCACATAGTAGGCCCTCAATAAATACATGCTGAATAAACTGAATGGATGAATTAGTAGGTGCTTCCATTAGAACACACAGCTGCATCCTTATCCAGAGACATGCATGGTCTCAGCATTCCTTACTGCCATAGCATCACCTGGAAGGGGTCAGGCTTTGCTCCCCTAGATGAGCCTAAGGCAGGGGCTGGAGCTGGTGTCTGTTAATGATCCCACTATTCTTTTTGTTTTCAAGTCTTTGTGTTTTTGTTTTAATGGGGGCACTGGGGATTGAACCAAGGACCTCCTGCATGCTAAGCATGTGCTCTACCACTGAGCTATACCCTCCCACCAACCCCACTGTTCTTGAGGCTTTGTATTTGTAGCCTGTACCACCAACATGAGGATAAATTCTGATCTTCAAAGCAAAAATCCTCCCCCACCCTCCACTTTTATCCTTTACCAATTGCAGACCAAAGTGATTTACAGCCTTTGGTGAGAGACAAGGGAGGGAAAAACAGGAGAAAGCCAGGTTTTGAACACTTCTTGTAAAGCTGTAAATTGGTATCATCTATTGGGAGAGGACTTGTCCTTAAAATATGTGTGGCCTTTGTCCCAGCAATTTTGCTTCTCAGGTTTATGCTTAAGCAGTGGTCTGAAGCACCCACAAACATAAATAGGCAAGGATGTAGTTCTTAGAGCCTCTTTCAAAAGGGACCATCTGGGGCCTCCTAAGGCCCAGTAAACATCAAGTGTCCCAGCATAGACAGTCATCATGCAACCGCCTTAAAATCCTGTTTTAGGAGAATATTTATTGTTATGAGAAATTTTTCCAATATGACATTGAGAGAAATGAACAGAATACAAAACAGCATGATCCCAGGTTTGCTAAGCACGTGGAAGTCAGTGTGTGTACATCCTGGAGCTCTTCTGCCTAGGTTCAAATCCCGGCTCTGACTCCTACCAGACACACGATCCTAGATACATTCATCTCTCACCATCAGCTTCCTAGTCTGTTTATTTGGGGTAAGAACAGTTCCTCCTTCACTAATCATCAGGAAAATGCAAATCAAATGACAATGGGATATCACTTCACACCTGTTAGGATGGGCCATTATCACAAAGCAAAAGATAACAAGTGTTGATGAGGTCGTGGAATCTTGTACACTGTTGATGGGAATGTAAAATGGTGCAGCTGCTGGAAAACAATAGAGACTAAAAATTAAAAAGAGAATTACTATTTGATCCAGCAGCCCCACTTCTGAGTATGTATCTCCCAAAGATTAATACCAGGATCTCAAAGGGATATTTGTACTGTCATGTTCACTGTGGCATTAAGCACAACAGCCAAGATGTGGAAGCATCTTAGATGTCCATCAACAGATGAATGGATAAAGAAAATGTGGTAGAGACATAGAATAGAATATTATTCAGCCTTTAAAGAAGGAAACCCTGCCACTTTCAACAACATTGATGAACCTTGAGGATGTTATGCTAAGTGAGATAAACCAGTCACAGAAGGATGACTGTGGTGTAACTCCACTTATATAAGGTATCTAAAATCGTCAAACTTGTAGAAGCTGAGAGTGAAATGGTGGTAGTCTTGGGCAGTATCTATAGTTAACAGTACTGTATTGGGCACTTAAAATTTTGTTAGACTGTAGATCTCATGTTAAATGTTATGACTACAATAAATAAATAAATACCTTTTTAAAATGAGTAGTCCTTTCTAATTGGAAGGAAGACAGTTGGGGGTTGACTGCTAATATGTACAGGGTTTCTTTCTGGGGTATTGAGAATGTTCTAAATTTAAACCAGGATGATGGCTACAACTTGATGAATATGCAAAAAACCCCACTAAACTGTACTCTTTAAATGGTAGAAATTATGATGTTTGGAATATATCTCCATCAAGCAGTTTTACATATAATGTATCTAGAAAAACAACAGGAAAGAATAGTCCCTAACCTTCTAGGACCATAATGAGGATTAAATTAATCTATAAAAAACCTTTAACACAGTATGCCTACCACATAGTAGTGTGAGCTGTTACTGTTTTATACGCACGCCAGAGAAAGACCAAAAGTGTGTAACTGTGGTTATCTCCAGGTGGCCGCACCGTGGGCAATTTTTCCTCTCGTCTTATGCTTTTCTTAGATTTTTCAGGATTGATGTTTAAGATCGGGGAAAGCTAAGCATTATCTATAAAAGACAGAGGCTTCCAGCAAAGAGGGGACCTTATTTTTGCTGGAGTTGCCAGCTGGAGAAATTGATTCGCAGAAGAAAAAAAAAAACCGTCCTGGAACAGATGGTGAAGGATTGACATCTAGTGGTCAAGGTGGATATTGCATTCACTCTCCACACAGTCTGACCCCTGTGCTGGTGGACCTGGCCAGTGAGTCCATCTAGCTGTAAGGGTTATTTAGCAATACGGAAACGCTGTCACATCAACTCACCCACTTTTAGACCTGCTAATCACACTTTGGCAAATATATTCCAAATATATATATATTTAGCTATAAATTATTTATTAGTTATAAATATTGTCCCAGGGATTTGATTTATACTAGTAAAAGTTGGAAACCACCCTAAATTCTAACAGCAGGGAAATTATCACCAGGAAGGAATCTGCTTCTGGCTCTTAGGGCAGGGAGGGTGGACTATGCTTGTATAAAGAAAAGTGCAAAGCGGAGGGTGTAGCTCAAGTGGTGGAGCGCATGCTTAGCATGCATGAGGTCCTGGGTTCAATGCTCAGTATCATCTCTAAAAATAAATAAATAAATAAATAAATAAATAAATAAATAAATAAACAAACAAACAAATAAATAAATAAATAAACAAACAAACAAACCTAATTACCTCCCTCATACACACACCAATAAAAAGAAAAAAGAAAGAAAGAAAAGAAAAGAAAAGTGCAGCCCGAATCTCAGGTCACAAACACACTCATACCCCTCCTTCCCTTCCCAACAGGCAAATGACTCCTCCTCTATCTCAAATGTCAACTCTCCCTAGCCTTTCTCTGGCTTTCACTTCCCTCCAGCCTCACCATTTCACATAGCATGTCACTTACTTCTTCTTTTTTATTTTTAGTAGAGACACGGGATTGAACCCAGGACCTCATGCATGCTAAGCAGGTCCTCTGCCACTGAGCTCTACCCTCCCCCTTTATTTCTTTACCTTGTGATTATCTGTCTCCTTCCCTGGAGTAAAAATCCATAAGAGCAGTGATCTGGGTCTGTCTTGATCCTGGATGAATCCCCAGGGCGTCACCTAGAGACTGGGACATCATAGATGCTCCATAAATATTTTGGTGATGACTGTTATGTGAAATCAACATTAAGAAAACACCACATCATAAGTTCGTGCTGAGTAAAACCCTGCAAAAGCAGGAGGTGTGGACATGGCTGATTCTAACAGTCTGTTTGGGCCGCAGTAACAAATACCACAGACTTGGTGCCTTAAACAAGAGATATTTATTTGCTCACAGTTCTTGAGGCTGGAAGTTGGAGGGCAAGGTGTCTGCAGGGTTGTTCCTTGTAAGGCCTCTCTCATTGGCATGTAGACAGCCTGTCTCCTTGTGTTTTCATGTGGTCTTTCCTATCTCTGTGCACGTCTGTGTCCTAATCTCCTCTTCTTATAAAGGCACTTATCAGATTGGATTAGGGCCCACCCTGCTGACCTCATTTAATCTTAATCATCTCTTGAAGGACCCTACCTTCAAATACAGTCATTCAGAAGTACGGAGGATTAAGACTTCAATGTATGAATTTCTGGAGGGGGGTGGCGGGGAGGAGACACAATTCAGCTCACAACACCAATAAACACAATAAATCCTGGGACGTGTCAAAAGAACGAGTCAGCTTAATGGACTCCCATGGGCCAAATATGGGACTATTTCAGCATGAAAATAAACAATGATAGTGATGGATTGTAACTCACTAATAAAAAGAGAATCTGTGAGTCCATACTGATCAATAAACACAAACAGATAAACAAATAAACAAAAAATAAATAAGATGAAAGGAAATCTCTTCCCTACCAGAGAATGACAATTTTTAAAATGTAAAAGAAATCAGTGTTAGAAAATTACAATTCTACAACTATCATTTCAATAATTTATTCAGGCAGAAATCTTCAATGGATGCTTAAAATTTGGAGATTTGATGTGCCACAGTTTATGTATACAGTCCTAAAATATCTCTCTGCCGAATACCTTAATAATCACAACCCGATAACTGTGATGGAGAATCTTGGCAGCAGACACCACCTTAACCAAGGAATCAAAGTTAATGTCACCAGTAAAGGGACAAATCAACATCATGTGCCTCCTGATACAGTGCACTGAGAAGGACGCAGCATCGCTTCTGTGATGGTCCTGCTAAAAAACGCACGATCTGAATCTAACCATAAGAAAACATCAAACAAACCCAAATAGAGCAACTTTCTGCAAAACTGGCCTGTACTTTTCAAAGCTGTCAGAGTCAGGAACAAAGGCAGGCTGAGAAAATGTTCCATATGGAAGGGCAGAGAAGTGACCAGATGACCAAAAATAATATGTGATCCTGGGTTACATCCTGGAGCAAAAAAAAAATCACTAAAAGGGACAATTTTAGGTCTGTCATTGAAATTTGAATATGTACTGTGTATTAGATAATAGTATTGCATGTCGCTGTTAAATTTCCTGAATCTGATCATTGTACTGTGATTATGTAAGCAAATGTCTTAGTTCTTTGAAGAATCACACTAGAGTTTGGAGTAAAGGTCATGATGTCTGCAACTAAAATTATTCAACCAAAATGATGATAACTGTGTGTGTGTGTATGAGTGTGTGTGAGTGTGTGTGTGTGTGTGTGTGTGGACAGGGTAAATATGGCAAAACGTCAGTAATGGGTGAATCTAGGTGAAGTATATATGGTTCTCTTCTTGCAATTTTTCTGCAGATTTGTAATATTTTTAAAATAAAAAGTTTTTTAAAAATTTAAACGTTTCCTGCCAACAACAAGAAAAAAGAGAATATTAAAAAAAAATACTTACCTTAGGAAGGGGGTTATGCATGATTTCATCTCTCATAACGTTGTTTTGTTACCGAACAAACGCAAGTTCATGTGTGTTTATGAGGCAGAACAAACTGAAATGTCAGAGTTTGGAGCAGAGAAAGTCTTACTGCAGGGCTAAGCAAGGAGGACAGCTGGCCTGTGCCCCAAAAAACCCTCAAACTCCCCCAAAGGGTTTCAGCAAAGTGTTTTTAAAAGACAGGTAAGGGAGGGGCGCCAGGGTATGTGATCAGCTCATGCACAATTCTGATTGGTTGATAGTGATCAAGGCGCCAGAAGGTCTAGGGGCCACGTGCTCATGATCATCAAGTATGTTAATTTCTTCCATTTGGTGGTGGTTTTTAGCATCTGAAAAACTCAAGAAATATGCATGAGATACTATTACCTGGGTACTTTAGAGAGGAGCTACAGCAGAGGCTATGCGGAAGGGGTCTGTCCAGGGAAGACCCCATAGGGTCCTGCTCAGTTACAGTTCCAGTGCTTTAACCATGAAGAAGGTCACATTTCTTCTGTTCCCACAACAGCAGCGCATTCAAAGGGAACAGCACATGCCAAGACACAGGGGCCAGGGAGGGCATGGCTCACTAGGAGAATTCATATGGCCCAAGCTTACGTACCAGAAGGCTGGAAGGCAAGCGGTTTCAGCCCAAATCATAGCTCTCAGCATTGAACTGGGAACTGTAACACCTCTCTGCCTCCATCCGCCACGCCCATAGGACCCACTGGCAGAGGTCTGCCTATAGCCTTACCTGAGCCAGCCATGGGGGCGGTAGTCTGGGACAGAGGGGCCAGAGGAGGCAGGCTTAGGACTCCCCTCCCCATAATGAAGGCCCTCCTCCTGCTGAGATTGATAACGTGCTCAGCTGGTGTTGCCAGTATACCAGCAGTGTGATGGCTGAGCCTCCAGCCAGACTCAGAACCCTCCTCTACCTACTCTAGCAATCAAAAGCCATTCCAGAGAGTCAGCTGGGGTGCTTAATGCTCAAACATTAGAGCAATGTGTGCCAGGTCCAGGTCCCCGTGAAAATGGGATTCCCCCAGGGGAATTTTAACTTCCAGTTGAAATATTAAGACAGCTCAAATGCCTCCTCTTCCATTATGCCCTCCTGGATGCACCATGGAGGTGAGCTCCTTTTTCTAAATGACCCATAGCACTGTCTCTTTCCAGTACCCTGCCTTAGTTAACTTTTACTATCATTTTCGGTCTCATATTCTGCTAGTTTAAAATTAAGTCTTATTCCTTCCATTCAAATGTGAACCCATTGAGGATAAAATTCACAGCTGACTCATCTCTGTTGAGCTTACTACCTGGCATGTGGAATGAATGAATGAATGAAGCAAAGGACTCGTGAGAGGTCTGGGTACTCAGGAACCCAGCCACGGTGGGTGGGCAAAGCAAGAAGTAAGGGCATGAGAAGGTAGCAAAGACTTCCACGTGGATTGTGACCCCTTCCCTCACCTCAGCCAAGGCACGAGGTCGCCTGAAGCTACTGCTCCTGCTGCAGACCCTTTGGCAGGGAGGACTAGGTGGCCCGGCTGCTTTGAGAATGGCTTTGTCCATCTGGAACAGGAGAGTATTAAATATTCTCCGGTCACACCCCAGCTCCCTCCGCTATAACAAAACAAGATAAAGAAACCAGTCCAAAGCCAGGGCCCAGGTCACCACCAGAAAGAATAGGACCTACATCAAATGAGATTGGATCAGAAAAGGCGTAGAGGATCGGGTCCAGAGCTGCATTTGCCAGGGAGTAATGTGGCATTAGCGATAAGGAGGACAGAAGAGCTGGGGCCCCGTGGAGTGGGACCCATTATCAGTGGAAACTTCACTTCTGTCCCCAAGTGGGGTTCATCCCAGACCGCCATCTCAAGTAGATTTGTGCTGCGGCCCTGGGCAGGTCCAGTTCAGAGGAGGCACCATGAGGAGGAGTGAGGGGCAGCGGGGGCCTTCAGAGAATCCCTGTGTCCCTGCTGTGGGACTTCAAGCCAATGCCTTGGTTATGCTCCAGTTCTCAGGAATTTTCCATACCCTGGTTAATATCTCCATCCTCCGCCAGCCCACTCCCAGGTTCCAAAACATTTCTCTGTCTGCCTCCAGTTAACCCCTACTCTGCCCCGTTCCGAATTTCTGCCTCCCCCAAGCCCTTCTCTTGCATTTTACCCAAAGCAGGTGTCAGAATCCTTTCTGAAGGCAGACCAGCCTGGTTGTGGGAGGTGGGGGTTGAGGCTCCTGGCTATGTCTTTCCCTTCTGGGAGTCCACAGGCACAAACCTCTGCCCCCAGCAACCACTGCCTCCTCTCTGCTCCTTGACTGTCCTCAAGAGCTTGAACCACAGTGCTCTGTGCCCTCCCTACTCAAAGGCCCATAGAGTTGGGGCTATCAGAGCCCAGCATGGCTCTTACTCCCCATGGTCCTCGTCCCTGAAGGCGAGTGGGCTCCTGCTGTTCCCGAGGAGAAACTCATTCATTCATTCATTTATTCACTTGATTAATCTGTGTAGAATAGCTATTCTTCACCAGCTGTCAGATGGAATCTCAGCTTCTGCCTGCATACCTCCCAAGGAGCAGAGCTCACTACCTACAGGCTCCTTATCCATTATCAGCAACTGCATTTGCTCAAGGCTGGACCACAGGGATGGGCTTTGGGAGCTCTGGAATTCGGTGTGTGTCTCATGGGCTTAGGAACCAGACAGCCTGGGTTTGAACCCCAGCTCTGCCCCCGGCCAGCTGTGTAACCTTTGAATGAGTTACTGAGTGTCTCTGCACCCTATCCATGAAACAGGAGTATCTACTTCATAGCCTTGTTGAAATGAGACTTAATTCCTGTGACACTCGTGCCTTTATACATGTTAGCTATTATCATGCTCGCGGGCATCTATGCCTTGCTGTCTTTGATTCTGATCAGCCTCCTTGTACTGATGCCTTGTCTGGGTGGAAGGGGATAAACATTCTCTCTCCCACATGCCACTTACCAGTCCTCGGAGGTCTGGAAGCCAGACTCAATTAGAAGTTTCCTTTCCTGAGGGTGGGGGGTATAGCTCAGCGGTAGAGCATGCACTTGGCATGCTTGAGGTCGTAAGTTCAATCCTCAGTGCCTCTGTTAAGGGAAAAGATAAAATAAATTAAGAACAAAATTAAAACTTAAAAAAAAAAAAGAAAGAAAAAGAAAGAAATTTACTTTCCTTAGTGGATAAGGAAGAGCCAGAGCCAGAATGAAGAGACTACTTGCTCTTTTATTTTTTTTTTATTATGAAGCGTAAAAATCATGTAAAAATATGCTGAAAGCATACATACACAATTTAATGCATCACAAAACACAACAAGTAACCCCACCCAAGCCAAGAAATAGAACAGACCAACCCCCAGAAGCCTCTCACATGCCTCCATTCAAGAGAACTTTCACACTCCTTTCTCCCAAAAATCTCTCAGGCCCACACTCCTTTCTCCCAAAAATCTCTCAGGTCTGGCACAGTCAGCATTATGACCCTCTGAGCAGAAAGCAGAACAGAGGAGTCAGGGACACCAGCTCTGCCTCTCACTGCTTTGCACTCTAGGCAAGCAGCTGAACCTCTCTGAGTCTCAGTTTACCAGCTACAAATCTGTAAAATGGTACCACACAGTCCCCTATCCATCTCCCGGGGAGAAACCATGTGAGTACCTGGTCTGACACATGTAAGTGCTTGACACCTGCAGACACTTAGTATTATTAATTTGGGTGGGGACAACCATATGGTTGTCTCCTAGGGGAGATTTCTAGAAAGGCTGTGTCAGTGGCCTTGAGATCAGTGAAGTCCATGGGACCCAAGGCCACGATCACAGCATGTCTGTAGCACGCAGTAAATAATGACTGTACGCATGCGTCAATTACATAAGATTTAGAACAAAGAAAATAGAAGTACGCATGCGCTAGAGATATTCTATAAGCCTTACAAACAAAGAAATTCACGCTGTGCATGTGCTGGCAGAAACTAGATAAAAAGCAGGACAGCTGCACCATTGCGCACACGTACCATCTTGTGGAAATAGAATAAAGTGCTGTAAACTCCATGTTCATCCGGGTGAAGTCTGTTTTGTGGTATGGCAGCTCCTTCATGCATTTTTTCAGTTGGGCCGCTCACCTCCTAGAATCCCACTTCAGCCTCCCTCGGCTGACACTTGGCACTGTGAGTGGGATGAGGTGAGTACCCCCTCTGAACCCCCTGCCCCTGACAGGGATGCTCAGATGAAAACTATGTGGCCCCCTACCTCTCTATGGAACCTGGTGGCAACCTATTTGCTGATGTGGGCTCAACCTGAGGATTGGGACACAGTGGTGCCCTGGCCAGATGACGTCTGGAGGGCGCCAGTCCCACTAGCCCACTGAGAGGCAGCCAGGAGGGTGGCCTGGATGTTCTTGTCAGTTTTGCAGCTGAGACCTCAGAGAATTGCAGGCACAAGTGGAGCAGTTACAGCGCAGGGAAGAGGAACTCGAGCAGGGGACTTGGCACAGCAGAAAGGTATTCGCAAGGCCCTAGCTCTGCCACCTCTGAGAGGGACTATGCCTGCACAGCTCCAGCCCCACCGTCCCCAAGATGGTAAGCCCAGCCCCTCCCCCCATTCCACTGCGTCTGCTGCCCGTGGTGAGGCAGCAGGTGGAACTGGAGGAGCCCATGGCTCAGGGGGGAATTCCTGCAGGACCACAGCGAAGTGACACGACAAACCACCTATACGTCTTATACACCAATGGAATTGCGAGACCTGGCAAAGCAATGCAAGCAGCATATGGGTGAGTCAACCGCCTCATGGCTACTGCGCCTTTGGGATGATGGGTCTGGCCAGACTGAGCTATCTCCGAAGGAGATGGGCAAGCTGGCCAGCATAACAAGCGACCCTTCGCTGCAGCAGAGGCTGCAAACTATTCCCCAGTCTAATGCTGATGCTGGCAACCATACACTGATAAGCTGGTTAATGGCTGCTGTGCACACTGTGTGGGAAAGTGCAGGGGATTTGCCTGAACATGTGAGTAAATGGACCACGTATTTGGACTTAGCACAAGTTGTCCGAGAAGTGGGCATGCACCAGGTGATGTTTTCTTTGCATTTCTGTAGTTCAGATGATGAGCTCCTTACAGCTCAGATGAAAGATTTGATTTTGGCTAATGGCCCAGCGGGAACGTTTGGGACTATGGCGGCACTACTAGCACCGTATGTAGACCGCCCCATGCATGAAATAACTGAGGCTCTGGCTCGTCTAGGGGACATAGAGGTGTGCCAAAAGGGGGTGCATACTGCCAAGACTCAAGGTAAGTCCAAGATGTCCTCCCGTGCAGTGACTCAGAAAGGGAAGTTCACACAGAGGAGGAAAAAGGGGAATGCTCTGATTTTGGGAGGGCCCCAAAAACTAGATCGCTGGCAGATATGGTGCGATTTACTGGCAGCTGGCTTGGACCATGTAAAATTAGGTGGCCAGCCATTGGAGGTGCTGATGGCCTTATGGAAGAAATTACGGCCCAAGCAACAATATACTCTGTTGCCAACCTCCCATCAGGCCCGAGAGGTGGCCTTTGCTGATTTCCTCAGACTAGGAGGAAGGCCAAGGCCTTTGGGATGTGGGGCACCCCGACAACTGGAGGCCACATGTTGAACTGACTATCCACTGGTCCCCCATGAATAAACAGCGAGTACTGGCACTAGTAGACACAGGGCTGAAATTACATTGGTGCATGGAAATCTGGAGCATTTTCGGGGACCATGGGTTGACACAGAAGGATATGGAAACAAGCAAATGCGTGTTAAATGAGTGACTCTGATTTTGGGCATTGGCCGTCTGCCCCCTGCTGCATATGAAGTGCGTATCTCCCCAGTAGCTGAGTATATTCTGGGGATAGTCATTTTGCAAGGATTGCAAATACAGACGACTCAAGGGGAATTACGCCTGAGAGTTCGTGTGGTGAAAACAGTTATACGGGGGCATCCTCATCATGCACCTTTGATTTTGCCACAGGCCACACGAGTGGTGAATGTCCAGCAATATCAATTGCCTGGAGGCCATGAGGAAATAAGACAGACTATCCTGAAGCTTGAGGAAGCCGGCATAATTCAGGTGACGCATAGCCCATATAACTCTCCAGTGTGGTCAGTGCAAAAGCCAGACGGCTCCTGGAGGATGACAATGGACTATCAGGAACTGAATACAGTCACTCCCCCCGTGCACACAGCTATACCAAATATAACAGATTTGATGGAGCGGCCGTCCCATGAACTGGACACTTGTCACCATGTGCTTGACCAGGCTAACGCATTTTTCTCTATAGGTATAGCTGCTGAGAGCCAAGAACAGTTTGCCTTCACCTGGGAAGGCAAACAATGGACATCTGTTGTGTTGCCGCAGGGATATCGGCACAGCCCCACACTGTGCCATGGCCTGGTGGCCAAGGACCTGGCTACATGGAGCAAACCAGATACTGTTCATTTGTTCCATTATGTAGATGACATAATGCTAATCTCTGATTTGCTTTCAGATTTGGAAGCCAGTGCCACAGCGCTGCGAGAAGCCCTGGCAGGCTGGGGGCGGGCCGTGAACGAGGACAAAGTGCAAGGACCTGGATATTCTGTCAAATTCTTGGGTGTTGTCTGGTCGGGTAAGACAAAAGTGCTGCCTGAAGCAGTAATAGACAAAATCCGGGCATATTCCCGCCCTGCAACAGTTAAACAATTACAGACTTATTTAGGTCTTCTGGGACACTGGCGGGTGTTCATTCCTCATTTGGCCCAAATAGCTAAACCCCTGTATAAACTGATTAAAAAGGGAGAAGTCTGGAATTGGTCTGATGAGACCAAGTGTGCATTTGTTGAATCTAAGAGGGCAGCGGCCCAAGCACAGGCGCCGCACACTATAGATCCAGACCTCCCTTTCTGGCTAACAGTCCATGTGGACAATGCTGGATATGGTTGGGGCTTATGGCAAAAACATGGGCGTGCCCATAGGATTCTGGTCTCAGCTGTGGAAAGGGGCTGAATATCATTATTCTTTGATTGAGAAACAATTGTCAGCAACTTATGCATCCTTGATAGCCACCGAACCCCTGACGGGGAGGCAAGAGATCCAAGTGCAGACCACATACCCTGTTGCAGGATGGGTACAGACATGGGCAAAGCAACCCTGATCGGGAACTGCCCAGACCCCAACTCTGACGAAGTGGGGTGCTTATTTGGAACAGAGAGCCCAGAACACCGCTAGCCCCTTGGCTGCAGAGTTGCAGCAGGTGCTCAGGCCTGTGAGATTTGCTGCGCCTGCCGTACGGACGCTTCCACAACAAGGGATGGACCCTGTGCCCAGTCCCTTTTGTGAAGGAAAAGGGCTACCCCCAGGAACTGCTTGGTATACTGATGGATCTTGTAAGGGCAGCCTGCCCACTTGGGTTGCGGTAGCACTGCACCCTGCCACTGAAGCCTTCTGGTATGAGACCAGAGAAGGCCAGCCCAGCCAATGGGCTGAGTTACGGGCAGTATGGATGGTGTTGATGAATGAACTTAGCCCCCTGCAGGTTTGCATGGATAGTTGGGCTGTGTATCGAGGCCTCACATTGTGGACAACCCAGTGGGCCCTACAAGACTGGATGATTGGGCACTGACCCCTATGGAGACAACAGATGTGGAAACAGTTATGGGATAAAGGCCAAGAAGGTCAGTTTACTGTTTACCATGTACCAGGGCACCACCCAGCCTTGGCACCGAGCAACGATGCTGCTGACGCATTAGCCCAACTTTGCCATATACAGGCCATGGTTCCAGGACCCAACATAGGTCCCTGGCTCCATAAGAAACTTGGTCATGTAGGCTCATACACAATGAGGCAGGCAGCTGACCAGTGGGGCCTACATCTGAGCCACAGTGAAGCCAAAGATGCCGTGTGGCAATGCCCACAGTATGCTAAGCACCACCTGCACTGGCAGCGATGGCCCCAACAGATGGGGAGGATTGCATGGGGAATTCAGCCATTGCAGGTATAGCAAATAGATTACATAGGCCCATTTGCTCCTAATACGGGCTTACGGTACCTGGTGACAGCGGTGGACACCGCTACTGGCCTACGATTTGCTTACCATGTGCCCCGAGCTACACAAGACGCTACTATTACAGCATTGGAAGTTTTACGGGCCTATTATGGGACTCCCTTAGAAATACAAAGTGATAGAAGGACCCCTTTTACTGCCCATCATACCCAGGAATGGGCCCAAAAAAGTGATATTAACTGGACATTGCATGTGCCTTACCGTCCCCAAGCAGCAGGAATGATTGAACTGGTACAATGGCCTATTAAAGGACAAACTGAGGGCTCTAAAACCACAAGGGCGAGGCTGGAACAGTGTCTTGCCACAGGCGGTACATCTTTTGAATGAACAACCTCGCCATACAGGTATGAGCCCACTAGAAAAGTTATTGCAAGGGACTATTCGGAGGCTCAGAGTTGGGCCCATGCAGGATGCCTCCGATGTCTCAACAGTGGGGCACACGTTAATATTACGCGCCCTCAGGGTGTTGAACTCGGGACAACAGGACACCCGGACATGGAAGAATCAGGTCCAGACTGAAGGCCCCTGGCTAGCCCTTTTGGAACCATCGGGCAACACATGCCTCAATTACATAAAGATTTAGAACAAAGGAAATAGAAGTACGCATGCGCTAGAGATATTCTGTAAGCCTCACAAAGAAATTCACACTATGCATGTGCTGGCAGAAACTAGATTAAAAAAGCAGGACAGTTGCACCATAGAGCGTGCGCACCACCTTGTGAAAATAGAATAAAGTGCTGTAACTCCATGTTCACTCCGGGTGAAGTCTGTTTTGCAGTATGGCAGCTCCTCATGCATTTTTTCAGTTGGGCTGCTCACCTCCTCGAATCCCACTTCAGCCTCCCTCGGCTAACAGGCTGTCACCATTTCTCCCCCCAAAATTCCAAAACTGCAAATGAGATAGACACACAGAAGGGAAGGGTTTGAAGAGCATCTATTTCAGGAGGTTTTCAAACTATGTTCCTTCGATTTCCAGGGCTTCAATAGGGGTCTTCATCCCTTCTGCTGCCTGAGCAACTCGGCTGTCCTTTTTCTACAATGGCATCACATGCATGTAAGGTTTTATGTAAAGATATTTTGCTGCTAAAAAAAATTACATTACCAATGTAAAACTCCTACAAATTGTAATAAAAGACAAACACCCTAATTTTTTTAGTGAGCAAAAGACTTGAGCAGACACTTCCTAAAAGAAGACATACAAACACCCAATAAGTACATGAAAAGGTGCTCAACATTATTATTCATCAGGAAATGCAAATTAAAACTACAAGAGGCTATCTCCTTACACCCACTAGAATGGCTAAAATTTAAATGGCTGACATGCTAAATGTTGATGAGGATGTGGAGCAACTGGAACTCTCATATGCCTCTGGTGGGAGTACAAAATGACACAATCACTTTGGAAAACTGTTTAGCACTTTCTGCTCAAGTTAATGTGCCTGCATATCCTATGATCCAGCAATTCCATTCCTGGGTCTACACCCAACAGAACTGCATGCTTAGGTTCACCGAAAGGCATGTACTAGAATGTTCATAGCAGTACTGTTTCTAAGAACCCCCACACTGGAAGCTACCCAAATGCCCATCAACCAGAGAAGAGATAAATAAAATGTATATTTACGTGACAGAAATATATAAACAGCAATAAAAATAACCAATTTGTAACTGCACATAATACCGGGGTGAATCCCACAAACATAATTTTGAGCAAAGAAGCTAGACACAGAAGCATGCTTGTTATATGGTGCCGTTTATCTAAAATACAAAAATAGACCAAAGTAATCTTTGCTCTCTGAAGTTAGAGTAGTGATTGTGCTTGGTTTGGGGGTCTGGGTTCATGACTGAAAGGGATCCTGGGGAGCTTTGGGGGTACTTGTAATGCTGTTTCTTGATCATGGATATGTTTGTGAAAACTAATCAAGCTATTCCTTATATGCACCTCAAGAAAAGTTTTTAAAATAACGATGTAGACTTAAACCATTGGAAAATATGTGAACACTTATATTTCTTTTAAAAAAGGTTGTGCTAGCCAGGTGGAGACACAGCCCCACCTACCAGAAGGCCCTTGAGACTCCCTGAGCCTACAGCCAGCCACCCTGGGACATGGCCCTGTCCACCACAGGGTCTAAGACATACCAGTATTCCAGCACTAGCCCCAGGACCTCAGGGCCCTGCAGCCAGAGACCCTGGAACCCAGTTTTGAATGCTAGTGGGCCAGCATTAGTCCTGGGATCCCCTGGGCTTCAGCTCCACCCACTAGCAAGCTGACCCCAGCTCAGAAACCCCAGGACCCAGCTCTGCCCACCACTGGGCTGACATTAGCCCCAGGGCCAGGCCTCACTTACCAGTGAGTGGTATCCCCTGGGCCCTGGCTCTACCCACCAGCAGGTCACCATCAGCTCTGCAACACCTTGGGCCCCTCAGCCAGCTGCCACAGTATCCCACCATCAGGCTGATACCAGCTCTGGGACCAAGCCCCCAGGCCTTGCAGCCAGCAGCTTTGTGACCCAGCTCCCCCTACCAGTGGCTGGCAGTCTCTGCACAAGGCAGGACTAGGCAACCAACCAGACTGGGGGGCAGCCACAGTAGTCACCCCACAACAGAATAACACACAGCCCAAACAGAGGGCACCCCTAGAGCACATAGCTCTGGTGACTATAAGGCAGTGAGCTGCTGGCATGCATAGGATGTCTCCTACACAAGTCCACTTCACCGAGGTCGGAAAATGCAACCAACCTACCAAATACATAGAAATTAAAATAGCAAATTAGGGAAAATGAGGAGACAGAGGAATATGTTCCAGACAAATGAACAAGATAAAGCTGCAGAAGATCTAAGTGAAGTGGAGATAAGCAACCTACCCTTAATGATCATAATGATGATCAAAGAACTGGGGAGAAGAATGGATGAACAGAGTGAGAAGTTAGAAGTTTTTAACAAAGAGTTAGAAAATATAAAGAGAACCAAATAGAGATGAAGAATACAATAAAACAGAAATGAAAAATACACTCAAAGGAACCAACAGTAGACTAAATGATACAGAGGAAAAATCAGCAAACCGGAAGACAGGGTATTGAAAAGCACTGAAGCTGAACAGAAAAAAAAAAAAAAAAAAGAATGAAAAGAAATGAGGACAGTTTAAGGGACAACATCAAATATACTAACAACCACATTATAGGAGTCCCAGAAGGAAAAGAGAGAGGAAAGGGGGCAGCAAATATATTTAAAGATGTAATAGCTGAAAACTTCCCTAACCTGGGAAAGGAAACAGTCACCCATGTCCAGGAAGTGCAGAGAGTCCCAAACAAGATCAACCCCAAGAGGACCACACCAAGACACACTGTTGCTAAAATGGCAAAAATTAAAGAAAGAGAAAGAAAATATTGAAAGCAGCAAAGGAAAAGCAACAAGTTACATGCAAGGGAACTCCAATTAGGCTATCAGCTGACTTTTCAACAGAAACTCTGCAGCCAGAAGGGAGTGGCACCATATACTTAAAGTGATGAAAAGAAAAAATCTACAACTAAGAATACTCTACTTGGCAAGCCTTTCATTCCAATATGATGGTGAGATCAAAAGTTTTACAGACAAGCTAAACCTAAAGGAGTTCAGTACCAGCAAACCAGCTTTACAAGAAAAGTCAAGGGGACTTCTCTAATCAAAAAAGAAAAGGCCACAACTAGAAACATGAAAATTACACAAGGAAAAACTCATTGGTAAAGGCAAACATATGTAAAGGTAGTAAATCAACCACGTGTAAAGCTGGTAGGAAGGTTAAAAGACAAAGGTAGTAAAATCATCTATATCTGTAATAAGTAATTAAAGGGTACACACACAAAAAGATGTAAAATATGATGTAAAAAACAGTAGATGTGTGGTGGGGGAGTAAAAATGTAGGGTCTATGTTTATATCTGAATTATTTACAACAGCCAAGATATAGAAGCAACCCAAGTGCCCATCAATAGAGGAACGGATAAAGAAGATGTAATATATATAGCGATATATATATATCACAACATATATACATACATATGATGGAATATTACTCAGCTATAAAAAAAGAATGTGATCTTATCATTTACAGCACTGTGGATAGACCTAGAGGGTATTATGCTTAGTGAAATAAGTGAAACAGAAAGACAAATACTGTATGATTTCACTTACATATGGAACAAATGAACAAATATAACAAAACAGAAATAGAGTTATAGATACAGAGAACAAACAGGTGGTTGCCAAATACGAGCCAGGTGGGGGAAGGAAAGATATAGGTGAGGGAGATTAAGAGGTACAGACTTACAGCCGCAAAATAAATGAGTCACAGGTATGACTGTATTTCATACAGCGTGGGGAATGTAGTCAATGATTATATAATATCTTTGTATGACAACAGACCGTAACTAGACTTACTGTGGTGATCATTTTGAAACATATAGAAATACCAAAACACTCTGCTGTGTAACAGGAACTAGTTTAGTGTTTTCAGTCAATTATCCTTCATAAACAAACTCATAGAAAAAGAGATCACATTTGTGGTTACCAGAGGCAGGGTTACAGGCAAAGGGGAATTGGGTAAAGGCAATCAAAAGGTACAACGTTCCAGTTAAAAGATAAGTATCAGGGATGTAATGTACAACATGATAGATACAATTAACAGTGCTGTATGTTACATATGAAAACTGTTAAGAGAGTAAATTCTAAGAGTTTTCAAACACAATAAAAAGAATTTTTTCTCTTTAATTTTGTATCTATATGAAATGATGGATATTCACTAAAATTGTTGTGGCAATAATTTCATGATGTATGTAAGTCAAATCATTATGCTGTACCCCTTAAACTTATATAATGCTGTATGTTAATTATATCTTAATAAAATTGGAAGATTAATTAATTAATTAATTAAAATCAGGTTGCAAAACAATACGTACTGTATTATATGGCCCCATTTTTGTAAGTAAGTAAATATATTAATTTACAACATTAATCATGGATAGCTCTGGGTAGAGGGGGGTGGGGATTGAGCCATTTAAAAATCTTTATTGATCTATAAATATCTACAGTGAACTTACACTATTTGCATACTTGGACCAATAAATGTACTTATAAATGTAATTTTTAAAGCCTGTTTAAAAATTAATTATCAGAGAAATGCAAATCAAAGCTACAATGAGGTATCACCTCACACCAGTCAGAATGGCCATCATTCAAAAGTCCACAAATGACAAATGCTGGAGAGGCTGTGGAGAAAAGGGAACCCTCCTACACTGCTGGTGGGAATGCAGTTTGGTGCTGCCTCTGTGGAAAACAGTATGGAGATTCCTCAAAAGACTAGGAATAGACTTACCATATGACCCAGGAATCCCGCTCCTGGGCATATATCCAGAATGAACCCTACTTCAAAATGACACTTACACCCCAATGTTCATAGCAGCATTATTTACAATAGCCAAGACATGGAAACAGCCTAAATGTCCATCAACAGATGACTGGATAAAGAAGATTTGGTATATTTATACAATGGAATACTATTCAGCCATAAAAAATGGCAACATAACACCATTTGCAGCAACATGGATGTTCCTGGAGAATGTCATTCTAAGTGAAGTAAGCCAGAAAGAGAAAGAAAAATATCATATGAGATTGCTCATATGTGGAATCCAAAAAAACAAAACATAAATACAAAACAGAAACAGACTCATAGACATAGAATACAAACATGTGGTTGCCAAGGGGGTAGGGAGTGGGAAGGGACAGACTTGGATTTCAAAATGTAGAATAGATAAACAAGATTATACTGTACAGCACAGGGAAATATGTACAAGATCTTGTGGTAGCTCACAACGAAAAAAAATGTGACAATGGATATATGTATGTTCATGTATAGATGAAAAATTGTGCTCTACACTGGAATTTGACACAACATTGTAAAATGACTATAACTCAATAAAAAAATGTTAAAAAACAAACAAACAAACAAACAAACAAACAAAAACACCTGTGCCCAGGTTCTAGAGGAACTCCACAGATCCAGGACTGGGAGCGGAAACATTCTCTGTGTTGTTGGATGACTACGTGCCTGGGGTGAGACCTTAATTGAAAGCTCCCAGGGGACCAGCTGTCCCAAGGCCTATCGGATCAGTTCAATAACACTTATCGGGCTTAATGTTCCATCCCAGCCTTGCCATGATTCGGTTCTTTAGATTTCATTCCATTGCTTTATTTAATATGCTCATAAAACATTTCTGAACACCTGTGCCCTTGGCAGGGGACACCCCACATTACTGATGCAGTTCCCAAGGCTCCTCAAAGCCGAGAGCTAGGTGAGGCTAATGGCAAAGTAAATGTTGTTGTCTAATCTTTCTGCCACGCCACTCTGGCACCATGAGATTGCATGACTTCCCTGCTGGCAGCCATGGAACGGCCCTGTCTGACGATTAGACCTCATGGAGAATGCTCAGTCCTGGAGTCAGGATTCTACTTTCCTCACAAGAGTTCCTCTGGGGACTGGAAAAGATGGCTTCTCTGAGTGTCCCTGGGATGGAGGCTGTGGCCATCACAGAATGTCCACTGTACACTTTAATCAATGGATGGAAACCAGGTGGATGTGTGTGGGCACAGAGCCTGTCCCAGAACAAGAGCCTCCCAACACCAGAGCCTTCTAAGACCCCGCTTCCAGTCCCACCCATGTTCCTACTTAGTTATGTGAACCTGCACTGATCACTTAACTCTTCTGAACTGTGTTAATGGGGATAATGCAGGAATAATACTTTTTCAAAAGATCATGTATCTCAAAGCACTCAGAAAAGCATGAAGAGCCACAGAGGGATAAATTAAGAATTTGGGATTAACAGATAAACACTACTATGTATAAAATAGATAAACAACAAGGACCTACTGTATAGCACAGGGAACTCTAGTTAATATCTTCTAATAACATGTAATGGAAACGAATCTGAAAAAGAATATATATACATATATATATTCAGTATAATGATTCAGTTATATATATAAAATATATATATTATATATATATAAATTGCTGTATCCCTGAAATTAACACAACATTGTAAATCAACTATACTCAGATTTAAAAAATTTTTTAATTAAAAAAAGCCACAAAAATGCAGTCCTTGTACTGATGGGAGTTTGAGGTAAGTGGACCAATGACGTTAACTCCCTGCTTCTCAGGTCACTCACATTGCCTGAGCAGAAAACCACCTTGCAGGAGGACACAGAAAGGCTCCCCCTACGGAGAAGAGTGGGAGGCAGCCAGGTGGGTCTTTGTGGCATTTTCTAGGAGGTTTCTAGCCCTGTATTAGTCTTCTCTTGCTGGTGACAAATTAACACCAATTTAGCAACCTGAAACAACTCACATTCATTATCTCAGCGTTTGTGTGAGTCAGGAATCCAGGTGTCGTTTGGCTGGGTCCTCTGTTTTAGGGGAAGGCTGAAGTCAAAGTGTCGGCTGGGGATGTGATCTCATGAAGCTTGACTGGAGAAGGTCATCTTCCAAGCTCACGGGGTTGTTGGCAGAATTCAACTCCTAGCAGGTTGTCAGACTGGGGGCCTCAGTTCCTTGCTGGCTGTTGACTAGAGGCCATCCTCTTTTCCTGGCATGTAGGCCTCCTCATGGGGCCTCTGGCTTCTTCAGAGCCAGCAAGAGGAAAAGTCTATACAAAGCATCTGCTGGCAAGACAGAAGTGACAGTCTCATACAATGTAATTATGAAAGTGACACCTCACCTGCTTTGCCATATCCTGCTAGTCAGAAGCGAGTCACAGGTCCTGCACACGTTCAAGGGGAGAGGATGATAGGGGACCATTGGGGGCCAAGCATAATTGGGGGCCATTGACGAGTCTACCATTTATTGGGAATTGGTGCCACCAAGCATGTAAGCCTCCCTCTAAAGAAGTCTTCCCGAGACTTCAGTGTCTGCATCAGTCCAAGTGCTTCCCATTGGTGCAATTCAAAAGCCTCTCCAGGTGGGAAGGAAGGGAGCCTCCCCCTCTGCCCTCTCTTGACCCAACCACGAACTCTTCCAAGGCATGGCCTACTTCCATCTTCTTCATGGGTGTACCCCCGGCAACTAGAATATGCCTACCGAGCACATAGCAGATGCAAACTGAAAACGTGTTGAATGAATGTGTGCACGGATCCTGCTGGTTACTGCCTGAGGAGTCTTCTTTCTGCTTCCCAAACGTATTTTCCTTCTGTCCAGAATTCCCATGTGGGTCCCACAGACGAGCTGTCCACCCCCGCTCCCCCACCACAAATTGATGCCTAATCTTGGACTCCAAGCCCTGCATGCCAGGTCCGAGATGCTCAGGGGAGCCTGGACACCCCTCCTAGATGGACTCTGGCCACCCCTTCCTTACCCCCAGGATGACATGAAAGAGCCCACCTGGAGGATCCAGCACCCAGAGGGTCTGAGAAATGTTCACAGTTCCAGCCAGCTGCTCAGAGATTCCCACAGCCTGCCAACCTCATCACTCCTCCTATAAGACGTGGAGGAGAAAATCAGAGTGCAGACAGATTTTACTCATGGTTCAAAGGACCAAAATGGAAGCGGGGATGATGAGTGGTGGTTCCTTTCTTTTGTCATTGTCTTTAACGGGATTACAACATTTTATTTGAAATGAATCCAATGTGTCCCCTTCCAAGGCCCCCATGGGCAGAGCCTAGTACCCGGTATTGCCTCTATTCCCCTCCCACCACATCGTCATCACTGGCTGAGCACTTCACCTGCTGTAAAGTCAGGTGTGTCTGGTCTGTTGTCGCTGAGTGAAATTTACCTTTTCAGGCATTCAATCTAGAGATAGAAGATCTTCATCAACCCAAAAAGTTCCCTCCTGCCCCTTTGTAGTCAGTCTCCTACTCCGGCCCCAGCACCTAGAAACCACTGACTTGTTTTCCATTCCCATTATTTTGCCTTTTCCAGAATGTCACACAAATAGAATCCTACAAATGTAGCCTTTGCAATCGGCCTCTTTCACTCAGCATAACGCTCATGAGATTCATCCCGTAGTTCATTTGTTTCTACAGCTGAGTGGTCTTCCATCGTGTGGCTACACTGCTCATTTGTCTGGGGACCAGCACAAGGACATTGAGTTGATTCCAGTTTGGGGCAATTATGAGAAAAGCTGTTATAAATAGTTATGTGCAGGTCTTAGTGCGGACATACGTTTTTCATCTCTTTTCAGTAAATACCCAGGAAGGGGGGTTTCTGGGCCAAATGGTATGTGCATATTGACTTTATAAGAAACTGCTAAACTGTTCTCCAAAGTGGCCGTACCATCTCGAGTTCCCACCTGAAAGGGAGGAAAGTTCCAATTGTTTGGCATCCTCGTCAGCACTTGTCACTGTAGCCACTGTTACGGGGATGGCTGGTGAGCACTCTGTGCCTATGGAATTGGTGGTACTATTGTTCCCATTTCACAGACAAGGAAACTGAGTCTCAGAGCAACTGGATCACCAGCCCCTGATCTTGCTGCTATTTAGAGGCAGGGCTGCAATTCAAACCCAGATGCAGGAGGCAGAGTGTGAGAGAGAAGAACAAATCTGATTCCATATTGGATCTGTTTCTTTTTCTTAACCTTTGTATTCTATTGCTTTTGCTACAAGTTAATCACTAATGAGATGATGCCTGTAAGCTTAAATTATCCATAATGGCCCATCCATCTCTGGGAACCTCGCCTCCCAGGTAATGAGCATTAAGCTAAAATATCTTTGTTTAGCTCACAAGAAACATCCTGACCTGCCTGTGAATGGGCTGCAGGAGGGGAGAAATTAACACATTCCCTCCGGAGGCTGACCAGGAAATGTTTGACTTTACTCCCTCCCCTTTTAGTATAAAAGAAGCATGAATTCTAACTCAGGTTCAAAAAGATGGTTCTTTGGGACACTAGCCCACCATCTTCTTGGTCTGCTCACTTTCCAAATAAAGTCGCTATTCCTAGCTCCAACAATTCACCCCTCAGTTTATTGGTCTGTCATGCAGCAAGCAGTATGAGCTTGGACTCGGTAACAAATGATTTTCCTAAGATTCTCTCACAGCCTCCAGTAAACATCTGTCAGTGGGTACATAAGGGAGCAGACATAGGAAATGACAGAGACCTGGATTCAAGCCCCTGCTCAGTCACTTCTTATCTTTGTCACCTCAGGCAAGTGGCACAACTTTTCTGTGCCTCAGTTTCCTCATCTATAAAATGGGGATAATAACCTCACCTACCACAACGAGCTAAGAGTAGTGGTCGGTGAACCTGAGCTCCCCAGCCTCCCCTCACCACCAAAGAAGAGAAACACATGAACAACGAGCTTCTGTGTCAGTTACCGCAATGGCTGGCAAAGGGCAAAAAACAGCTAATTATGAAATCATGACCCTCCTCTGAGCCACAGTCCCAAACTGCTCTCAGCTAAGCCGAGCTCACATGAGATTAATTAAAATGCTGTGTTGAACACTTCCATGCACCATATAACTCACTGAGGGAGATGAAAGATGAATAAAACACACGTAATGTTCTTCATGGTTCATTCCCCACATCTCAGTCCTGAGGGTTCCCTGACTCACCCTGCTCCACCCAAGCTCAGTTGCCTCCTTTTCTAAGTTGAAAAGGATGCACAGAGCCTCCTTTCTTTCTTTTTTTTTTTTTTAAAGTATTATGAACCACTTCATATATGCGTACCATACAAAATGTAAAGAAAAATGAGTATCCACTGCCCAGAGGAAGACACCAAGTACCTCTGGAGACCCCGCTGAGCTCCCCCAGGACATGACCCTCCCCCACCCTCCCAGTGGGAGCCTTAAGCCAGGGTTTCCATCTGCTGCTCCCAGGACCTAGGCAGGCATCTTCAGGACCATCTTCTCCCCCGTTAAAGTGCTGAGATCTGCCCAAAGGTGTGTGTGTAGATCAAAGGAGAAAGCTCAATGGGGAAGAAAAGAGAGGAGAGAGGAAGCAGGGGCCAAAAAGATGTGAAAATGGAAAATATGGGTCAGTGAACCGCATTTGGGGCACAAAGTCTTAATGAGTGAGTTTGAAATGCAAATGTGCTTTGAACGAACCACCACTGGTCCTGACCTTGAGCTGTACAGCCCACCCCTCCATACTCAACCAGATGCACTGGGGGAAATTTTGAGTTTTTACAGAATATATCTCCCAATGCTGGAAAAACCAGGGGTGGCCCAGGGAATCTGATTTGAGAACAAGACCCGCAGACAGGGCTCCACTACCTACTGGTAACCTCTCTGCCACCTCTCTCACTCCATCACAATTCCTGAATCAAAGTGCTCGCTCCGCTTTGTCCACTGAATAAACCCCACAAAGGAAAGAATCCATTGGGTTGGAAACCATTCTCTTTCAAGAAGCAAACCTTTCTAAGTCCTTCACACCCTAGTAAGAATTTGCCCAGATTGCTTTGCTCCAGTGCAAATGATTCAGTCAAGTTTTAAGCCTGGAGCACCTGGGAGTCAGACCCAGATGGGGTCTCAAAGGTAGAGGCTTTGAGAAACCCGAGAAGATAGAGAGCAGTGGTAAGAAAGAGGGTGCAGAATGTGAGGGGCACGGATTCCAAAGACCAGCTCGGCCTGTTTCAAGTTTGCTTCCTCCAGGAAAGGAAGCCTTTTTCCACTTGCTCCACTCCCTCCCACCTCTGTACAGCACACACCGCTTTCCCAAGACTCAACCCAATTGCCATGAGAAGCAAGTGCAAAATAAGGCTAGTTAGACACAGAACCACCCCGTATAATGACATTTCTGTAGGGAAATGTGTTCTGAGTCCCAAACCGCGGACCTATGAATGTGCTTGGGAGCAGCTGCCACAGGCATGTGACCTGTCACTTTCCAAGAATGCCAGCCGACTGTCCCACCAGGACAAATCGGGGTACAAGGAGCTCCTTTGACATTTCTTCCATGTTAAGTGTGCTTCGGACCAATTTTGTCAAAATATTCAGCTTGTCAATTTTTGATGCGTTATATTACTTAAGAAATATGCCGCCCTGTCATCGCTCCCCCTGTGCAGATCCATTCTGGCTGTGGGATGTGGTCACAGTGGAAAACAACTCACCTGGAAAGCTCCCCAGAACGTGGCTCAGGGCAGGAACAATCATATCAGGAAATTTTCTGTTTGACGTCAGTGTAATGGGTAATGTTTGGAGACGGGTAAGGCCCACCCCCGAGGACTTGGTCTGTATATAAGGAGCGGCTCCTGCCTGCTGCTGTACGCCTTCCATCCATCTTCCCTTCTCTGGAGACTGCAGAGCACGGAAGAACCATGAGGTGGCTGTTACTGCTCGGCTTGGTGGCGCTCTCCGAGTGCATCACCCACAAGTGAGTCTGGGGGACACGCTGCCTGGAGAACTGCTTCCAAAGCTCTCCTTTCTCTGCCCTTTTTTTTTTTTTTTTAATGGAGATACTGGAGACTGAACCCAGGACCTCATGCATGCCAAGCATGCGCTCTACCACTGAGCTATACCCCCCTCCCCACTTCCCTGCCCTTTTGGGGACAGAGCACTGCAGATACGGTTAACCGCCCAGGCTCTGCAGTCCAGCCTGGGTGAGGTCCCCAGCTCCAGCACCGGGCCAGGTGACTTTGGGGGACTGCTGACCCCCTCTGCATCCTTGTGCCCCCAAAACAGGAGTATCTCCCCTCTTGCCTTCCTTCTTCCTCTCTTGGGCCAGCTTCCGTCTCCTTCTAGGGCTTTTCCAGCACCCCATAAGCAGGCCCCTGGCCGAGTCACCCCTCTTCCTCCAAATCATCAGTTTGCAACTGCTCCACCACAGGGTCCCGCTCGTCAAGAAGAAGTCCTTGAGGAAGAACCTGACTGAGCAAGGCAAACTGAAGGACTTCCTGAAGATCCACCACCACAACCTAGCCAGCAAGTACTTCCCTGCCACCTCAGAGGCTGCCAACTTCCTGGACGAACAGCCGCTTGAGAACTACCTGGATGTGAGTGTGCGGGCAGGCAGTGGGCCGGCTCCAAGGCCTTGGCCGGGAGGAGAGAAGGGGGTCCCAGGGGTCTTGGAAGATGGCCCAGGGCTCTGAGCCCCCAGGCAGTAGTAAGCCAGGGGTCCACTCCCTGGATCTCAGAGGCACAGGGAGGCAGGAAAACTCACAGTCAGAGCTGCTGCTCTCATTCATTCGTTCATTCCTCCGGTGCTTCCGTATACAGAGCACCTCCCACGTGTCAGGCACGGTGCTGGGCCCGGGGAAGCAGCAGTGAACAAAACCTCAGGAAGCTCACAGTCTGGTAGGAGAGACAGACGGTAATCAGTGAGCCTCACAAAGCGTGACAAGTACATGTGCGGCAGGTGGCAGGCAGGGACACCTCCCTGGGGCAATGAAGGAAGAGCAGGGGGTCCAGAAAGGACAGGAGAAGTTCCCAGAGAGTTCGATGACTTGTGCTAGACCCTGTGACAGTGGGGAGCAGAGCGCATTTGAGGAAAAGAAGCCAGTGTTCATGTTCAAAGCCCAGTCAGACATACTGGGGGAAATTTTGAGTTTAAGGTCACTTAACAAATATTTCTTTTGGAGGGGGAGGTTAATTAGGTTTATTTATTTAATTTTTTTTAATGGAGGTACTGGGGATTGAGCCCAGGACCTCATGCATGCTAAGCATGCACTCTACCACTTGAACTATACCCTCCCCCTTAACAAATATTTCCAAAGCACCTACCATGTACCACAGCTGGGGAAACAATGGTGACTCAACAAAGATATTGGAGTTTATATTCTGGTGGGGAAGAAAAATAAGAGACCAAGAAATAAGTATGTAAGATAATTCGTGGTAATTACAAGTGTTACAAAGAAAAAATTACTTAATTAGAGTCAGGGGAAGAAGAAGAAGAAGGCAGGGGCAAATTTAGATGAAGTGGTCAGAGGGTCTTTTGGCTGAGTTGACATCTGACTGGAGTTCTGAATGATCAATGTGAAGGAGCCAGCCAGGAAAAGATCTAGAATAAACATTTTCCTAGCACAAGGAAGTGCAAGTGCAAAGGCCCTGGGGTGGGAATGAGCTTGCCATCAAAGAATAGCAAGATCACTGTAGTTGGAACAGAGTTGGTGAGGGAGAAATTGCTTCCACTAAGAATAAAAATTCTGTGAGGATGCCCTTTCTTAAAATCTGCACCCAGATCTAGGAATAAGAGATCTCAAGGGATTTCTGTTTCGAAGGTGACTTGTTTATCTCTTCATCAACAATTTAATGAAAATACACTCTGCTGGGTGCTGTAAGGTTCCACCCCAAACCGAGGGTGTGCATTTTTGAGAATGGAAAGATTAAGACATACAAGGCAAGAGCTTAGGAAGGGACAGTAGATAATTATTACTGTTTATAGTGCTTAGAAGAGAAAAATCAGAGGGTAACAGGAAAGTAATCAGGGAAGACTTCAAGGAGGAGGGGAGAATAGGCTGGGCCTTAAAGGATGGACTCACTGGATAGAGAGAAAGGCAAGGAAGCCAGCGAAGGGGAAGGCAGGAGATGACTGAGAAGATGGCTCAGAGACAGTCCCTGGGGAGACCAGGTTGGTGAGTCCCAAGACAGTGAGCTGTGCTGTCCCCACCCCGGCAGACGGAGTACTTTGGCACCATCAGCATCGGAACCCCAGCTCAGAACTTCACCGTCATCTTTGACACTGGCTCTTCCAACCTGTGGGTGCCCTCCATCTACTGCTCCAGCTCTGCCTGCAGTGAGTGCCCAGCCTGCCCTGTCCAGGCCCCCAGCACCAACCAACCTGGGAGCCCTGAACACTCAGGGGCCTCAAATCGGTCTGATTGCAAGTCTGCTGGAGTCACTCAGGAATCCACTCAATAGGCATTTACTCAGCACCTACTATTTAGGTGCCCTGGAGGATGAAGCGGGGAATCACATGTGGTCCCAGCCCCCAGGGAGTTCAGGGCCATGGCAGAGGGTATGAAGGTGCAAATCACTGTGCGCAGCCATGGGCCTGCTCCACTCAGCATTAGCCTAGGGAGGGAGATGCCGGGGGGGACCCTCGAGAAGACCTTCCATCAGTGAGATGGTCCCAACTGGTCCAACCACACAGAAAAAGGAACCTGGGAATGCAGGGATCCAAAGTCTGGGGAAAAGGTTACCTTTCTTCTCTGAAGCCCCACCCAGAACCAAGGCACCCAGCCCCAGGAGACATCCCGGCCCATGACACTCACTCAGCTTTTGGAGTCTGACAATGTCACGTCTTTCTCTTGCAGCCAACCACAACCGCTTCAACCCTGAGGAATCCTCCACCTACCAGGGCACCGACGAGACGCTCTCCATCACCTATGGCACCGGCAGCATGACAGGCATCCTCGGATATGACACTGTCCAGGTGAGCACCCGCTGGCTGGCCTCCTCATTTCACCCAGCCCTGGGGCCAGCTTCCAGGGGACTGGAGGCCACAGCACCCCCTGCCCCCTGGCCCACACTAGAACCAACTTCTTCAAGCAATATGGGTCTCAGTGATCAAAAATGTAACCTGACCTGGGGCATGCAGGAAGTGGTAGAGATATCACAGACATTTCTAGTGGGGGCAGCAGCGGTACAGGGGTGGGGTGCCTAGAGCTAGAAGCCAGCCTCAGCCCCACCCAAGCTGAATGCTATGGAGGAGGGTGGGGAGAAGGTAGAAAAAGGCTCAGTCCTCTATTTGTACCTCTTCTTCCTCCTTCCCACCACCCTGCAGCCGCCTTGAGTCACAAAAGCTCCCCAAGCACACAACCCTACCCCCTACCCCACTTTCAGGGCTCAGCAGGAGTCAAGGGCTCTGATTTGCCCAGGGTCTGCTTTGCATCCGATCTTCAAAAGCACAAACACACGGTGACCATCTGTTCTGCAGCAAATTCTCACCAAGTCGCAGACTGTGGCCATCTGGAGATCAGCATCAGCTGTTCCCTCCAGTGGAATAACAAGCATTCCCAGGGATAATCCCTCTCCACTCCTTCCAGTCTGATGCCCAGAGGCCAAGTCCTACAAGAGAGGAACCAAGGACGCTCTGCACGCAGGGCTGGCACCCTGCAGGGTTCTGCAAACACAAACTGATTGTGAACATCTTGGTTCCCCCGACTCAGGTTGGAGGCATCAGCGATGTCAACCAGATCTTTGGCCTGAGTGAGACAGAGCCCGGCTCCTTCCTGTATTATGCCCCCTTCGATGGCATCCTGGGTCTGGCTTACCCCAGCATCTCCTCCTCCGGGGCCACCCCTGTCTTTGACAACATCTGGGACGAGGGTCTGATTTCCGAAGACCTCTTCTCTGTCTACCTGAGCTCGTAAGTTGGGGCTAAGAGGTCACAGCCGGTGGCTTTTGAGGGCTGGGTGGGATGGAGAGAATCTTGGCCAGCAGGAGATTGGACAGGTTCATGTCTAAGGCTCGAGAGGTATGTCTTTGGAGAGAATGGTGCCCAATACCCCTCTAATGAACCATCTTCATTGGCTTTACTTTACTAGCGAGAGCTTGCCGTACCCAAGGCAAATACCATTAGCTATTTGTTTTCCAGCACCCCTCCCTCCACCCCACCTCCCCTCATCCCGTCCACCATTTCAAGAGTATCCACTTAAAATCAGGGCCAAAATTCAATAGCAAAAAGTGAAAAGAAGGTTTGACTGAGATTTAACATCTTGAACAATGAAATTTTTCAATAATGAAAGCAATTTCTTGAATTAGTTAACCCAGTCTAGGATCCACGTATGACTATGAGTTAATTCGAAGAATAAATAAAGAAGAAACCGAGTGTTGATGTTCCTTGAGTAGAGGTTCAGGCCAGAATAGCTGAGGGTGTGTCACTGACTTTGCCGAGACCCACACATCCTTCTCTTTTGAAGCGATGTGTCATGATTGATGTTTTTATTTAGTTATTAACTGTTCTACTGTGATCTCATCATATCACATGGACTGTCAAGATGTTTACGGGAACCATGGGGTAGGATGAACTGAGTGGGGTCACAGGCTGCCTGTGACCAGTTCTTTAGGGATGAATTCCTTTCTATCATCTACATTTGCTTCCTTATCTAACCTGAAACTGAAGAGATTGAGACAAGGAATATTCCAGTAACAAGGACTCCTGCCATTACAACAGGAGGGTCCCTTTAACCTTTTTTCCTCTGGACCACTTACTATTCAAGCTGGCTCTTAAACATAATTTGCCTTTAGGGATACTTAGCTATTTCCCATGAAGCCAACTAGATCAGTTTCTCAGCCTTAGCACTATTGACATTTTGGGACCAGATAATTCCTTGCTGTTGGGGGCTGTCTGGGCAGTGTAGGAGGTTTAGCAGCCTCCCCGGCCTTGACCTACTAGACACCAGGGGCTCCCGCCACCCCCACCCAATCAGGACAATCAATAACATCTTCAGACGTTGACAAACCATGAACTTCACTATCAAGGCTTTCAGAGCAGAAGCTGCTGTTCATTCCTCTTGAGGTCCCCATGGTAGCAAGAGTGAGTATGTAGTGGAAACCACACACTTTGGAACTAGAAAGATCTGGGTTCTAGTCTTGGTTGGACAACCTGGCTGTGTGACTTTGGGCACGGTGCCTCACCTCTTTGAGCTTGTTTCCTCACTGTAAAGTGGAAATAATAATAGTGACCATGGCATGGGCCTTGGTGTGAGGATTAAGAAACCCTCTTGGTCACACACTCAGCACAGCCCCTGCCACTGGCAAGAACCCAATCAAGAGGGAAGTGCACACAGAAACTCAGATGTACCAGGTCCAAGGGCAGAGGCAGTGGTTTCATAGGAACCTGGGCCAGGCCTGCCTGCTGGATTTGGAGGTTCTCCTGGGGACGTAGGGGATGGCTGTGCCTCACTCAGGGGGCATAAAAGCTAGTGGTGGATATTCTGGTAGTGTTCATCTACATGAGCTTTCCTGGAGGCTGACATCTTGATTGGATCATTAGCACCAAGACCTAGCCCCACACAACAGCCTGTAGGGAAGCCTCAGGCCGAACAACATACAGGGTGGGAGCACAGCCCCACCCATCAGCAGACCTCCTGAGCCACTAACACCCCTAGACATTGGTGGGCCTTACCCACCAGAGGCCCAGGACCAAGCTTCCCCCAGCAGTGGGCAGGCACTGGCTCCTCTTGCCAGGAAACCTGCATAAGCCTCTAGTCTAGCCTCATCCACCAGGGGCAGATACTAGAACTAAGAAAACAATAACCTCAAAGCCTGTGGAAGGAATCCACAAACACACAGAAAGCTGGGCGATATGAGGCGGCAAAGGAATATCTCCCAGGCCGAGGCACAAGATAAGATTCCAGAAGAAGAAATAAGTGATGAGGAGATAGGCAATTTATCTGAGAAAGAGTTTAAAGTAATGATAGCCAAGATGTTCAGAGAACTCAAGAGGCGTACAGATGCACAGAGTGAAGTTTTTAGCAAAGAGTTGGAAAATATAAAGAATACCCAAACAGAGCTGAAGAATAAGATCACTGAAATGAATCACACACTAGAAGGAACCAAGAACAGACTAAATGAGGCAGAAGAATGGATCAGTGAGCTAGAAGACAGATTAGTGGAAATCACTACTGCAGAACAGAAAACAGGAAAAAGAATGAAAAGGAATGAGGGTAGTGTAAGAGAACTCTGGGACAACATGAACTGCTCTAATATTCACATTATAGGGGACCCAGAGAGAGAAGAGAGAGAGAAAGGACCTGAGAAAATTTTTGGAGAGATAATCACTGAAAACTTCCCCAACTTGGGAAAGGAAACAGTCACCCAAGTCCGGGAAGCGCAGAGAGTACCACACAGGATCAACCCAAAGAGGAGCACACCAAGGCACACGGTCATCAAACTGCCAACAATTAAGGATGAGGAGAAAATATTAAAATTAGCAAGAGAAAAGCAACAAATAACATACAAGGGACTCCTATAAGGTTATCAGCTGATTTTTCAGTAGAAACTCTACAGGCCAGAAGGGAGTGGCACGATATATTTAAAGTAATGAAAGGGGAAAATTTACAACCAAGAATACTCTATCCAGCAAGGCTCTCATTCAGACTTGATGGAGAAATAAAAGCTTCACAGATAAACAAAAGTTAAAAGATTTCAACATGACCAAACTAGCTTTACAACAAATGTTAAAAGACCTTCTCTAGTCATCAAACCATAAGAAAAGAGAACAAAAAGAAGGAAAAAAAAAAAAAAAGAGACCTACAAAAGATTGCTTTGGCTGTTCGGGGTCTTTTGTGGTTCCTTATAAATTTTGGAATTGTTTGTTCTAGCTCTGTGAGGAATGTCAGGAGTATTTTGATGAGGGTTGCATTGGATCTGTGGATTGCTTTGGGTAGTGTGGCCATTTTGATAGTGTTGATTCTTCCAATCCAAGAGCACAAGAAATCTTTCCATTTCTTTGTGTCATTTTGGTTTTCAGAGTTTAGGTAACCTCGTTTACTTCTAGGTATTTTGTTGTTTTTGATGTAATGGAAATGTCTCTGCCAGTTATAAAATTCTAGTTTTTGAAGTGAAAAAGAAAAAGTGAATGAAGGGCTGCAAATGGCAAAATATTCTTCTTTTTTATGGGTGAGTTGTATTCCATTACATATATAAGTATATGTGCTGCATCTTCATTATCTATTCAACTATTGATGTGCACTTAGGATGCTTCCATATCTTGGGAATTATAAATAATACTGTTGTTAATAGCAGGGTGTATGTATCTTTTTGAATTAATTCTTATTTTGTGTTTGGCTTTATTCCTTTGATAACTATGTAAGTTTAAAAAGCTAAAGCTCTAAACATTCTTAGAAACAATGAACAGTACATATATGTAAATTAATAATATATGTACAGTAAAAAAAATGATCTATCAAGCCATGAAAGACATGGAAGAAACTTAAAAGACATATTACTAAATGAAAGAAGCCAGTCTGAAAAGGCTACAAACTGTACAATTCCAACCAAACAACATCCTGGAAAAGGCACAGCTATAGAAACAATAAAAAGATCATGGTTTCCAAGGGTTTGGGGAGAGGGAGGGAGGGAGGAATGAATAGATGGAACACAAGGGATTTTTAGGGCATTGAAATTATTCTGTATGATACTATAGTGGTGGCTACAGGTCATTATGCATTTGTCAAAGCCCACAGAATGTACAACATCAAGAGTGAGCCCTAAATTAAACTATGGACTTTGGTTGATAATAACGTGCCCATGTTAGTTCATCGATTGTACCAAATATGCCGCACTGATGAGGGGTGTTGAGGGTAGGGGAGTGTATATGTGTGGGTGGGGAGGGCTATGTGTGAACTCTCTATATTTTCTGCTCAGTTCTGTTGTGAAACTGAAACTGCTCTAAAAGAATATAGTCTGTTTTTAAAAAAAAAAAAAAAAGGAACCTAATCAAGAATAGCTCTTAGAAAAGAACTTCTAAAAAATAAAGAAAAAGAAAAAGAAGAAAGAAAGAAAAAGAAAAAAAAAAAGAGTGGCTCTTAGCATGCTCATAGCTTATGTTCAGGTGAATGAGTGAATGAATGAATGACTACCTGTCTTCCCCTCCACTTTCCACAGCAATGACGAGAGTGGAAGCGTGGTGATATTTGGTGGCATCGATTCTTCTTACTATACAGGAAGCCTCAACTGGGTGCCTGTTTCTGTTGAGGGTTACTGGCAGATCACCGTGGACAGGTGAGGTCACTGAGGACTGGTAATATACTGGCGTGAGCCCCAGATCCCACTTCTTTACAGACTTGTAGTAAACTCAGCATTCCAGGATTCCCCTGGAACAGCCAGAACAGGGAAATGTGCTCCAGAAGGAGAAGGTGGAATTTGGCCGAGCCAGAGAAACCCAGGGAAGGGCACCTCACCGGAGGAAGCGTGCTGTCTGGGACCCTCAGACACTCTGCAAGGATGAGATAGCCACTTTCCTTCTGGGCAAGGAGGCAGGACCATCTACCAGCATCCCTGGGAAGTGGAGGACCCCCTGTCCGCACATCTCAGCATTTAGGGGGCCTGTGACTTTTGGTCTAGGGTCAGGGTGAAATGGCTGAGACGCTGTTTCAGGTCATTCCCTCCCACCTTCCCCTTCAGAGCCTGTCTGTCCCCTAAGCCGCCTCACTCACCATCTGTTCTGCCCCCAGCTGGCTGGCTAGGGTGACCCATTGCCCAGGTTTGGCCAGGAGTGAGCAGTTTCCTGGGATGCCAGACTTTCACTACTAAAACCAAGACAGTCCCGGGCAAACCAGGGCGCACTGGTCCTCTTCCATCTACCCATGAGAAAACCTCATCAGTTTCTCGAACCCCCGCCCCTGCTGCCCTAGTCTTCATCACTCCCCACCATCCACCCCCTCTGCCTGTGATGTCCTCCTCCAGCTCTTCGCCTCCCTAGCAACCTCTGGGTGTCTGCATTCCTGAGAAGCCTTCTCTGGTTGCTCCCTACCACCACCCTCACCCTGGTTTGTGTTCCCGTTCCCCTGCCATGTGCCCCACTTATCCTCTGTTCCTCAATCATAACTTCTCTTTCCAGATAGAGTGTGAACTCCCTGAAGCCAGAAACTGCAGCCCCCTTGTTTGGCTTTGCATCTCTGGTGCCTAGCACAGAGTAGGCACTCAGTACATCTCTGTTGAGTACATGATGCCTAGAATAAATGCGTGAACAAGAGCAGCTGAAATGTTAGACACTGGCCAATGGATGGGGAAGAGGGACCGTCTGGGGTCACCTACTTCCTCCTTGGGGAGACATACCCCCTGGGGGCTCAGGGAACCCTGACTTGCATCTCGTTCTCAGCATCACCATGGAAGGAGAGTCCATCGCTTGCAGCAGTGGCTGCCAGGCCATTGTTGACACCGGCACCTCTCTGCTGGCCGGCCCAACCGACGCCATTTCTAACATCCAGAGCTACATCGGAGCCAGTGAGGACTCATACGGTGATGTAAGTCCAGCCCTGACTGCCCTGTTCTCGACCCAAGCGGTGGGGCTGCCGCAGGAGGAATGAAAGCCCTTCTAACCCTTGTTCTTTCCAGATGGTGGTCAGCTGCTCCTCCATCAGCAGCCTGCCCAACATCGTCTTCACCATCAACGGCGTCCAGTACCCTCTGTCCCCCAGTGCCTACATCCTGGAGGTAAGGGGGCTCAGGACCTCCTACCTAGGTGTGTCCGCAGAGGATGTGGCTGCATACATACCCCACTTTGCTCAAGGGAAAGTGCACTTCCACAAGCTGATGCTGACAACTGCTCTGGACAACCTCCGGAGAGAAAGAATATGTGAAAAATAACTGCCCGAATGAGACTTTGGGTGCAGCACCCCCTGGGGGAGTGGGGCTGGGGTGGGGAGTGAAGCAAACGCTGAAGATGTGGCAAGAGAATTTCTAGTTGGACTCCTGAGTCCATGCTCTGGGACGCACTCACTAGCCCGTGGATTCTGAACAAGCTGGCAACCTCCCTCAGCCTCAGTTTCCTTGTCTAAAAGCTGGAGCTTTCCCTGTGCTCAGGGTGAGGTTAGGGTAATCACGTGAAGCTGACCACATCAAAGTACAAAGGGTTGGGCAAATGGAAATCACACCCTCCAGAGGGTCAGGGCTTCTGATGCTCTTACTGTCTCTACCAAGCCACATGTCCTTAGTCCGATGAGCTACGGGAACTCTGCCTTCCATTGTAATGCCGGGTGGAAAACTAGTTTTGCCCAATGAGTCAATGTTATTCAGCAAGAAAATCGGATACCCAGGCCCCTCCCCCAGCGATGCTGATTAATTAGGAGGGGGTAGGGCCTGAACCCTGGTTGTGGGGGGCGGGGTGCAGGCATCAAAGCACCCCAGGTCATTCTAATAGGCAGCCAAGTTTGCTGGCCCAGTGACTTAGTGAATAGAAAGGACCACAAGCTGATCCACTTTGCCACTGGACGGAGTCAGAATAATGAGAAAAGGCTGCATCACCCGCACTTCCAAAATCCTTCCCAGCAGCTGAGTTCTCCCTAAACCCCTCAGCTCTGATGCTGATGTCAGGATTTGTGCATCTGCCAGAAACACTGGATAATGTCTAGTAATCCCTGGAAACCAAGAGTGCAGCGAGCAGCTTGTACAGACAGATCCCAGGCCGGCAAGGTCCTCCTTGCACGTGCCTTGCTTATTCCCCAGCGCCTGTCACTGCTGGGTCTGTGTCCTAGCTCCAGTCTTATTCTCCTTTTCTTTCCCCAGAGCGACGACAGCTGCACCAGCGGCTTCGAGGGCATGGACCTCTCCAGCTCCGAAGAGCTCTGGATCCTGGGTGACGTCTTCATCCGCCAGTACTTCACCGTCTTCGACAGGGCAAACAACCAGGTCGGCCTGGCTGCCGTGGCCCAAGCCTGAGTCTTTCCGGCCACTTCCCAGGGAGATCCAGCCCCAGTTCTGTGCCCGCTCTGAGCTGTAGACAATTCTCCTGATTGCTTTTCCCTATGGGATTGGGGAGGTGGAATCTCGGCCCTGTTTCCTGTCACGCCAATAATGTAGAATAAATTATAATCTCCTGAAAATGGCTTTGTGGGGTTGCTTCTTTTCGTCAGTGTCTCCTTCATGTCACCAGAGGAAGACGGACGGGCCTTGGCTGGTCTGACTGGGAGCATCATTCATATAAAAACTTGGGGACCAGAAATGCCAGGCCTGTTGCCTCCTCGTAGAATCGAGCACTTGACTTCTTGGTTGAGAGAGTAACTTATTTTTCCCAAAGCCAGAAATTGATCATGAGAAAAGGAAAGACGTCGAGGAGAGGTAGCCACTGATGGTGACATTCCTGAGTAGGCCAGGTAGGGCAATGTTGTCCATAAGATGTGGGCTGGAGAGGTTACAGAAGCTGACACCCCCAAATCTACCAGGCTGCTCCGTAATGAGCTGATTGATGCAGAACCCCTCAACACTCTGGGGGCAAGACACTGAGCTGATCTGTTTCCCATCAGTGATTTAAAGAGGACGGTTTTCTGATCCCTGAGGAGAGATTGTTGAAAGGGAACTGAGCAGGCCTCTAGCAAATCTGCCCTAGAAAGGCAGACAGGAAATATCCAGAGCAGCATTTCTCAGAATGGGTTTTCATAGCAAAACGTTCAAAGAAAAACAAAGTTTCAAAGTAAGTATGAAACATGCTACATTCTAGGCGCTTCGTGGAGGTTCACAAGGCGCCGTTCCCAATCAAAGTCTCTGAGAAGTTCTGCCGCAAAGTGGTCTGTTTCACTTTGACTCAGCTCAGCTTAATCCCAGTTCCTCTTTTGCTGATAAACCTATTCCAGTCCTGTGCTCCTCAGCACGCATGTTGCAAAAATTCCCATAGCTCCTGCCTCGGCTGGCTTCCAGGCTGTCCACTGGAGACACCAGCCCGAGGGCTGGAGCTGGGTCTCCCTGCTGATGGGGACTGACTTTGGGGGGGCCCAGATCAAGATGACTTTGGAAACTTGTCACATCATTCCCCAATTTGTAATTTATTGCATAAATACAAGATGTTGGGATCGAGGAATGGTTGGGGTGAACTCTCGCACCCAGTGCCCCAGGTCTCCCCAGAGTCACTTCGACCCTTTCCAGCCCATTTTCTACCAGCTGTACAATCTTTTTGAAACATCAGTTTGATCACACCCCTCCCTTACTGAAAACTTTCATTAATGCCTTGCCATTGCACTTGGAATAAGACAATAAATCTTTGGCATGTCTTCCAGGCCCTGTACGCTCTGGTCACCACATACCTTTCCTGCCTCACCTTGATCCCACTCACCCCGAGCTCCTGCAACCCTGGCCTTCGTCCACCTCCACAAATACCCAAGCTCCTCCCCACCTCCAGAACTTTGCACACACTGTTCCCTTGGCCTGGGCTGCTGTTTCCTTTTTCTTGACCCGCTAACCCCTAGCATCCTGCAGATCTCAGCTTACACATCCTTCCCTGCAAAGCCCTCCCGGACCACCTTCTCACCGAGCCCGGCCCTCCTTCCATTTATGGCACTGGACACAGCTGGTGATCTGGCATTTATGGGAGGGTTTATGTCAGATCGACCAGGACAGAGACTGGGATCATTTAACTGTTGAAGTCCCAGGAGCAAGAGCTGGGCCTGGCACACTGTAGGTGCTTGATGACTGAGTGATGAATTCGGAATGACTTTTTAAAAGGAAACAAATAGGATAAGATGAGAGCATGGATCTGATTTGATAGAGGCCATGCATAAGACAGAGAGGGCTCCACTCTCACCCCCAACCGGTATTCTGTCCTAGTCATGTTTGGTCATGAGACAAACAGGTGGCTTTTCAGGTGTCTGGGGATGAGTTTCACCGTGTCTTGGCTCCTCTGCTGTGTTTGTGTTTCTGCCGTTTCCATGCCCCAGCAAGCACCTCCCATGCCCCAGGCAGTATGCTAAGTTCCAGGGATGCAGCCGGGTCTCCCCAGACCCACCTTTTCTCCTGCCCCTGGCCCCATCCTTCCCGCCTCTCAGCACGGGCAGCTGCAGCTCAGCCTCTCCCTCCCAGCCCTGCTTCCGCTCCCTCACCCTGGGATTCCTGAATCCAGACAGAATCTAAAAAGTCTCCCCATTAGACAGATCATTTGTACTAGAAAACTCCCTGCTAACATGTCTGATCTGACACTTTGCTCTGCAAGATAAGATGGATTCACATTCCTTTTCCCCATTCGTCTTTCCCCATTTCCTCAGGGCCTCAGGGCTCTAAACTCAGCTCAATCCATCCTTTCCACTCACACTTGTCCGGACATGTTATTTTCATTTCACAGGTCTCTGCCCCACTCATGAGGGGAACCCTGGCCCTCCCAAGAGCGGATTCCTGCACACCGCTGGTAGGAGCATCCGTTCGTATAGTCCCTAAGGAGTGCCGTTTGGCGCTATCCATCAAAATTAGAAATGCGTATACCTTTTGGCCCACTAACTTCACTTCTGGGAATTTATCTTAAAGACAGACTTGCACACGTGCAAAATGATTTAAGTCGGAGGTTATTCTTTGTAGCATCTTTCGTAAGAGCAAGATTTGAAACAACCCAAATGTTCCCCACCACCACCCCCAGGGATGGTTGTATGACTTCGGCTGTGTGCACACAGGAGCCACCCCGCAGCTGTACAAAGCAAAGAAAGGAGTACATTCGCTAGGGACTGGGGTGCAAAGATCTTGAGAAGAGACTGTCAGGTGAAAAAAGCACAGACAAACAAAAGCAGGTGACAACAGGGCCTACACCAGTCTATCTTTAGATTATAAAGAAAATAAGATTCACTTGCACATACATAAAGGAACCAAGAAAAGACACCCGAGAACCAGGCACCGTAGAAGCGGGTTGTGGGAGAGGATACGGGGTAGGCATGGGAATGGGGACACTCTTCACTGAATACAACTTAATATATTTTTATTTCTAATGATGTGGATGTACTACACAGTCAAAATAAGTTAATGAAAGCATTTTTATATATATTATTTTTATTTTTAATTTATATATTTAAAACTTTTTATTTTAATTTTTTGGGGAGAGGAGGCAAGTAGGTTTTTTTTTTTCTAACAGTACTGGGGATCGAACCCAGGACCTTGTGCATGCTAAGCATGCACTCTCCCTCTGAGCTATGCTCTCCCCAGTGAAAGGTATTTTTAAACCTCTGAAAGTTTTTCCTCATTCCAAATATACTGTGGTTTATCCTCAAGCTGGTTTGTCTAATAAACTCCAAAAGCAGGTCTCTAGAACCAGGCGTGAGCATCTGGCCTTCAGGAACTCCCCGGGTCCAGTGAAACAGACACCGTGGAATGGGCTTCTGGCCCACCCTCCCCATACCCCTGCACTTCTCAGAACCCTAAATGGGGGCTCCTAGGTAGGGGAAAATGCAAGGTGTGCTCACCCAAGAACACCCCCCCCCCCCACCGGGTTGTTGGAGCCCAGGCTGCTGAGAATTCAGACCAGCTCATCCACTCGTTAAAAGTACTATGTACCCATCTCGGGCCTCGAAGGTACTGACCTCCTGGTGCCAGCCAGCCCTGGGCAGGGGGAGTCATACTGGGGCTCACTGTGGGCAGAATATGCCCCAAGTCAGGTCCCACAGGGGCCTCCCAACATGTCACAATGACCCTGCCTGCCCATGGTTGGGGGGAGACAGCTCAGAGCCCCCCAGGGGTCCTGAGAAGGGACTGTGCTGACCACAGTGTGAGGTGGTGAGAGCCCTGGCCCAGCTTGGGGTGCTCTGTAGACAGCTCCTGCACCTCCTGCCCTGGGGCCTTCTTATGCCCTTGGGTGGGGCCAGCTGGATGTGCTGGAGAGCCCACTGCCCAGGAGCAAGAGAGGGACCAGAGCAGCATCCTCAGGCCTTCGGCAGACAATTCTGAAGCGTGTGCTACATGACCTCCCAGGAGGTCCACAGAAGGGCCAGATGCCAATTGCCCACAGCAGTGCCCTTTACCAAAACCTGATGAGCCTTCTTCCCTTCTCCGTCTCCCTTCACTTCTCCATCTCCCTTCCCCTCTCCATCTCCCTTCCCCTTCCCTCACCCTGCTCCCTGGGATCACCTCCCTGGGCAGCGGCTCTCATCCAAATCCCTCTCTCCAGGTCTGCTCCTGGGGTGCTCAAACTAAGATAAGGTGGTCACAGCACCTTCACCTAAACTGCAGCTGTCAACTGTCTCTCTGAAACTCCAACAGAACAACCCAACCAAATGCAACGTGAAGGGGAAAAACCCAGACTAGGAGTCAGACTAAGCTGTGCAAACTTAGGACACCCCTAACCTCCCTAGGCTTCTGTGGTCTCAGCCATAAGCATGCGGGGTTGGGGGCGGGAGCTGGGTGGTCCCAGATAAGCATGTCCTTATACTTGGTCTAACCTGGGGAAGTGTTTACAGCTGTCCTCTAGCCCCCCCACACCCCAGCCCTTTTTTAATGTTCAAAATGAATGCCATTTACTTGAGTTCTATGGAGAGGAGAGACTAGACTAGTATTATACAACTTGAATTGCACACTTTATGGAATTGAGGGATAACGATGAAAATTGGCACTGGCTTTCAGCCACTACCAGGGTGACAGTGGCTTGTTTGAGAAGCTGCAGCATGGAGGCAGCCAGCGTGCTACACTTTCATCCTGAAATCAGACCCCAGGAGGCATCGTGAAGCCGGGTAGGCTGTGCAGGGTCCCAAGCACAAGCCAACAAGACGTACGCAGTCTGTATTGCACGCCACCATCCCAACTCCACGAGGTAGGACTGCTGATAATACAGATGAGGTAGCTGAGACCTAAGGGCCCACAGGACCCCGGACCTCACTCAACCACACCCTTGGTATCTTACCAGACAAGATGGTCTCTAAGTCCTTTGCAGCTCTGAAGCCTTTCGTTTCCATGCTCCTAATTCCAAATTCATTGTTCTCACCATCATGCTCGGATTAGGAGCCCTCACTGCACTAGCATCTGGGCTGGATACCCTGGATGGCCTTCGCAGCCAGTAGCCACCGCAGACACCACCCGGGGAGACGCAGTGAGCAGCAGGGCAGAGAAGGGCCAGCGTAGGAAGGTGTGGGTGCAGTTCATCCTGCAGCCCCCTTGGATTTCAGTAGTAGCAAGTTGGTGACTTGGTGACAGCACAGTTCTCTGTCTTCCATCCCCATCTCATGTCCCCCCATCAGTGTTAGCACTGTCCTCTTTCAACCTGTCGTGGAAACTGGGCTGCAGCGACCAGATGCCCCCCTTCAGGACTGACATGTTTTCTCCCCCAGCTGCAGAGAAGGTGGTTGGCTGACAGCTCTCAGCCGCCAGGCCTCATAGGGAACTGTCCGGGTGGATGCACCCTGCCTGGGGGGACCCAGGTAGAAATATTGGTCAACATGGGGGCACAAGTCCCTGGGCCCTTGCCCCACCTCAGACACTCTGAAGGGCCATCCCAGACTCTGAGCCTCACAGCCGGTGGCTGAGACCTCGGGGCTGCCCGGCCCCACTGCTCCCTCCTGCTCCCTCCCGCCCCTTCCCTCCTGCTCACAGACATGAAGGCTGAACACAGGCACTAAGAAACCACTTCCCTCCTAGTTCATCTCAGACGTTCCCTCCCAGGGAACCTAACCTGCAAAACTGCCTCCAGCCATCTTTTCTCTCCTCACTTGAGAAGGCTCCTAGCAGCAGAGGCCACTGGGTGCTCACAGAGACCCCTCCGAATCTAGCCTCACACTGGTGCAGGCTTTTCCTCCAGGCTGGGGGTCGAAGTGGGTGCTAGGTCACACCTGCGGGCTTAGAGTTTTCCCAGCTTTCCAAAGGCAAGAAAGCGAATGAACAGGGCAGCCTGGGGGACACCGAGATAGCCTTTAATCAGGGAACCTCAGGTAAGGACGTGGGATGGCTGGTGACACAATCCCCATGGAATCCCATCCCCCTCTGACCCTCCTCCTCCAGCGGGAGGACTCAACCGCCCCGACCTTTCTCAAGACAGGCCAGCCGTGCCATCCAGGGAGGATGCTGACTGTGGAGGACACACTGCTGGATTCTCACAGCACATCCCAAATGCTTCCTGGGGACAAGGCTACGTCGGGTCCTGGGGGCTTTCCATCCCCACCAGGAGTCCTGCAGGAGTGAGCCTCCGGCTTCAGCAGCCTTGTCGGCCCCCAGAGCCGCCCTGCAAGCTCCCAGGGCCATTGGCAGTCTTCTCTGTCTGGAGTCTCCTGGGCATGGCCCTGAAATGGAGGCCTGCTTACCCAGCGGCCTCCTCCTCCCGTGAGGTCCCCACGGCAGGCTGCGGGGGGTCCGAGCTGGCCGTGGCTGCAAAGGCTGCGGAGAGTCTGCGAGGCCTGAGAAAGGTAATGGGGCCCTTCGTGGAAAGGGCTGAAGCTTCAGTCAGGACGGTGGCAGGCAGAGAGGGTCGTCTGGACGCCGTGTGGGCCCCAGCGGTTGAGGATGAGGGGTCTGGAGTAACAGGAGGTGGCCCAGGAGCCCCAGGAGAGGCTGGAGGTAGAGAGGAGGCTCCTGGAGGAATTGAAGGCCCTGGTGAGGGCCGAGGGGGCTGGGAGGCCCTAGGCTCCCCTGGCAACTTGCCCCCTGACCCCAAAGGGAACGAAGGCGAGGCCTGGGCTCCTGAGGGGCTCACAGGTAAAGTCTGCATGTTAGACAGGTTGGTTCTTAAGAGGAGCTGGAGCAGTTGGAGCGCTGGCCTCTGAGGTGATGCCGCTGGGGGCCCCGGGCAGGAGCTGCAGTTGACGGGGGCCTCAGTGTCTCCCCGGGGGCTCCGAGCCGCCTTGCTGAGCTCCATGTCCCCACGAGGAGAGAGCCCCCGGCTTTCCTCCAGGGAATCTAGAGAGAGAGGTGATGCAACAAGATGCACAATGGTTCTCCCTGCGGCTGAGGCAGTTCTGGGAGTAGCTGCACCAGAGACAGATGCCCAAGCTCTGTCCTCCAAGGGTCCTTGCACATCTGGGGTTGGGGTGGGGAAGTTCCTGCCTCCAGGGAAGTAGACGGAAAAGGAACCATGAGCAGACAGAGGCAGTCCACCAAAGGCATTGGCTGTGCGGCCTTGTGTAAGGCACATCACTCCCCTGAGCCTCCATTTCCCCATCTGTAAAATGGGCTTCATGGTAACAATGACTGCACAGGGCTACTCAGTGAAGATGGAATGAAATGGTGCTTGACAGATCTCAGCCTAAAGCCAAACATAAACTATGGACTTTGGGGGACATTTATGTCAGTGCAGGTTCACCAACTAGCAAATGTACCATCTGGTGGGGGATGTTGATGGCAGGGGAGGCTGTGCATAAATGGAGGGCAGGGGGTATGTGGGAGCTCTCTGTACCTTCTGCGCAGTTTTGCTGTGAACCTACAATCACTCTAAAAAAAAAATCTATTGAAAAAATTTGTTTTTAAGTCTCAGCCTGGAACCTGGCACATCATAAGGGTTTAATCCATGGTGAGAGAACTTGGAAGGAAGAGAGAATATTAGAGAAAATATTGGAGGAAGGTATGATCAGGGGGAGACAGAGGCCAGCTAACATATTAAAAATTGGAACTACTACATTATTAAAATGATCAAAAGGTAACCTATAACCTTTAAAAATTGTGAATCACTAGGTCATGCACCTGAAATTTATATAATATTGTACATCAACTATACATCAATTTAAAATATATAGATATATAAATCATCAAAAGAACAGTCACACTACTCTGTGAATATACTGAAAACTACTGAATTGTGTACTTTGAGTGTGTGACTTGTATGGTATATAAATTATATCTCAAGAAATATTCATGATCTAAAGGAAACAATTCATACTGTATTTCAATAAAAAACTGTTTCTCCTTAAAAAGAGTTCTCTGTACTGACAGGCATATGTAGGATAGATAAAAAAGATTACACTGTATAGCACAGGGAAATATATACAAGATCTTGTGGTAGCTCACAGCGAAAAACAATGTGACAATGAATATATGTATGTTCACATATAACTGAAAAATTGTGCTCTACACTGGAATTTGACACAACATTGTAAAATGACTATAACTCAATAAAAAATTGTTTAAAAAAAAAGAGTTCTCTGTACATATGACTGAAACATTATGCTGTACACCAGAAATTGACACAACCTTGTAAACTGACTGTACTTCAATAAAAAAAGAATGCAAAAAAAAAAAAAAAAGAAAGAAAGAAAGAAAAGAAAGGGCTCTCATTAGGAAGAGGCACGTGGCAAACGGACGTGAGGCTGATGCTCCAGGAGAAGGAACTAGGCTCTGCATCTCACCTCTTTGGGCTTCAGTTTCCCCATCTGGAGGCAGGAGAGCAGAATGGGAAGGAGCATAGGCGTAAGGAATCAGAGGGACCTGGCTTGAGTCCAACACCACCACACAGTGTGGCCTCAAGACAGAAACTTCTTGGAGCCTCCATTTCCCCATCTGCAAAATGGAGCTAATAAGAGCGTGCAGGCTGGAACGTTCCCAGGGCATTTAAATGAGATCATGCAGGTCAAATGCTCCCTACGCTGCCTGGCACCTTAGCCTCTAGAAAGCAGACGGAATAATACCTATCAGCTTGCAGAAGGGTTTGGGGTGCTTAAGGTGAGATCGACTCTGTAATCACTCAACAGTCCCCAACAGAATGACTGTATGGGATCAGGGTGCCTCCAGCCCCACCAGTCTCGACAGCAGCTCTTCATCCACAGATCTGAACAGCTGCTCTAAATAGAGAACATCCTCTTCAAAAGATCAAAGGAGTTAAAGAGACATTTTATACAAATGGAAATCCAGGCCACAAATCCATGGAAAAATTCACTGTATTGCTGGAAGTTTAAAAAACGTAAAAAAGCCACATTCAAGGTTCTTGATGGACATGTTGAATTAGAAAAAATTAAACTCAAAACACACAGTGTAGAGCTGGTAGGTATGTGGGGAACCAGCTCTCTGTCTAGGACTCCTGTCTGGTCATGTGCTGTCATGCCGGAGGAGTTACCAAACCACTCCTGACGCCCTATGATCTAGTTACTCCATTTAACTGCAGGGTCCGAACACAACTCACAAAATTTGAAAAAAAAAAAAAAAAAAAAAAAAAAAAAAGCTGTCTGACCAAAGGTTTTTCACAGTAGGTCCAAAAAAAAAAAAAGAGGAAAAAGAAAGAAACCACCTAACTATCAACTAAAAAGGCAAGGGGTAAGTAAACCAGAGTATGGGAGCTTTTTTCAAATGGCCAGCTGAGGGCTACAGCAATACTTTGAAACTGTGTGTTACAGTAGGTTGTCCACGTCCTGTTTATATCTCTGCAAAAAGAGCCACGTGGATGAACACTAATGATGGAGACAGACAAATAAATGAGAATAATTTTCAGGAGTCAATGCAGCATAGTAGCTGAAAGCATCAACTCTGGGCTCAAATCCTGGCTCTATCAACCAGCTGCGTGACCTTTAGGATCTCTCGTCACCTCTCTGTGCCTCAGTTTCCTCACCTGGAAAATGCTAATAGGACCTATCACAAAGAGTTGCTGTGAAAAGGGAATGAAACAAGATATATGAAGACAGACAGATGGCCAACAAGTACATGAAAAGATGCTCGACATCACACATCACCAGGGAAATGCAGATCAAAAAACCACAATAAGATACCACCTTACACCTGTTAGAATGGCTGTCATCACAAAGACAAGAAGTAACAAGTGTTGGTCAGGATGTGGGGAAAAGGAAACCCTTCCATTGTTGTTGGGAATGCAAATTGGCGCAGCCACTGTGTAAAACAGTAAGGAGGTTTCTCAAAAAATTAAAAAAGAACTATCATATGATCCAGCAAGTCCACTCCTAGGTCCATATCCAAAGAAAATGAAAACATTAATTCAAAAAGATACCTGCACCCCAGTGTTCACTGCAGCATCATTTACAATAGCCAAAACATGGGAACAACCTAGGTTTCCACTGATAGATGAATGGATGAAGATGTGGTATATATATATATATATATATATATATATATATATACAATGGAATATTACTCATCCACAAAAAAAATGAAATCTTACCATTTGTGACAACGTGGATGGATCCACAGGGTATTATGCTAAATGAATAAATCAGACAGAGAAAGATAAATACCATATGATCTCACTTATATGTAGAACCATTAAAAAAAAAAAGAAGAAGAGCTCAAAGATACAGAGAACAGATTGGTGGTTGCCAGAGGTGGGATGTGAGGGGTGGGCAAAATGGGTGAAGGGGGTCAAAAGGCACAAATTTCCCGTTATAAAATAAATAAATCATGGGGATGTAATGTACACATGACTATAGTTAATAATATTGTATTGAAATACTATATTTAAAAGTTGCTAAGAGATTAAATCTTAGCAGTTCTCATAACAAGAAAAAAATGTTTGGTAACTTTGTGTGGTGACTGATGTTAACTGGACTTACTGTGGTGATCATTTCATAATATATACAAATATCAAATCATTACATTGTACCCCTGCAACTAATATAATGTTATATGTCAGTTATACCTCAATTTTCTTTTACCTTTTCTGTTTTTTAAATTGAAGTATACTATATGTTTTGTTAGTTTCTGATGTATAGCACTGATACAGTTATATGTATATATACATATATATATTCTTTTTCATTATTGGTTATTACAAGATATTGACTATAGTTCCTTGTGCTATACAGTAGGATCTTGTCGTTTATCTATTTTAATATATAGTAGTTTGCAAGTGCTAATCCCAAACTCCTAATTTATCCTTTCCCCCCTTTTCCCTTTGGTAACCATCAGTTTATTTTCTGTATCTGTGAGTCAGTTTCTGTTTTGTAAATATCTTCATTTGTATCATTTTTCAGATTCCACAAATGAGCAATATGATATTGGTCTTTCTCTGTCTGACTTACTTCATTTAGTATGATAATCTCTCTAGGTCCATCCATAATGCTGCAAATGGCATTATTTCATTCTCTTTCATGGCTGAGTAGCATTCCATTGTATATATATCACATCTTCTTTATCCAGTCATCTGCTGATGGACCTTTAGGTTGCTTCCATGTCTTGGCTATTGTAAATAGTGCTGCTATGAACATCGGGGTCTATGTACCTTTTCGAATTAGAGTTTTCTCTGGATATATGCCCAGGAGTGAAATTGCTGGATCATATATACCTCAATTTTTAAAAAAAGAAAAGAAATAATATATGGTGTTCCTTGACCCATAACGGGTGCTTGGTACATATTAGCAATTATTCCCCTGCAAAGTGGATTCAATTCCTAAATTCTAATTTTTAAGAAGGGAAGAGAGCAGAGGAGGAGATTAAGGAAGGAAGAAATGAAGAAGAAAAAGGAACGATAGACAGACTTGTCAGACGGCACGTCACAGGCAGCATAAACAGCACAGATGAGGGTCAGCAAGGCCAGGGCACACTTCGTGCTTGCCGCGTGACCTTGAGCAGGCCATGTTCCCTCTCCAAGCCTGGGTTTCTCACATCCAGTACAAGTTCTGTGTCTCTGGGAAGAAGAGCAAAGTGGAACGAGACGATGGTGAAACTCCACGCTGCAGAGGCCCACTTACCTGGGCAGGAGGAGCAGCAGTCCCCAGCGGGTGTGGAGGGGTCTGAGCAGGCCCTCTGGCAGGGCACCTCCTCACAGCTCACCTCTCCCAGCTGGGGAAGCAGAAGGACACACATGAGAAAGCCCAGAGCAACTCCCTGCCCAGAGCAGCGTCCTCGGGGATTTCTGGCACCAGCAGCTGGACCCACGGAAAGATCCGGGGCGGATGCTGCAGTACCCAGCCCTTGCCTGAACAGGTGAGCCCAATGGAGCAGGGCCACCTTAAGGAAACTTACAAAGGGAGAGGATACCATCAAATCTGAAAGCGTTCTGGCAGGTAATTAAAGTTGAAGAACGGCAGGAGGAAGATGCGGGGATACTGGCTAAGGGGTTCCAAGTTTGGCCAAGGGATGAAAGGCTAGAAGCCCTGGCCAGGAGGCTCCAGGGTCCCCAGGCCCAGCTCACCTGGCATATGCACTGGGTACAGGGCTCATCGTCCAAGGTGAACACCTGGCCATTTCCCACCTTCCTGCCCTCGTAGTTGCAGTCTGCAGGGGCAGAGGAGACAGGCGCTGTGAGAGCCAAAGCCCACCTGGGAGCCCCAGACATGGGGTGGCTGGTCCCACTAACCTAGGCACACCGGGCAGCACTCCCCGTCGGGGTGGAATGGGTAGGTGCAGGTGATGGGGCAGTCCACCGGCGAGCAGGCCACCGATCCTAGCTGCAGGACACAGAAAACACATAAGGCCCTTCATTCAGGGAGGCTGGAAGGACAGTCGGGAAGGACAGATCACACAGCCACTGAGTGCCCATCAGAGCCACCAAGGTCAGGGAAGAGGTCCTTGTCAGAGGTGGGAGAGGAACTGTTCACTGACAGAGTCTGTCCTCCCACTAGAACACAAGCCCTACGGGACCAAGAGCCTGGCCTTGTCTACGGATCTTATCTGTCAACAGGTACCTGTCAAACAAATCCATGAACCACCCAGGGACGCTGAGCACTAAAAACGTAGGAGAAAGGACCCAGAAGCCGAAGCTCCCCAGAGCACATGGCTATGAATGAATAGGGCCACTCAGAGGCCAGAAATGCTCACCCTGAATTTCTCAATCTTTTTGTAGACCTGTCTGTTTTCACACAGCGTCTGTACCCACCACCAGCAAAGAAACTCCATTGGCACGAAACAATTTTGGCATGACAAGCAATAAGGACTTTCTTTTTTTTTTCCATTTTCCAAATACTAAATGATATCCCTATCATTTAGGGGTAAAAGTGTGCTTTCTGAAGCAGATTCAGAATATGAGGATTTGATTCTTGGCACTGTGACTGACTAGTTGTGGGGTCTTGAGCAAATGACTTGTCTCTCTGTGCTGCATTTTCTCACCTAGCAGATGGGGATGGAGGTGGTACCCAAGTCATAGGACCCCCCCGTGGATTAACTGAGGTTGAGCTGAGAGCAGGGACTGGCACTAGCAGAGGCTAAGAATGTGAGTGTATTAAAGATTCCATACAGAGTCCTGGGTTTGAGTGCATCACCCCCACTCTCAGCAGGAATCCCTGGGCCGCATTTTATACCATAAGGAGCTGGCCCCCAAGACCCTTCCTGGTCACCAGAAGGGGAGGACTTTTGCTAGGTAGGGTTAAAAATATTTCTCTGACCCTGAACAAAGATTCACCCTGGGCAGGGCTGGAGGGAGCCGGCTTTCACCATGACCCAGAGTGACCTTTCTCTTGGAGGTCTCTGGATTTTGCCTCCAGGGTTCAGGAGCTGGTGGGAAGATCCTGGGGAGTTTCTGCAGACAGGGGTCAGGTCTGTGTGGTCATACCAGGCATATGCAACTCAGACACGGGTCCAGCATGGATGGGAAGGTCTGGTTGTTGTAGAAGATTCTGCCTGTGTAGGTACAGCCTGCCAGAGAGAGCACGCGGTAAGCACCAGCCGGGGCATGGCCGGCCTTCCCCAGGGCGGGAGTCCAAGGCCGATCTGGGTAGCAAAGGTCAGGCCAGCTGCCTCCCCAGGCACTTGCCCCGGGAGTTGGGGAAGGGACAGAACACTTTTAACTTCAAGATTTTGAAGACAAGGTCCTACTGTATAGCAAAAGGAACTATATTCAGTACCCTGTAATAGCCTATAATGACAAAGAATATGAAAAAGAATATATATATATAATTGAATCACTATGCTGTGCACCAGAAATTAACACAACATTGTAAACCAACTGTATTTCAATTAAAAAAAAGTGATAATGGGCACTTTTAATTTTTTGTTTGCTTTCTGTATTTTCTAAATATTCTATAATAAAATGTTACTTCTGAAATAACAGAAAAGGTAAAAAAAATGACTATTAAAACATAAGGGGTGCTCTTCGTTTCCTCTCCCTGTTCTCTAATCATTTCCAGATACAGTTGCTTGATCACCCCACCTAGGCTGCAAGCTCTGCATATCTTCACATCTGCTTCCAGCACCCAGACAGGGCCTCCCTTGGGCAAACTGCTTTCTGGCTCTGAGCCTCAATTTCCTTATCTGTAAAATGGGCTGGGTCCCCAGGGTCACTGAGAGGATGACCAGAGATAAAGCATGTTTTTTATGGAGAAGCCTGACACAGGGTGAGCCCGGGGGCCGGGGGTTGGGTAGGGATGGCCAGGGAGGGTGCTCTGCTTCTCCCCCACATCCCCGGGAGGGGAATTACCTGCAGAACAGTCCGGGCAGCACTGTCCAGGGATCCGTATCGGGTGAGGGCAGGAGTCCACACAGTCTGTCCTCTTGCAGCTCACTGAGCCGTCTGCCTGAAGGAAGGAGGAACTTCACCAAGAACCCACCTGCAACACCAGTCCCCACCTCCCTTCCCACCCTGCTCCACCCTGCCCGCCCCCCCAAAAGAAAGGTTAGTGCTGCAAACTGGCCAAGATTTACCCTAAAGAGCACCACGAGGCAGCTAGGAGCTGGCAGGGATCCCCAAAGAGATCCAGCCTCTTGGGAAAGGAGGTGTGAGCCTTCCAGAAAGGCGTCCCTCATCCCAGGAGGGGGAAGGTCAGAGCTGGGGTCTTGGTCTCCTCGGCTTCCTGTTCCTCTCCCACAGAGGCCAAGACTGCACTGTGACCCCATCCAAATTCTCCTCCCAGAGTTTCCCTGAAACCCTGGCTCACCCCAGATCTATGGAGTACAATAAAATACTATTTTTATAGAAAGGTATTCCACCGGAAATGTCTTTCAGAGATGAAAGCACCATATACATTTCTTTTTTTCTAAAAGAATCTGAATGTTTATGAACCTTTTATGTTACTTTCTTGTCATACAAATGCCTGAGATCAGTCCTAAAGGAGAAAAAGGCAGCGGATATACTTTCCTCCCGACTCTAATTCCAGTGAAATGTGTCCAAGTTTTGCAAAGGTCTAGGACTTTTTAACAAATGGTGCATCAAAGGGACTCAAAGGCCGTTCTTCTCATAGGCTCATGTGCACGTGAGTCACCCGGGGATTAAAAGGCAGATTGCTGAGTCCGGAGGCCTGGGCAGCCTGAGGGTCTACCCAGCTCCCTGGTGATGCTGATGGCACTGCGGGTGCAGGGATCTCATTTTGAGAAATAAAGCTCTAACCTCTAAGGGACTCAAAACTCCTTTAAAGTTGAAAAGAAAGCCAACCTATACTTAAACATGAGCTAAAATGATGCTGTGTTGGCATTTCTGTCAATCTGACGCTAAAACTCACGCACCCTCACCTTATCCACTTCTGATGAGATGAGGTCACGTGATTCGTGTTAGGGAAGGAAGCCTTGCAATTTCGCAGCTGAACTAGAGGGCTTCGGGCTGCCCCAGCTCCCTTGGTCATCTGTGCCCGGGGAAAACCCGCTACCAGGATTCCTACTTTCATCTCTTTATGCCAGCAGGTCCCCACACAAGCAGTGTGTCACACACCACTCTGAAGACAGACCGCCAAGCTCTGTCCTCCTGAAAGTCTAACGAAGACAGAATAAACTGGATCCCAGCCCCTTCTGTAAAAATGGGATTTGACAGCATGGAGGCGAGACTGGGGCCGCCAGCCTGGGGTGGCCCCGCTTCTGGAGGGGGGAGGGCCGGGAAAGCAGCTGAAGGCGCGCAGGTTGTCATTCACCTGGCAGATGCATAACTCACAGGGATCACCGGGAGACCAGATCTGTCCAATCGGAAACTCAACCCCGTTGTCGTCGAGAGAGCAGCCTGGCCAGGGGACAGCAGGGGAGAAAGGGCGCATGGGCAGAAGTGCCAAGGAGGGTCCTGAAGGCCCATGGGACCGACGGCACTGCCCCGCCAAGGACAGACAGATGCCTCGGCTCACTCACACAGTGTCCACGCAGCCACCTTCCCGCAGCTGCCACCCGCTGGCTCAGATGGTGAATTTTTTCCCTGCCCAACATGCACCCAGTATACAGGGACACACTCACAAATGTGAGCTTCCGTGCACACCCACAAACACAAGCCATTCACACTCACAGAACCCACTCCCATATGGACACACACACACTCACACAGATACAGCAGACACACAACAAAAACACATACACACTCAAAAACACACACAGATACAACTCACACGCAAACACATGGACACACGTACACAAACTCACACACAGATGCCACTCATACACAAACTTAAAACAGACAAATATATACACTCACAGACACACACACATCCTTCCAGACACACTTAATGCAACACACACGGAGAACACACACACACACTAACAGTCTCAGGGGTGACGCTCAGCCTCCCTCCTCTCCAGCCTCCAGACCCGGGGGTGGGTGCAGCCTGGGATGCAGGGCTGCGTGGTCCTCACCTGTCATGGGTGTGGGCTTCCTGCAGGTGAAGCAGCACTGCCCAGGGCCAAGCCACCACTCCTCGCGGGGACAATCCAGTTCTGGACATGGCGTGAAGGAACATTCCACCTCCCCATTCTGGAAGAGAGCCCAGGGGCACGGACCAGAAAGAGCAAAAGAGGAGGCCGGCAGGCTGCCATCATCCTCCTAAATGTGATGAATCTCCAGCAAGCCAGAGTGGAAGGAAGGGCGAGTCCTCCACTGGGGGTTGGGGGTGAGGCTGGAAGAGGGTACAGGGAAGGTGCCGCTGTCTGGCCAGAGGGTCCCTGGCCTGCCCTAGCTGCTGCCTCCAGCATCTCTCCGCCTCACTTCTGCAACAGCTTCCTGTTCTCACTCCAATCCACTCTCACCCTGCAGCCAAAGAACTCTCTTGTGGGTCAACCTGATCTCATCACTCTGCCACTTAAAACTCTCTGGCACCTCTGCCAAGTCCAACCCCTCTGCCTGTCTGGCAAAGCCCTTCATGACTGAGTCCGAGGCAGAGGCTGTCACCCCAAAGTACCACCTTAGCTGATGGGGCTGTGTCCTCCAGGTGCCTGGATGGTTCCTTCAGCCCCACTCCCTCGCCTCTAGACACACTCACCTCTGCAGAGCAGCTTACACTCCAGAGCTCCCCTGGGATCAGCCTGAGACCCCGTCCTCACTGGACCTCTTCCCTTGCCTGTCCTGCTCCCCCCACCAGTGTCTCCTGAGAGCGCACCCTCCGAAAATCACATGAGAAGCCCACCCCACGCCCTGCCTCTCAGAACCCAGCCCAAACTGGATGCCCGCCTCAGCCTGGTCTCCCCTCTCTGGCATCCTGGGCTCCGGCCAGAATGGACATCTTCAGACCTTACAACACGTCGTGCTCTCTCCTGCCTCCTGCCTTCTGCTCATGCAGTGCCCTCTGTCAGGCACACCTGTCTCAGCTCCCACCTGACTAGTCCTCGACATCCTTACCATCTCTGCTTAGCATCCCTCCCTCCTAGAACTAAAGAGCTCCCCCCGGTCACCTGTTCATTGCCCACCTAGCTGCGTGCCCCCTGACAGAGGGGAAGGGGGCTGTCTTGTGCTCAGCTGCATCCCCAGCACTCAGCATTGACCCAGGCATTCAGTAGGTGCTCAGTAAATAGCACTGCTCAAGGACAAACTTCAGGGAGGCAGAGGGGAGGCCTTGGTGAATGCTAAGGTCCCTTTGATCACTTTGCTTCGTCAGTATCCCTTTTGCTGCACGGCTGCTCCTCTCCTCCTGGACAAGGCATCCTGGGGAAGTCCGGTGCCCTACCCCCTCCCCGTCACCCATCCTGGAAGAAGCCCCTACCTGGCAGACACAGGTGGTACATTCATCACCAACCCCGCTGAACACAGCCCCGTCTGCATACCACCGACCGTGGAAATAGCATCTCACTGCAGAGAAAGGAAGAAGCAGTTCACGGTCTTTGCGCAGCTAAAGAAAAGGGGGAGCAAATGGGTGGGGGGGTTGGGGAAGAAAACGCACCTCCATGATACCCCACAGCACTCCTACACCCAGGACCCCAACCGTAGCCCCCCTCCAAACTCTCAGCTAAAGGTACACTGGTACCTAAAAATTGACAGAGAATGAGCCACATCAAAATTAGGTCCTAACTGAGAAGGCAAGGAGGCCCTGAATAATTAGAGTCAGAGAAAAGAAGAAATGAAAAAGATGGCCCTGTTTAATATGGTATTTGTCTTTCTCTGTCTGACTTACTTCACTTAGTATGATCATCTCTAGGTCCATTCATGTTGCTGCAAATGGCACTATTTCATTTTTATGGCTGAGTAGTATTCCATTGTGTATGTGTGTATATGCATATATATATATATACACATATGTATATACCACTATGCTGTACATCAGAACTAACAAAACATTGTAAATCAACTATATGCCAATTAAAAAAAAAAAAAAAAAGACAGCCCTAGACACCTAAAGCAAAGTCTGGGAACGCTGCTGTTCCCTAGAGGCTGGGAGGATTCAGTGGGAGCCTCTCATCTGAAGATCCCCACTCCCACACTGGTAAAAACAGCCTAAAAAACCTGCGCAGGCCCACCTGACTTCTGTCACACTGCTCTGGGTTCAAATCCCAGCTACACAACTCACTTGGGGCAAGATACTTAAGGCTCGCTAAGCCTCAGTTTTCTCATCTGTAAAATGGGGTTAACGGTTCCTACCTCCTAGGGAGTGTACTGCCTCTTCAAAAACTATTTTAACTAAAAATAATATAATATTCAAAAAATAGTATTAAATACACCAGAAATTGACACAACATTGTAAACTGACTATGCTTCAATAAAAAAACAACAGTAACAAAAATAGTATTAAAAAGAACACTATGTGAGGGAGGGTATAGCTCAGCGGTAGAGCTTGTGCTTGGCGTGCACGAGGTCCTGGGTTCGATCCCCAGTACCTCCGTCAAAAAAACAAATAAATAAAAATTTCAAAAGTAAAATAAAAAGAACACTAGCTTTGAAATCAGATAAGCTTGAGCTGAAGCTCTGCTCCTTTACTAACTGACTGTGTGTCTTTGGGCAGTGAGGACCTCTCTGAGACTCAGTTTCCTCACCTATAAAATGGGGCTATTAATAGTACTCCCTCAGGGCTGCTCCATATGGACTCTGAGATCAAGGACTGGCAAGCGCCCCACACAGCCGTGGCCCAGAGCCGGCAGTGACAGCAATGAGGTCATCTCAGGAAAGAGAGCCATGTTTTAACAAAGGACCAACTCATTAGTGGGGAAGGGGACACCCCTCCCAGTCTCGGGACAGAGCCATGCCAAGGGTGGATTCAAACCCCTTCCTGTCAGTGTCGAAGGCACCACCCCGGGCGGGGGCAGGCCAGGCTGTGAGCCCAATCTCGTATCCAAACTACTGTGCACACGGTAGGTGCTCAATTAAAACAGGCACTTTGAAATGCTTCCCTTGATCTGGGTTTCTAAAGCAGAAATCAATCTCCTCCTTCTGTCCTCCACTCATCCTTCCCCCAAAGCACCTCCCCGACACACTAAAAGGCTAAATGCCCTCCCCCAACCAAAGAGCCACTTACCTGGCACGCAAGTACAGCAGTCCGGCTTCGGGGAGGTCTGACAGGGGCCGGGAGGACACTCAGGGGAGATGCAGGACACATTTCCAGCCTGAGGAGGGGAGAGGTGTGGGGAGCCCGGGGGGGGGGGTTGGGGGGGAGCAGGTGGAGGAGGGGCACCAGGCTCTCTGTCAGGCCCTACTGTCGTTCCCTATTTCCACCACACTCAGGTCTCCTGTCCCACACAAAAGCCTCCAAAAGGAAGCCGTCCAAGACCTTTAAATGTCACTATGGGCTCACAAGGATACTGTGCAGGGACCCAGTACCAGGGCTTATTATGGTGTGGTTTAGAATATCCCCCTTTCCAAGATGAGCAGACCGGAGAGCAGAGCAAGCTGCCTAGTCCTCCATAGCATTCCCCCCATGGCATCCCCCCCATGGCATCCCCCCCATGGCATCCCCCCCATGGCATCCCTCCATGGCATCCCCCCCCAATGGCACCCATCCAATAGAACCCCTCCCACAGCATACAGAAGTTCCGGAAGGATGCTGAGGATGCTGAGAACAGATGTTACTCCACCAAAGGCACCTTCCTGTGCATCTGAATTTTGAACCAAGTGACCATATTGGCCAAGAAATTACATTTAAAACTCAATTTTAAAAATTGGAAGTTACGAAAAAAGCCCCAGGCTTGGGAGACAGCCAGACCTGAGGTCCATGGTCTGCTCCTACAAGTCATGTGACTTTTTGGGCAAAGTATATCCCCTCTCTGAGCCTCGGTCTCCCTGTATGTGAGATGAGCTGTGAAGGGCTCCTCAGTCAGGGGTCACTGAGGACTGTGAAGTGTGGTCATGCACACCAGCGTTTGACCACTACACCTGTGTGCGTGGCACAGAGGAAGGGCTCAACAAAAGGGGGTAGGAGCTGTCACCTGCCCCCCACCCAACCTTACAATGCAGCTTCCACCATTCCTGCTTGACCAGGGGCCGCTTTTAAAGATGATCAGAGGCAGTGAGAGTTGGTGGACAGAGCCTGGGTTTTGGATGCAGACAGATCTCTGCTCAAATCCCAGCTCAGCTACCTCCCAGCTTCAGTCTTTTCATCTGTAGAATAGGGGCAGTAAAGCCAACCTGGAAGAGCTGCCAGCAGCCTCAAGTGAGGAACTAGATGGAAAGCACCAAGCCCCCTGCCTGGTACACACTGTATGCTCATAATCCAATCCATGGGACAGCATCTGGCACTTAGTAGGTGCTTGAAGCAGTGGATTTGCTTAAAGCAAAATACTCTTTAACAAGCTAAATCTGGTCATGAGCCTTCTCCTTCCCGATGTGGACACCTTTATGGTGCTGGCAAATATTTTGCCTGGAGAGAAAAACAGCCTCCCTGGTGGGAAGTTTCCGAGGGAGTTTCATCCCCTCCCCTTCCTAGACAGATGGACCCTGTGTGCCTGTTGGCTCTTTTCTGCTCAGCAGAAGCCTCCCTGACTCCACAGACTACAGGCTTCCCTCCCCACCCGACCCCACACTTTTAAATTCAACAGGTTCCGACCAAAATCCACAACCCGAGAACTCTCTCACCATTCAGTCAAGCTCACCTTTAACATCCAGTCTTTCCTCCTTCCTCTAAAACCCCCCAAAGGTTAAGAAAACACCCGCAAGGCTTTGGGATCTTGTGATGCTCACCAGACAGACACAGACGGTGCAGTTCTGGTTGGGAGGTGAAAACACGTCCCCTTCAGCCCGGATGACGCCACTGTGAAAACAGCCTTTGAAAGACAAACAGGAATGGAGGCATTGGACCTCTTCAAAGTAGAGGAAGCTTGAGGGCTTCATTACTTTTCCAGGCAAAATGTACCTGGAGGCTTCTCCTACCAGCCTGGATGCCCCAGGAGTGGCAGATCCACACACTCAGACCTGTGTGGTCCTAGGACCCCTGGGGAACTACAGGAGATATTCGCATAGAATGCCCTGGGAGGACTCCGTTCATGTCTGATAAACCCAGAACCGCTGAGAACATGGCATTTTATTCCCATAAGGCAGGAAAGGCAGCCAGACAGCTCTGGGTTCAAAACCTGGCCTGCCTGCTAAGCCCCCGAGCGACCTTGGACATGTCACTTAGCCTAGGACTCTTATGTCTACCGCAAAATGGAAATACACCACGTGCCCTGCAGGGGGCTTCAAAGGATGCACACCCGCAGATGTAATGCACCCAGCACTTTACATTCAGGCCTTAGTATGCGGTAGGGACACAGTAAAAGATCACAATTATCATTTTCATTCTAACCCCTAGGAAAACTTTTTCACTGCTGCTCAAAGTGCAGCGGAAAAGCAACTGATCATGTTGGGGGGGTTGTTGTTCACAGAAGCACAGAAGCTCAGGCCTGTCCCTAAATCCACTGAATGTGAACCTCTATTTTAACAAGATTCACGTGCAGTGAGTTTTGAGGAGCTCTGCTGAAGGACTTGTTAAGATTTGGGGTCTTTATCCTAACAGCAATGAGAGGCAAATGAAAACCTGTCAGCAGGTTGTTGGAGGGAATCAGAAAGGGGGGAGAATTCATAAATGATTATTCCTGCAGTGGGAGGGGGTAGGGACAGAGGAGGCGACTGCTGAGTGGGTCTGGAGGAACTTGCTGAATGAATGAATAAATGAATGAATGAAGCTCGAAAAGGATCCTCAGGAGATGAAATGTTCCCCCTTGAAGGGTACCTCAGCATAGACCAGTGGCTCTTAAAGTGACTTCTGACTTAGCAACACCAGCATTGCCTGGGAATTTGTGAGAAATGCAAAGTCCTGGGTCCTACACCTGCTAAATCAGAAGCCCCCAGGGGGCGAGGCTCGGGGAACTCGCTTCAGCCTTTCAGCTACAGAAAGGCCAGGGGAGGGTGAGAGGCAGGACCACGTGGGACACTCACAGCCTCCCCCAGACCAGCTCGCACCTGTACATGACGGGCAGCAGCCCCCATCTCCAGAGGGAATCGGGTGGGAACAAGCAGCTTCACACATCACCTTCTCACAGGTCACTTCCCCATCCTAGAAGCAGAAACTGGAGTTCCAGCCACCACCAGGCCCCAGATACTAGACCAGGGACAGCCCGAGGACCCCTCATGCCCACCTGGCACCAGCACTGGGAACAGCCAGGCTCTGTCCAGCGGCTCCCCGACTCATACATGGCTCCCAGGTGCCAACAGGCAGGGGGTGCTGGTGCCAGGCGTGTGGCTTCCGGGCCCCTGGGCATGGAAGGGGTCACCACCACCTTCTCTTGGAGTTGTGAAGGAGGTCTGAGGGTCCACAAGAGAGAGGCACTGGGCACGGGGATGGCCGTCGGGGTGGACAGCAGCTGCGTCGGGGCAGAGGGGGAGGACACGGGTAGTGCAGGTGTGGGGGATGGCAGTCGGGTGGGCCTGACTCCCACTGGGGGCCCTGGGGCCCCAGAAGGAGGGCTGTGTCCTGGGGAGAGGGCGGGCCGGCCTGCCTCTGGAATCAGCAGTAGCATCTTAGGGGGGTGCTGCAGAGGCTGCAGGATGGCTGATGGGGCCAGCACGGCTTTTGGGAAAGCTGCAAAGGAAAGAGAGGTGTCTTGAGGGAAGCGGCAGGGGTCAGAGGCGAGATTCAAGGGGCCTGGACTCAGCTCCAGCGCTGCTAGTCACTCAATGTCTCTGAGCCAGTGTCTTCAATATAATGGGTCTAATACCACCAGTTTAAACTCAAACCGAGGGAGCGGCGGTGACGACTAGGGGAGAAGACTGATGAAAAAGTACCAAAGGAGCAGACAGAAGTTACCAGCTGGTGATGCTGAAGGTCCAGCTGCCTGAGACGCTGCAAAATCACACTCTTCTCCCTTCCCTTCCTCGACAGCCACAGAGGAGACTCAGGTTTCCTGAGCCAGGCAGACCTTCTCTAAGCCCTCAGAGATCCATTCTGGGAATGACCCTTCCCTACTTCTGTGTCCTGACAAGTCCAGAGTGTGTCCCCTCCTCCACCACCCAGATGTGGCTTCCTAGGAGGAGATGCTGAGGTTCAGGGGAAGGAAGAGAGCCTGGCGCTGGGAGAGCGGGGCCGGGGAGGGGCCAGCTCTGGAAGCGCGGGACCTGGGGCCGGGGCGGGGCCAGCTCCGGGAGGGTGGGGCCTGGGGCCGAGAGGGCGGGGCCGGCGCTCACCTTCACAGGACACTCGGTCAGCTCGGAGCCTGAAGCCAGGTCGGCAGGTGCACAGGAAGCTGCCCACGGTGTTATGGCAAGAATGGTGACAGACTCGCCTCTCCAGCGGCCTCCGACACTCGTTTACATCTGCGGGAGAACCTCGCTACCAACGGCTGCCTTGTCCCTGCTAACGAGTCCTTCCTCCATCCCTTAGCCCAAAAGGCTTGGGGGAGTCTCCCTGCCACGTTCTTATGGGGTCCATCCCTGCCCCAGGGTGCGGATGTGACTTAGAGGGCCGGGAGTGGGGCTGAAATCTGGTGCTAGTCCCTTGGAAGGTTCATACATCCAGTAGATGCACCAGTAACTTATGCCCCAGCACTGTGAGCAGTGATTAAGTGCTGGCTGGTGGGGATGGGCCCCACTGGGGATCTCATCTCCAAACCTTCCACCATCCCACTGTCAGGCACTGTCGAGTGGTGTGGGCCCTTCTGAAAAAGTCTCAAAAATCACTGCACTGCTCAGGGCAGGCTTCAGGACAAACACCCAGCTCTGCTAGAACAAGGTCTTTTTTCAGGCCCATGGGACCCCACCTTCAACCCATGAGCCAAGCTCCAGCCAAACATGCCAATCCCTTTCTGGAAATTTCTGCTAATGGGCTGAGAAAACAGGGGTCTCCTTCTAAACCAGAGGAACCAAGACATAACGTGCTTTATTTACCCAGGGGAGCAAAGGCAGCCAAGAAAATGGGTGAGCAGAGAGGAATCCTTGGGGTGTATCTGGGAGAGGGTGGAAGAGAAACATAACAGGATGAAAGTGGCATGGGGCCAGGAAAAGTCCAAGACAGGGTCTTCCATTAGGAGCCACGCCAACCCCGGGGGAAAGGCCGGCTCTGAGCGCTTGCAGGCTCCAGGGAACCAGGAGGTCCAGGCTGTTGCCCTTTCCTTGTCCCTGGGCTCAGCCTGTCCATCTTCCTGATTGGCAGCGTCAGTGCGAAGACAACAGGGTCCCCGGCCTTACCTACACAGGAGTGCCGGTTGCCGTGGAGATGGAAGCCAGTTCGACAGGAACACCTGTAGCTGCCAATGCTGTTTTTACACCTCTGCTGGCAGGGGGTCCCAAGGCATTCATCAGTGTCTGAAGGGAACAGGACACAGCTGGAGCTTATTTCCCCCTGGAGTTTTGGAAATAGGTGGTCCTCCCTGCCTCCCTTATTGACATCTCCTACCAGACTCTTCACCCATCTCCTTCTCACCACCCATATTCAGTCTATCAACTCCTAAGTCCCCCCTGGACTAGTCCACTTCTCTCCAGCCTCACTGCCACACCCGAGTCCACCCAGGGCACCTTTGTCTCTAGCCTGGAAGATAACAACAGCCTTGTGTGTCTCTCTGCCTCTCCCTGTGCTCCTCCCAAGCCACCCTCTACACAGCCTCCTGGATGTTCTGACCAAAGGGCACCCTGATCAGGCTGCTCTCTGCTTAAAACCCCTCCAAGGCTCCAGTAAGCACAAATGCTGCACCAGAGCTCATGAGCCCTGGGCTGCCTTTCCCACCTCCCTCCTTGTCCCTTTCTCTTTACTCTGGCCTAAATTCTTGCCATCTTCTAAATGCTCCTGTGGCCCTCCCCCTTTGCCCATGTTCTCCTTTCTGCTTGGAATGCCTTCCCATCTTGTCTGGCTGGAAAACTTTTACCCATACCTCAAAACCCAGCTTTTAAACCACCTCCTCTGTCAAAGCTTCCCCAAGCCATTGTTTGAAATTATGAAAAACTGGAAATAATCTACATGTTCATCAATAAGAGAAGCATTAGTAAACTATAGATATTTGCATTGCAGAGTACCAGGCAACAGTTAAAAAGAATAAAGCAAGTCTGTTGACCCTGATGTGAAGATATCTTCAAGACAGATTGTTGAAGGGAAAAAAACAAGCAGAGGACCAATGGGGATCAAATCTCAGCTCTAACGTGATTGTGAGCAAGTTCATTTTTTAAGCCTTAATATTCCTATCAGGCAAATGGAAATAAACAGTACCAACTTCACCGGATAATTTTGAGAATGAAATGAGAAAATGCATTTTAAGTGCTTCACATGGTGCCTGGAACACAGGAGTTCAACAACTGTTAGCCACTCATCTCTTATTATCCTATCTCTGTAAATGCACGTGTGCCTATGTATCCCGTACTAGGGAGGGGCAGGCAGGGCACTCATCGGGTTGATAACCAAGTGCTACAGATGAATTATGTTCCCTCCAAATTCATATATGGAAGCCTGACCCCCAGTGTGATGTAAAAGGAGGGGGGCCTTTGGGAGGTAATTAGGTTGAGATGGGGTCTGGAGGGTGGGGCCCTCTTGATGGGATTAGTGCCCTTAGAAGAAGAGCCACCAGAGAGCTTGCAGCTCTCTCTCTCTCTGCCTTGTGAGGATGCAGAGAGAAGGCAGCCTTCTGCAGGTCAGGAAGAGAGCCCTCACCAATAAATGAATGGACCAGCAACTTGATCTTGGACTTCTCAGCCTTCAGAATTGTAAGAATAAATTTCTGTTGTTTAAGCCACCCAGTTTGTGGTATTTTGTTATAGTGGCCCAAGCAGATACTAAGATACTAGGGTTATTCTCTAGGGAGAGCAGAGCTTGGCAGTGAGAGAGAGGGCCTGAGGCTAGGGCCATGACTTCTAAAACTTTTTAAATAATCTACAAAAATTTCAAACACACAGAAAATGGTACCAAGTATCAAGGGGAGCTTCTGTCTTTGCTGCCTTATTAAAGAGAGAATGTTTCCTTGGTTTCTATAAATAAAAGTCATTTTTACAGAATGAGTAATTACTTTCTTTTGTTTTAATTGAAGTATATAGTCAGTTATAATGTGTCAATTTCTGGTGTACAGCACATTGTCCCAGTCATGCATATATATACACACATTCATTTTCATGTTCTCTCTTTCATTAAAGGTTATTACAAGATAGTGAATATAGTTCCCTGAGCTACACAGAGGAAATTTGTTTTTTATCTATTTTTTTATATATAATGGATAACATTTGCAAATCTCAGACTTCCAAATTTACCCCTTCCCATTCCCTTTCCCCCAGTAACCATAAGATTGTTTATTACGCCTGCAAGTCTGTTTCTGTTTTATAGATGAGTTCTCTCATCCCGTTCCCTTTGAAGAAAAGATGCCTTCTCTTCCCTGGGTTCCCACAGCACTTACCCCTCATCCCAGCCTCTTTATTCTTCCCCTGCCCACCAGGTGGGGGCTGCTGGAGGGCAGGATGTTTTCCTACTGTGTGTCTCCAGAGCCTGGCCCAGCACGAGGCGGGTGGATGAAGTGAGTCCATCACAGCGTGCCTCTCCCACAGCCCTGTCCCCTCTGACCTCCTCCATCTCAGCGGCCTCCTCCCTCAGGTTAGTCTGCTCTGCCTGCCCTGAGCTCTCCCCTCAGCCTCTCCTCCACTCCCAACCCCTACCCTGTAATAAAGGCACTAGCAGTTTCTCCTGAGTCGTGATCCAGAGAAAAGACCCTAGAGTCAGACACACCTGGATGCAAGCTGACTCCTCCTCTTACTGACAGAATGGCTTTGAAGCCTCAGTTTCCTCATCCGTAAGGTGAGGATGCTAACAATATCTCCCTCAGGGGTCGGGGTGAAGGTGAGACACGATCATGCCTAGAGAGCACAGGTTGGGACCGCGAGGGCCCTGAGTACAAGGTCAGAGTCTAACAGCAGTGGCGACGCCATCACCATGACCCCTCCCAGAGCCACTCACCTTGGCAGCTGTGGCGGTCAGCAGACAGCTGCATGCCCGGCCCACACTCACACACGAACCCGCCTTCCGTGTTCACGCAGTGGCCCTCGCAGGAGGAGCTTAAACACTCGTCGATGTCTGGGGAGACAGAAAACATTCTTGAACAGCCCACTCTGATCGTGGTTCGGGGGCAGGGAGAAAACCCACCCCATAAGGACTCTGTGTCCACACGGGGCCTACTCTTAGCAGGGTGGAACCCCCACCCTACCCCAAGGAAGTCATCTGGCTACGAGGGAGCCCCCAGGAAGAAGAGGCCGACGGGCCAGGCCTCTTTTTGACCCACACAGAACAGATGACAGAGAGGCTGGCAGAGACAGAATCATTTCCAACGGTCCCACCTACAGGGCAACCCCAAAAGGCAGACGGGAGTGGGCAGAAAGGATGATTAAATTCCCTTAAGTGTTTCTGGAGCACTGCCTGTGTGCAGCAGACCTAGAGGGGTGGAGGGGGAAGCTGCCGAGGACACAAGTGTGACTAAGACACTGCTGACTCTCCAGATGGCTGCAGCCTGAGAATGTAGGAGCCACAACACACGCCCACGAGAGGCCAGCATGTGGCCGGTGAGACGTGCCCCATCACGGACCGCCTGGCCACAGCAGGGGTGCAATGGAGGAGAGCTGGACTGGAAGGTCCAGGAGGTGTCAGGAGGAGGGAGCCGTCAAGCAGAGAGAGTCTAAGAAGCTTCCTGGAAGGATGGGGAATGCTGGGGACTCAGTCTGGCCAGAGATTAGGTTCCTGTCCGAGAAGTGGGAGGCAGAGTTGAGAGGTGGCGGGTTAAGGCTTGGCTGTGGAGCGCAAAGGGGTCGCCAAGCCTTCTGCCCAGGGTAGGGGGACTGGATCCAAGTAGTACTTTAAGGAGGTTCAGATCAGGGGCGGGGAGAGGGGAGACAGCTCTGCATTTCAGCTTCAAGGCATCCCTTCCTATCTGAGAACCATGGCGGCTCCTGAGGGCCTATGGGATCAGCTCTGCCCACTCCAGTCGGCCCCTGAGTCTTCATCCAGCCCCCTGGTCCCACACCTGCTGGTCACCTCCATTCTCCTCTCTTGCTCTTCCCACGGCGGGCCTTTTGGGGCCATACTCACTACCTCTAAGGAGCTCACCCTGACTCACCCCATCCCACGGGGCCCCTCATGGTGGTGGCCAGTGCCCCCCTGCCCTGCGCTTGCTTTGACATTGGGCTCTGGCTTTTCCCTTGGTCCAGTTTGCCTCGGCCATGTGTGTGTGGAAAGGACTTCAACCAAAACTCCTTCATGAGACCCCTGACCCCGTAGTTCTCCTTCTGGGAATAATCAGAGAGGCCAACCAGAAGCCTCTTTATTGCAGCATTATTTATAGCAGCAAAACATTGCAGACAAGCTAATGATGGATGGCACAGAATTAGGGACTTGAATTACAGCAGCCACATCTGGAGCCGTTAAAAATTATGTTGTAAGGACAACTTCCTGCTCATGACACCAAGTTAAGTGAGAAAAATAATGAACGAAAGCAATAAAAAAGGTATGATCCCAATTTTATAAAACACACAAACATGCCTGACACACATAAGCACAGTCACACACACTCACAAACACAGACACACCCAGAGGAAAGGGCAGAAAAAAAAATAACTTCATTTTAGTAACAAATATCTATGGGTAGGAACTTCAGAGAGATGTTTATTTTCATCTTTCTACCCTTTTACTTTCCAAATGTTCCAAAATAAATTATTTTTTACTTTTATATTCAGGGGAAGAAATATTATTTTTACAAAGTTCAAATTGAAAAAAAAAAAAAGGCTTTCAGCTCTCTGGAAAGCTATGTAAGAAACTGGTCACAGTGGCTGCCTCTGGGGAAGGTCACAGACTTCACCCATGGGAGCTTTTTTAAAATACGAACAAATAATACTTTTACAAAATAACCATTGAGTTTCGTTTGTCTCAAGTTTCAAATGTCACTTTTCCAAGGGAGCCTTTGGTGGTCAGACATCCACTCCAGTCCTGGTTCCCTGTGCCCTGTGGGCCCTGGCACCGTCCACTCCACAAGTAACGGTCCCCTCACAGGGGACTGTCATCGTCCTTACTTGTCTCCCTGCCCCGTATTCTGAAGCAACATAAAAGCAAGGACTGCCCCCGTAACCCCAGCCCCAGCTCAGTTCCTGGCCCATAAGAGGAGCCCTGTGAGTATTTGTGAAGTAGCAGAAGGGACAAATTTCATGTGTCCACCTGCCTGCCCACCCACTCTCAAACTTCAGAGCTGCTCCACGCTCAGCTCTGCTCTGGCATCTCTCCGGAAACCATCCTGGCAGGACCGGGACCACCCACCCTCTCCCCACGGTCCCCAGGCCTCTCACCGGTACACCTGATGCCGACAGCTGTCTCTGTCATGGAGAAGCCCACAGGGCACACTCGGGCCACCTCCTGACAGCCGCCATGGTTACAGGTAAGGTCACAGCCATACTCCCCGCAGGGTCCGTGGGCTTCTAAAACAGGCACCGCACCCATGAGCATGCACCAGGCCACAGTCCCAGCAGCCCCCGCCTCCCTGGGCTCCTCCTAAATCCTTTTGGGAAGTTGGCTCTGCAGGCAAACAGGCCTGAGTTTAAATCCAGCTCTGCCACTTGCTGGCCGTATAACCCTGGGCGAGTCACTAGCTTCTGTGCCTCAGTTTCCTCATCTATAAAATGGGAATGAGAATGCCTATCTAACGGGGTTGTTTGAAGACAATATGCCAGGGCACAAGTGCCCAGGGCCTAGCACATAATCTCAGTGAAAACTGAGTTCTTCCCATCAGCATTGCCCCACCCCACCCCCAGTTACCTGGGCAGGTGGCCCCTTGCTCTCCATCCTGGCAGGAGCAGACGTTGGGAGCGATGCAGATGCCACTCCCACAGCCAAAGGAGCAGAGGGCTGAGAGGAGAAAGGCAGGTGAGGGAGTGGGGGCTGGGGTCCCCAATCTGCCCCTCAGGCCAGCCCAGGGAATGAGCGCCCTTCTGTGGAGGACGTTCGGGGCACAGAGACAGGCACTTACGAAGGGTGCAGTGCCCACTGCCCATGGAGGGTGCCCAGCCAGGGCAGCAGCCACTCCCGAACCCTGAGAGGCAGACGTGGGGGCCCAGCCGGCGTCTGCAAGAGAGGAGAGAACACCTTCTACATTCTGTACCAGAGGGGAGGATTCCTCTACAGGGCAGTGAAAGCCTTCCAGCCAGTCAGTGAGTCAGTCAGTCAACAAACAGTTCTGGAGACACCACACCCCTGCCAGAGGAATAGTGGGAAGTTTCCAAAGAAAAATGACCCAGACCATCAGTCCCTCCTGGAGGCAGGACAAAGATAAAGGTGTAGGAGAACAGACACTAGTCTCCTACAGATGCCTGCCACATGAACACAGAGCAAATAGGGGCCACAGAGCTGAGGAGGGAAGACTGCAGTGGATGAACAGCCCCAGGGACGGCTGCCTCAGGGCCTTTGCACTTGCAGTTCCCTCTATGACGAAGGTTCCTCCCCAAACACATAGTTCCGTCTCTTCTTTTACCCAGGTCTATGTTCATGTCACCTTCTCAGGAGACCCTGCTTGCCCACCCTACCTTGCTTTATTCTTCTTCATAACACTTACTCCCTGGGACATTAAATTATGTATTAGTTTGTTGATTTATTCATTGCCTGGCTCCCCAACTATTCCCTGAGGACAAGGGCTTCATCGTTTTTGCTCACCTCAGCACTAAGGGCAGTGCCTGGCACATAGTAGGTTTTCAGTAAATGGCTGTTGAGGGCAAGGTTGAGAAGCAAAGCCAGCAGAAGAGAGGAGGGGGGGGCGGCAGCTCCAAGGGGGCTGGAGAGATGTCATTCCCCAGGTGACAAGTCTGGAGTTGGGGAGGGGGCACCAGCGAGCTGCCCAAAGGAGTGAAGGGGAACCCAGAGCGCCCGAGGCTGGGCGAGGCAGCACAGCCACGAACAAACCACTTTCCCCGCCTTCCAGGGACAGATAGGAACCAGGTGACAACAACATAGTGTGACAAGTGCCACAAGGCAACAGGCTATGGAGCCCCAAGGAGCGTCTGGGTAGGTTTCCTGGGCTGAGGTGGGAGAGAGGAACAGAGGCGGCTGGTGAGAGTGGAGGAGTGTTCCAGGCAGAAGGAGCTGCACGTGCTCGAGCCTGAAGGGGGACGGAGACCATGACTAGAACTGGTTCTGTGATAATGAAGCCCAGCCTGGTTGGAACTGGGAATCCTGGTGCAACAGAACAGGGACAAGAAAACCCTTCCCAACAGTGTTCTACCTGTGTTTGGGGGCTGATGGGAATATTCTGCCAGTCAGGCCATCTACGGAGCACCCACCAGGTGCCAGGCATGGCAGAAGGCACTGGGGACATGAGTGGAGAGACAGACTCAGCCTGCTCTGGGGGAGAATAACCTGTGTCAAAAGTGACAAGTATTCTAGAAAGGGAAACTCAGGGCACATGGCAAAACAGAAACGTCTGCAGAAAACTGTCCCTGGAGCCTGTGAGAGACTTTTCCCTCTCTGAAGTCATCACAGAAAAAGGGGCCCTGGAAAGGGGTGGGGGGGTGCGGCAGGGATGTCTCGCCCGCTGCCCTTGCTGGAGCGATTATGGCAGCAGCCAGCGAAGGAGGAGCCGGCAGCTCCTGTTCCTCAGATGGGGCTTTCAAAGGGACAGGGGTGCCACCAAAGCAGCAGATGGAAGGATGTCCGGGAAGCCGGTGGAGCTTCACCCTTAGGTGGGCGGGGGCCGAGCACCCACCACAGAGCCCCAAGGAGCCTAGGGAGGGTGGTGACAGGGAGACAGGTGGCAGGCAGGAAGGCTCTGACGCGCCGCGGATCCAGGCCTATCTGAGCAGGAACTGGCGGTGGCTGCAGAACACACGTGCGGCTGCGAGCCTCGAGGGGCCGCCCCCCTGCGCGCCCCTCGAGGCCGTGGCCGCGGGCCAGGCCGCCCGCTGACACCGTGTTCCCTCGCTCGGAGCATCACGCACACACGCCCTCGGCCCGCGACGGCACGGCCTCCGCCGGGAGGAGACACAAGGGGAGGGCGGCATCAATTGAGAAAGAGCAAGGGGCAAACACCCCACCCCCGCCCGCGCGCAAACACAGGCGGAAACCGAAACATAACCCAGAGACCCCGGCGGTTCCAAGGTCCACGGCGTGCGCAGAACCTGGACACAGGGAGCCCCTAGTCACAGAGCGGCGGGCGCCGCGGGGCAGGCCAGGCACTGCCTAGGCAGAGCCCCGGGCACGTTCGGGAGCGAAAGGCAGCCAGTCTGGAGACCAGTGGCATGTCCCGGGGTCCCCTCGCCAGGGGTCCGCGCTCCACTGGTCTCAAGAGTGGCTCAGGCAGCTCCTGGATCTCCGTTCCCCGCGCCAGGTCCTAGTCAGGACAGCCCGGCCAGGGGCGCAGAATGGGCACCCGCTCAGAGCACAAACTGCTGTCCCTTTGTCCCGACCCCCTGGGCTGCGCCCGCGCGCGGACAGCGGCCGGTCGGGGGAGCCCCGACCGGCGCCTGCTCGCGGATCCGGGACGCCCCTTCGCGCCTCCCGGCTCTGCGCTGGTAGCGCTCTCGCGGAGGGGCAGGGCAGGGGCGCAGGGCGCTTACCTCTCGGCCCCGAAGTGCCCGGGCGTCTTCCTCCCGGTGTAGCCGCGGGCCGGGGTCCGCGGCAGCAGGAGCGCGACGCAGGCGGCCCGGAGGAGCAGTCCGGCCCACATGACCGGCGGCGGCGGGTCCCCCCGGCTCGGCTGGGCTCCGGCGCCGCGCGCGGGGGAGGGGGCTGCCGGCCCTCGCCCCTCCTCCTGGCGCCGCGGGGAGCGAACCAGCGAGCCCCGAGCTGGCACGCGGAGCCGAGCAGGGGAGCTGGGGACGCCGAGAGGAGGGGCCGGGGGCCGCGAGGGGACGCGGCCGACGACTGGGGGGGGGGGGGGGTCGTCTCTGGCACCTCGGAACGAAACACACAAAAGGCAGCGCCGCCCGCCAGCCGGTGGCCTCCTGGGGAGGCGCGGAGCCCGGGGCGGGGGCAAAGATCAGGGACCCCTGGGGGCGGGGTTTCGTCCTCGGCCCACACCCCCTGCCCGGGTTTGGGAGTCTGCTTCCTGCGACTGGCTGTAGGCGTCATATTGAGGCCCAGAGAGGAAAGAGACTCCGGGAACAAGGCTGGCGCTGGAGGCTTCGCGTCCCAGGCTTTGATGGTCTCGGTGGAGCTTGAGATGCCTGTGTTGTCACGAGAAGGTGGCATGCTGGGTCATTTTAATGCTGGGCAGTTCTAGGCTGGCCCCCTGCCTGACAGCAGGTCTGCACCCTCACCCCTGAGTGCGTGAGTCAGTGGGTCCACCTGCTCCCTGGGCAGGGGGCACTAGCGGGGCTTGAACCCACAGACTCCTCTTCTGCAGCTGCCCCAAGCCACAGTCAGAGAAGGGAAGCAGGAAAGTGGTGAGCAGGTGGTGGATGGAAATCAGGATCATTCAGCTGGGGAAGAGTTGAAAGGAAGACCAAAGTCTACCTTCTGCTCTGTGCAGGAACCTTCCCTCACCACCCAATCCCAATCAGTCAAGCTTTTGCTTAAACACTTCCGGGGATGAAGATCTCACGACCTATCAAAAGGCTGATACAATTTTGAATAACTACCTTTATTAGGAAGCATTTTTTCTTTCCAGCTAAGTAACTCCAGTTCCTTTAGTCCTACCTCCACAGTAGCCCTCCCACTGGCTACCTCAGCCTGTCACTAAGGTCCTTAACATTGGTGGCCACAGATGAACATGGTGTGCCAACAGTCTGGACTCTTGCCTCCTTCCTTCCTTCCAGACACCATACTTCTATTAACACTGCCTAGTATCACTTGTCTTTTGGGGTCACCCCATGATGCTGTTAGTTCATAACTTTATGTTTACAGTAAAGGAAAGCCTCAGGTCTTTTTTGTTGTCATGTTTTTGTGTTGTTATCACAAGCTGCTGAGCCGATCTCCTCACCTTGAACCTGTATGATTGAGTTTTTGCAGATGTTCTAATTTAGGCCTGTTATCTCACCTAGTTAATCTTGATCCATCTAAGCAAACTTAGATGGATCAGCAAGTAGGTTGCCCAGATACTCTGTTATCATAAGATGAATACAACTTCCATATTTATGTCCATTCAGAATCCTAAGGACCCCAGAATTTTAGGGCATCTTTCCTTTCTATTCCAACATCCAAAGGTACACTTTCCCCCTACCACTCACACTGCATTCCTGTTACTTTCAAAGTGCTTCAGTGCCCACCTTCAATGTCCACACCGTCAGAAATCTAGCCCTGAATTCTTCAGTGGAGATAAACATAAAGCCCTTCCTTCACCTGAGCCCACAAAATCTATTGCACCACTGCACTTACCACTCCCACCTAGATCACCACTCAGTAACAAACACGTGCTCCTTCTTGGCCCTAGAAGCTACCCACAAATTCTCAACACATTTACCTAGGACAAGTTTCTATTCACACACTTGTTACCCCTTGTGCCACTGCCTCCCATCCTCCAGCACACCTCAGCCACCTCCATTCTCATCTTGACTACCTTATGTTGCTCCAGCCCCTCCATCTCACCCCTGTGACTCTGGCAGGCTTTGTTCCATAGTGGGCAGTAGGCAGCTGGAATAACTGAGCTGGAACTTTGTGCTTACAGAAAATCCTCAGCTACCCTCAGGAGGAGTTTGGAATATTTTAAGACAGAAAATTCCTACCGGTGAACTTTGAAAGAAACAACTTTCTAAACAGCCCTTGACATTTCTTTCATTTCCTGTTTCTCTGACCTTATGACATTCACCTTGCCTCCTCATGTCAGAAGTTTGCTTCTTTAGTTTGGTTTTCACTATTTTTATTTTTTTTCTTGTCTTTTGGGTTGACCTTGAGGCTTCTCAAAGTTCGGACCCTGAGAGTCACTCACTTAACATCATTCATCTTCCAGGACTAGTCTGGACCCTAACAGTTCTTCAGTGTTTCCTTCTCAGGTCTGTGGCTTGTGGCTTCTCGGTAACAAAAGGGACCCTCCGCCGAGGGTGGAGGATTCAAGTTGTTGTTGGCTGTAGAAAGAAGGCCTCTGGCTTGTGACCCTTCCAAATGGTCATGTGATGAGTCAGTGTTTCTATTCTCCCAAAGGTCCATTCGTGCAGAGGCCTGGAGTGAGACTAGCTCATCAGCGCCTACATGGAAAGGAGCCATTCCAGCTGGCTGCAGCGAAGCTCCAAAGGCAACCTTTCACCCCGGGAGAGGTGATTAATGGTTTTAAGAGGCGATGTGGGAGTGTGGCAGCAGAATGTCAGTTTCCAAAGGATTGCTGGAATTCAACCCGGAGTGACTATACCCAAGATCTTAGGAAACAAAAAACTGCAAGGACTCTGATTTCCAAAATCAAGACTGAGCCACTGGGAGGTAATACCCTTCTACTTAACAATGTAGCAGGTCTCTGTGGCTGCAGGTCAGACCACTAAAAAGCACCAGAATAATAATCCCACCAAATTCTGTCTTTCTGACCTTGGCACTTTATAGTCAATCCTCCTATCTAGGATTAAATTTTTTAAGTAATCACAATCTGGAGACTGTTGCTTGCCTGCCTCATTTAAGCTGGTCTCTGGCGTGGGGGCAGGACTTTTCAATTCAAACCATGACTTGAAGAATTCAAATCACAGTGTTGAGTTTCAAGTTCAAACTGTGGTTTTTGAGAGATGATTACTTTTTCCCTTAAGACCCTTAACCCCCACCCTCAGAAACCCCAGGAGAGTAAGGGGAAAAGAATGGTAATGAAACACAAGGAATGCCCCCAGGGAAGGAAACTTGCTCCAGAAGACCCCCAAAGCAGAGATGCTTCCTTGTTCTTTTCCTTTTAAGCTAGAATCTCTCAAAACCACAGTTTGAACTTGAAACCACAATTTTCCTGACACTGTATCAAAGGCTGGTCTTAAAGGAGCCAGCCAATATGCTTGGGATCAACCCTGCTCTGCTGCTGGGACAGAGAGGCCTTTATTCCCACTGGATCACGGGTGGAAACGTGGGCCCAGACACTGACCCACAGCTGAAAGAAGACAGGCTCTGTTTGCTGGACAGAAGGGTGAACCCCAAATGTGTCCTACTCCTATGTTTTCAAACCTAAGGCATCAAAGGTTTACTCAATTTAACCAAAGGAAATAAAATCAGAATCCAAAGGGCATGTGGCAACAGGCAGCTGGGAGGCGCGTGAGGAACAGCGCCTGGGGGGCTAGCTGGCTGAATGCTGCGAACACATCTGGCTGTAACTGTAAAATGACGTCAGGAAAAGCAGCCCAAGGAACCCCCACGCCCGGCATGCTACTAACAGGCAATGGGGAATCAAACGGTGACCAGACAGTCAAGGGCAACCAAAGACTTCTGTATTTTGAAAACCGGACACTCATCATCCTTGGGATCCCACCAAGAGTGATCATATGGTAAAGAAGCGGTACAGACGTCATTCCACTACTTGAGAGGAATGTTTCAGCAGCAAGGACAAGGGACTGCTGCAGTGGCCATGAAGGAGAAACTGAGCTTGCAGTGAATTGGGCACAGTGTGACTGGGATGCTGGAGAGCTAGGGAGGGGGAAAAAAAGCAGAAACCAATGGATCTTTCTTCTTAGACTCTACTTTATTTGGTAAAACTCAAAAACTAACCACCAATTCACGTCCCCCCACCTTCTTCCCTCTGAAGGAGGCAGTTCCTCAGAGACAAAAAGGCTGTGGTTTGGAGATCATCCACCATCTGCAGGTTTTATACTCAGGCAGCCCACGGCCTGGTGGTCAGGCCTCCAGACCCAAAGCTCTCAGAGGCAATAGCAGAAAGCAAAGGAAGCTCTCACTTCAAAGACAACGAACCCCTCCCGCCCCTCTTCCCCGCCCTACCCACAACCTCCCCACACCCCCAACCTAAATAAAAAGATAGCAGAGGACAATGCATGAGTGTGGGAGACACACACACACAGCGCTTCCTTTCAGCCAAAGAGCTGCAAAATTGCTCCCTGGAAGGAGGAAAACTGGCTACACCAGTCAAGGCTTGGTGGCCCAAGGTGATGGCTAGAATCACATGAGACTGGTAAAAATCCAGGGAGAAAATATTTCACCTTCAGCCCTTTCCCAGGTCTCCAGTGAACTGGTTCGAGTTCTACGAAATCCCCATTTCCACAAAGGTGGGCTGTGGCTTCTGGGGCAGCCAGGAGACAATGGCAGGGGAGGAGGAGGAGAGCAGGAGGGCAAAGCCTTCAGAGAGGGTCTGGGAGAGGGGGGTCCCCGCCCTGGGCTAGTGGATCCGGGTTAACTCCTCCACCACCTTGATCAGGTCATCTGCGGTGGCCTCCCGCTTCATTCCGCTGCCGTCGTCATACTGCAATGAGGGAGGGGTGGCTGTGAGGGCCGAGGGGGTGCTCTCCCTCCCCTGGGGAAGGGATGCCCACAAAGGAGGCGCCCCACCCCACCACTTCCCCAGCAGGGAGGAAGGACTCATCGTTGGAAGCCCACACCTCTCCTTGGGGTCACAGGTTAGCATGGTCTGATGATAGCAAAGCCGCCTGGAGGCTGCCACCTGGTATATAATTTCCCCTCCCCCAGGATGTTCCTCACAGGCACCATCTCCAGTGAGCAATAACCCCAAACTCCAGCACTGTGGAAATTTCTCTTCCCTGCAGGATCCTGACCCTGCCCCCTTCCTGTGGGTCTGGCAGAGATCCCAGACACACCCAAACATGCCCTCGTTGCTCAAGTACAGTGCCCAGTGCCTGGTAGGGGGATCCAGGAGCTCCAGAGACATCTCCCTGCCCTCAGACTCCACCTTCCCACATGGGTAGAAGAAAACTTTAAAAGGCCTGCTGGCGTGTGGGACTCAACAGAGGGGAGGCACTGGAGTTCTAATGGTCTCCTGGCACACCTGACCCTGCAACGGACTCACGTAACTGACCCAGGACTGAACACTGCACAGCTCACCTGTAGGTTTGCCACAACCTCCTGCATCTTGGGCCTGCTTATATCCAGGAAACTCTCAATCAAGTCTCCATCGATGAAGCCTGTGGCTGGTTCTGTCTTTCGTTCAGTATGAAAGGATCTCCAGGTGGACAGGTGAGTTAAGGAACATACCGATTATTTGGAAATAATAGATACCCTTACCCTGAGTCATCCCCACTTCTGAGTAATCACGATCTAAAGCAATCATTGAGATGAGAATTGGAAACAACAGTTTCAATTAAAAATCACATCACTTTTTGGACAGTCTTGAAATTGAAAGACCTGCAAAATCATCACCTAATTAAATGGCTCTCAAATAGGATAATCTTCAAAACATATCTGTTGTTTAAAACACAGCTAAGACTCTTGGTGCAGAGCCTGGATCTGTCTGGATGTTATTTTTACAAGTGCTCCAGGTAAATCAGATGTCTGCTTGGGAAGAACCACTCTAGCCTTAGCCTACATAGATAAACAAACTAAGGCTCAGAGAGACAAGAAGTGTGTCCGAAGTCCTGCTGGTTAGCAGAAAACCACCCATCGGCCTGTCCCCTCCCTCCCTGGCTACAGTTCGGCCATACTGCTTGTAACAGAGCGTGACCAACCGCACAGACTCACAGCAGGAGCCCCTCCCACCTCCTGAGGGCTCCTTATCTTTCTCCTGTAACAGACTTCCAGCAGTACTTGGATCCTGGGTGTCCCGGGGGGCTGCTCCCTGGGCTTCTGGAGTTTGCAGTTTCTTCTCTTTTCCCCTCTTCTTCTGCTAGCCTCTCTAGCGAGGGTCCTCAGACACTGCTGCCTCCAACAAGATCTCTGAAAGGATGTTCCTAAGCTGTGATCTACATTTGCATTTGACACATGACACCAGGAAGGCCAGAGGCAGATACATTTCAGGAACATGAATGTCCATTTTCAAGATGACCCAGTGAAGCTGGGTGGTAAGTACCTGGGGATTCATTATACTAGTCTCTCTACTATTGTGTTTGAAATTTTCAATAAGAAAAAGTTTTAAAAAGCCTTTTCCCCCAGGAACTTAGTCAAGACAGTTTCTAAGCTGACAGTAGTTTCCAGAAGCTGCTCAGGGTAATGCTGTGCTCTGCCTGTGCCAGGACGTGCTTCCCAGCAAGGGGCGCCCCGGGAAGGATATAAGGAGTGCTCAATCTTGCCCACACTTTTGATGACTTTATTGAGTCGATTCTGCATGTCCAACAAGAGGTTGTACCAGCTCTCTGACAGCGAGGTCACCAGGCCTGAAGAAGCAGAGGGAGCAGGGAGCTGCAGGGTGCTCCGGAGCCCACGGTGAGCATGGCCAAGGGCTGCCCAGGCCGCAGCACGAGGAGGCTCCTCCACAAACACAAAGCCCCGCTCTCCCCTCACCCCTTAGGATGGAGCGGGGATCTCAGGAAGGATGCTTGTAGGGGACTATGCCTGCAGGGGTCACCCTTACCAATCATGCCGTTGACCGTGCCGAAGAGCACCGAGCCCTGTGTGGGGGTGGAGGTCTCGCCCAGATTCTGCATAACCAGAGAGCCGTGGCAAAAGACGTTGACAAATTCGCCCAGATGGAAGAGCCCGACCTCCTGAAGGTGCTGCCGCTCCTCGTCAGTGGTGGCAGCGCTGAAAGGCAGTGCAACAACTCACCACCCAAACCTCCCGTCCCCGCCACGGGGCTTCGCCAAGGACCACGTGCAGCGGGCAGATTCCCTGGTAAGCCCACACACTCCACAGCGGAGGACACGCCAGAAAAGGCTCATCTTTGTGGTCTGATTCTCTCGTGAAAACACTTGACCTCTATAAAGAGAAGCAACTGAGTCTGAGAGAGGACCCGCCCCCCGACTCTCCCCAAACCCCCACACGTCATCCACCGCACCCAGGGGCTCCAGCTGCCCCCCACCAACCACTCCCACAGCTGGTCACTCACCTATCCTTCTGACACACAAACAAGTTAAAGGCATTTTCAGCCCCCAGGAAATTGTCATCATCCAAGATTTCCACAGCACTCATCCAGTTGGGGTTAAAGTCTCGAGCAATCTTATGAAATAGACAAGATACAAAAGGAAATACAATGAGCAGTGCTGGGACGTGGCCAAGAGCCTGCCCTGTCCCATGTCTAACAACTGCCCCTCTACAGAGATTCTCCACCAAGTCTCTGGCCAATGCAGCCAATTTGGTTGTAAGTGCCCAGAAACAGAGTTGAAGGTCTCTAAAAATACTTAATGGATACAGAATGCATGCTCCAGGGACAACGTTTCTGCCCCCACCGGGCTTGACTATCCCTCACACAGAGAGAGACACCTGCAGGGGGCCCAGCCTAAGCAAAAAACCTGCCCCTCCCTCAACTACCTCTTCGAAGTTGCCCTCCATGGGCTTGTAGGCCAGCAGTAGCACCGAGCGCATCAGGTCGCCCACCAGGATGAAGTCGCCCTTGGTCTTCAGGTAGAGGGCCATGATGTTGTTGTAGTGATTGCACTCGGTGCGAAGCTCCTTCTCTGTCGTCCACTCATAAAGCCGCACCTGGACGGGCATTGCATTTCTCTCAACCCAAGGGGCCCAGGAGTGCAATGTGGGATGCACAGTGGTTTGGTGTGGTACTTGGATGAACATTGTTTATTTCAATGTTATATATTCACGAAAGATGAAAACAGAGTGAGCACATGAAACTAATAACACAGTTTCCCTTCACATAAAAAAAAGAGGCAGAGTAAAGAAAAATATAAAATAAACAGTAATACAAGTAACACTATGGATGTGACAAAAGATGGTTTTGTGCCCGAAGTTCAGTAGCTGACCTATAGAAATATCTCCGGAAAGAGAGGATCCATCTCCAATTTCCTGACCAGAATGGAACAAGATCCCTCCTATACAGATTGCCTTTTCTGAACCCTTCTCAAAACTCACACATTCCTGGCACCTTTTGATGTGAAAGCAACAAGCAAAGAAAACCAAAGGGGAGAGTCCAACAGAGACCAAAGGACTGAAGCACCAGAGTCTGCGTCCTCCCCTCGACGCAGTGTTTCCTCAGTGGTGAGCACCTCTCCAAAAGGAGGAAGACACTTTATCACCAGCAGACAGACGTACAGATGCTCAGCACAGCACAGCCCTGGCAGAGACTTCAGGGTCCAGGCAACCCCCCCACGGCCTCTGCACATCCGGAAACTCCAGGACAACACATTAAGCCATGATTTCTCAAGGTGTGCCCAAGGAAACCTAGCTCCAGTGTGCACTCCAAGAGCCATCCACAAATTACAATGGCTGCCACACCTCCACCGCTAGGGTCAAGGGTGCCCAGAACACCCCAATCTGGGATGAGGCCAGCCTGGCTGAGCCTCCACACCTCTAAGAGTGGAGTGAAGAAGGAGCCAGGAGTGCAGCACACTCCTGGAAACACACCCCACACGTCCCTCTGCATATTCCCAGCCTCCCCTCCGCTATGGCGATAGTCAAGACCAAGGTCAGATACCACCGAAATCCAAGGCTCCCACTCTCAGCCCATCAGGTCCCAGACCCCCACTGTTAATGTGGTAACCACCAGCCACACATGGCTACAAACACCTGAAATGAGGCTAGCTCAAACTGAGATGTGCTTTAAGTAAAAAATACACACCAGATTTGGAAGTCAGATAAAAATGTAAAATATCTCACTAAAAATTTTTATATTAATTTTTCTATTGATTAACTACATGTTGAAATTTTAGATCTACTGAGTTAAATAAAATACATTACTAAAGTTAATCTCACCTGCTTTTTACTTCTATTCATGTGGCTTCTGGAAAGTTTAAAATTACACATATGGTTCTTTTAATTCTATTAGACAGCAATGGACATCCCGTAATCCCACCTCACATCCAACCCCTCCCCAATTCCTGCATCTGTTCACTGTACCCTCTGGAATATACAGTCACTACTCAGGGGCAACCTGTTCTCTAGCTGGTCCCTTGTCACTCTAACTGAAATGTGGGTCTTTCAAAGGGCCCTGTGGCTCTCTCAACGTGGCAATTCTCTCTCCGACTGTCCTTCATACACTGGGACTGGAGGAAAGGCAGCCTCCAAGCATCTTGCCGGCCCTTTCAAAATTCTATCCTGTCTGCCTCCCAATCATGCCAGTTCTGAAGTTGACACCACCAGACCACTACCGCTGTCATCCCTGGAGGCACTCATCTCCACCCCTACCTACCACGCTCTCCCCACACAACATGCCTGTAATTCTTGGTGACGTTAATATTCACTGACAAGAGCCTTCCAATACCCTGATCTCTGACCTTTTCTGACCCTCTCTCCCCCACCCATCCTGCCCATTCCTATGGTCACCCTTAGAGCGTGTCATTAAAAGCAACTCCAGAATCTTGGGGCCCCAATTTCACCACTTCTCAGACACCGAGTCCAGCACCACAACCCTGGTCTCACAGATTCTCAGCCCCCTTCCCCCTTGATCATGCTCACTCAGCGAAACCAGACTTTGGTGAAATTCTAATCTTCAACTACAAGCTGAGGAAAAACAACCAACCAGGATGACAGGTGTCATTTTAACCTCAAGACCACGCACCTGAAGTGGGCTCCTGTACTTCTCAGTAACTGCCTGTTCCTAGTCCATTACTCTTCAGGTCCTGAAACGGATTCAGACCTCCTTCCCTCGCCTTACAACTCTCGTATCGCCTCTTCCATCCTTCCTCTCAGCAACTTCACAGAAGACGGACACAGTCAGAAGAGGATTTCCACCTACTTCCACCATCTTGAGGCCGACACTGTGCACTCCATCTCTCTCGGACATTCAAAACATGGCTCCAGTGGCTCTTCCCTGACGGACCACTGCCATCAGCGAGAAACCTGCAGCAGTATTTCCTAACTTAAAGAGTTCAAAACTCTCGTGTCCTGACACTCCCTGTAGTTACCCCATTACTCTCTTCTTCACCGCAAAACCCCTGGAAAGGATTCCTAACACTAGCTGTCCTCACCTCCTAGTCCTGGTCGAACCCTCTTCAATCAGGTCTCCATCCCCACAACTCAACCAGAAGAGCTAAACCAATGGCTGATTCTTGATCCTTATGTTACCTGACGTACTGACAGCACCTGCAGTTTATCAGCTCCTTCCTGCTTGAAGCTCTCTTTCCATTGGCTTCCAGAAAGCTTCTCTCTCTCGGTTGCTCTCCTACTTCACTAGTCGCCTCCTCTCTGTTTGGCTGGATCCTCCTTCTCGCCCCACCTTTCAAAGGCTGGAGGGCCCCTGGGCTCAGTCTTCAGATCTCTCCTCTCCCCACTCTCAGCAGACAGCTGATCCCAGGTATCTCATCCAGACTTCCAGCTTTCCACGCCACCCAACAGCTGCCATGCTGGTATCTCCAGCCAACCTCTTGCTAGAACCTATTCTCTCTCTCATTCAGCTACCTACCTGACATCTCCACTAAGATGACTACTGAAGCTCAGCATTTTCAAAGCCAAACCTCTGATTTCCCCTCTTCAACACAAGAAGAAATACACATTTCTCTGCCCCCAGTTCCTGCAACAGAGCTCCTAAAACCCTTGGAATTTCCTAGGTGATAGGAGTTCTTTGTTATAATGATGTGGCTATCTGTAGCTCCTGGATAGCAACAGGATGGGGGCTGGTCATCAGAAAGACCCGGCCATGATTAGAAGCTTGGAACTTTCAGCCCCACCCTCCTCTCCTCCAGGAGAGGAAAAAGGGACTGGAGATTGAATTAATGATGGATCATGTCTATGTGACGAAGCCTCCATAAAAATTCCAAAAGGACATAGCTCGGAGAGCTCTCAGGTTGGTGAGCACAGCCATGTACTAGGAGGGTGGCTCACTCCAGCTCCACCAGGACAGAAATTCCTGTACTCAGGACCCTTCTAGGGCTTGCTCTATGTATCTCTTCACCCGGCTATCTGTCTGTCCTTTATAGAAAACAAATCTAAGTAAATGTTTCATTTCAGCCAACTATCAAATCTAAAGGGGTGGGGGTCGTGGGAACCTCCAACTTCGTAGGCAAGTTGGGCAAGTTCGGGTACCTATTACTTGGGACTGAGGTCTGAAATAAGGGCAGTCTTGTGGGACGGAGCCCTTAAACCTGTGAAGTCTGACATTAACTCTGGGTAGCTAGTGCCAGAATTCAATTCAATTATTGGACATCTAGTTGGAAAACTGGTTGGTGTGGGGGTAAAAACCCCATACACGTGGTGTCAGAGGCTTGAGTAAACAAAGTTTTCCTTTAGCCCCCAAACCTGCTCCACTCACAGTCTTCCCCCTATCGGTAAAGAGCAACGCCACCCCTCCTGTTACTTGGGCCAAAACCCTAGCCCTTTATTCTCCTCTCCCACCCCACCTTCAATCCATCACGGAAGCCCCTTGATACAGCAGAATCTGCAGAATCTGACTACACTTCACCTCCTCTATCAGCACTCTGCTCCCCACGGCTATCAGCTGCTGTCTGGATTACCCCAAGGGCCTCCTAACTGATCTCACTGCTTCAACCCTTGGTCCCCTACAGTCTTTTCCAAGATGTGAAATGAGCTTTTCAAAATATAACTCCATCATGTCACTCATTTGCTCAAACCCTCCAGAGGTTTCCATCACCTTCAGAGGAAACCCTGAAGGGCTTACACACACAGCCAATCAGGCCCCACATGTGCTAGCCCCTGGCTGCCTCTCTGACTTATCTCCCAGCACCCAGCAGCACCCTCCCATGCAGACACCAGGCTTGCCGGACTCCTGGCCCTGGTCTTCTCCCAGACAGAGGCACGCTTTGCTCCTTCCCTTCCTTGAGGAACCTGCCCAAACGTCACTGTACGAATAAGACCCTCCTGACCATGTGACAAAACAGCAACTCTGCCCTCCCACGCGCGCTCTGGCCCGCCTCCAGCTTCCTGCCCACTTTATTTCTCACCATGTATTTTTCATCATCCCCGGTACATACATGCATGCTACTTGCTCACAAGCCCCAGAAGGGTAACTCTTTGTCCATTCTGTCTACTGCTACATTTGGTAGTCTTCCAACTACCAAAACAGTGCCTGGTACACTACAAGTGTTCAGTTAGTATCTTTTGAATGAACGTCTAGAAACCTTCAATTCAAAGCATTTACATAATGCTTCTTTACTCCTGATCGTCTCAGAACCTTTAACATGCTATGATGCACTGTGAAGCTCCAAGAGGGGGAGACAGGAGGCAGCATTTCCCAAATCTGTCTGACCATGAAACTTACTTTAGAAAATATTTTTTGCGAGGGAGGAGGGGATCATGCCAGAAGGGAAGTGGAATATTTCACAGGACTGGTATTTCAGGGATGCACTCAGGATAACCTGGTTTGGCTCATTTCGTTCCATACAGATGGAACAGTCTCATGCCATGACCCATTCTGAGAACAGGGGCCAGCCCCACAGCGCTCAGGATGATAATACACATGGGGCTTGACATAACCAAGTCTGGGGTCTGGTCTAACTCCAGCTCCCCATATTCCCAGCTCCATCCTCCATACCCACTACTTTGTTATCCTTAAAATCTGATACACAGGCAGCTCCAGAAACAAGTGAAAAAATACTCTGTGAACAATGGTGTGTGACCCGAGGCACGACACCAGTGGGACGGGCCTCACCGTGCTGTTGATGCTGGCTAACAGCTTCCCATTGAATTCCACCATGGAGTACACGGCTCCTTTCACCTCCTTTTCAGCCACCGTCTGCAGTTTTCCTGTGGGAAAAATGATACTTTTGAGTCTTCCTTATGAGCCCACACTTGAATCAAAAGAATCTCCATTTTCCCTCTAGTTCTAATTTCTGCCCCTAAAACCACTCACATGAAAGCAGGAAATAGAGTCAGTGAATAGGGGGGGTTATCCACCACCCAAGTATGAGCCCCAACATAATGAGCAGTGATCCCAGACAGTGCCCTCGCCCTGAGACTCCAGATGTCTCTGTCAAGATGGAAACCAAATTCATTCCTAGCCATCTAATCTGAGATTTCGGGGCTGAGAGCTAGTCTTTAGAACTATCCTGGGTAGCAGAAATGAGAGAAGATGTAGAAAAAAAGCACTGATGCTGGGTAAAGGACCTAAAAGGCTGAGCAGCCCAGTGGAAAACACACCAAGGATTCCCTAATAAGATTCCTAATTCTCGTTCTGGTCACCAGTTATCCATAGTTCACTTCTCCCCTTTTTTTCTTCCTTTCAAAGAGTGAAAAAGGAAGAAACACATGATAGATTTTTTTTGTGCCTCTGCTCATACACTCCAAAACTCATTCAGACCACCAACAGCTTAAAAGAAGCACCTTGAGTCACAGGAAATCAACCCAAATTCTTCTCCTTAACTGAGGCTGAAACCTAAGAGCCTGCTGACTTCCCCAGTTTCAAATCTCCCAAAAGCCGGAGACTGTGCTCACTTACCGTCTGAATACTGAAAGACCACAATACGACCCTGCTTGGGCTCTGCCTCTTCGGGATACACCATGGCCGTGCCCACGATGAAGTATGTGTTGGGGTCTTTGCCCAACTTGCAGGAGACCAGGCTGAGTGCATACTCGTTCTGCAGAAACTGGTGGGCATGAAGCACTAGAAGGAGAGTAGCAGAGAGGTGACTGGATGACGACCCCCACACACGCGCACTTGTGTGCTTCTGTGAGGCCCTCACTCAGCTCGAAGCAAAGTACAGGAGGCATCTGCCTCCTGCTATTCCAGTCTCCTCGCAAGCTCATTCTGACATGAGGATGCCCAGCACTCTCGTCTCACAGTCCACTCAGAGGCCCCACCCCTTACTTCTCCTCCTAGAATGGTCTGCCAATGTCTATCAGATTTTGGAGTATATCAGAGCCCAGAAGAGCCTAACTCAAGGAGGACATAGGTACAGAATGACAGAAAGAGCTCAGTTGCACCTTCAAAGGTGTGCTGGTCAATGATAAGGAGGTTATGCACCTCCACCTCTTCTCCAAAGGAGGTCTCGTGAGGGGCTGTGCTGCTGGAGAATAGCTTGCTGGAGCTGACGCTGCTGGACAGGGCCTGGGAACAGAGAGAACACACATCAGCCCTCTCAAAAGCAGAATGGGTGCTGGGAGCAGCAGTGTGAGGATGAGAGAGGGTCAGGGAACAGGGGATGAGTCTGAATGAGAACTTAAGGCTGGCCGGTTACACAGAGCCCAAAGAACAGAGAGCTTCAGAGAGGACACAGGGGCCAAGGATACGGATCCAAATTCCATATGGAACTGACACAGCAGTCCAAAATACCACAAGAATCTGAGAGTCATTAAAGAGCACTAAAACAGTGATGCTACATCAATCAAGCTAAGGAGAAATTCAGATGAATGAATAAAGGGACAGATTTCCACCCTCTCCACGGGGAGAGTAGGAGAGCACTTCAAATAGAAAGAAAAATGACCTTCTGCTCTGGGTTAAGGGAAGAAGCCATACCAGATACGTGGGAGCAAGAAAGGCAGAGAAAACACAGGATAAAATGATCAGCTAACGTCTCCACTGATTCTATAATGTGCAGCACTAGATTCTCCTATCACTTTGCAGATGAGAAAACTGAAGTTTAAACCTTCCCAAGGTCACATAGCTAGCAAGAAACTCTGAAGCCAGTTCTGTCAACTCCAAATCCCATGCTCTTACCTCTTATACTACACTGTTATGCACACATGACCCAAAGTACCCAAACTGATGACAAGAGAAAAAGCGGGGAGGGTACAGCTCAAGTGGTAGAGCACATGCTTAGCATGCATGAGGTCTTGGGTTCAATCGCCAGTACCTCCTCTAAGAAACAAAATAAACAAACCTAATTACCTACACCCCCCCAAAAAAAGTTTAAAAATATTTTTTTTAAATGAGAAGAAAGAAATATCCTGCAAGGAGGAGCAAAATCACTGACTGCTCATTTAAGGGTCTTCTCAATCCTCTAAATGAGGGTGCCAAATCCAGCTCACTGCTTGTTAAAAGTTTTCCTGGAACCCAGTCATGCCCACCTATCAGGGCTGCTCTCACAATGGCAGAGTTGAGTGGTTGTGACTGAGACCAGATGACCTGCAAAGCCAGAAATACTAACTATCTGACTCATTACAGAAAAGTATGCCCCTGCTCTCACGCCATCTTTCTTTGTCCATTGCCCTTACCTGGGTGCTGGCACTGGGCCTCAGAGCAGTGGTGCCCCCACTCGTGTCCTGGACTTCAATACGGCTGGAGAGGACCCCGAAGCACTGGGACACCTCCTGATAGCAGATCTTCCTGGAGAGAGAGTACGGAACAACAGGGCCTCTCAGGACAAGTCTGAAGCGCTCCACGCCAACTCCCAGATCACCACCCTCTGCGGCTCCCGTATGCTGCCCTCACCTGGGAGATTCGTAGAGGGGAACTGTGCGAATGTGCAGCTTCTGGATCTCGTCGATGGTGCCAATGGTGAGGGTGCTGTTGTTGGCCAGTGCCAGGCTGGAAAGAAGGTTCTGGGTTTAGATTGAGTAGACCCAAGGAGGGAAAGGATTCTATGAGGCAACTCCATGAGGGGAAGAAAAACAAGGCAGAATTATACTACCTTACTCCAGGGCAGTGGTTCTCAACTACGACTCTATGCTAAAACACACCTAAGGCAGATGCCTGGTCTGACCCCTGAGATATTCCTGCTTAACTGATCTGCTTGGGCCTAGGCTAAGATTTTTAAGAGCTATTTATTTATGCTAAAGTCCAGCATTAGAATACAGAACAGTGGAAACTATCAAACCATGCTGGCATCAGGATCAACTGGAGGGCACTTTAAACTAGTCTGCTGGGCCTGCCCCCAGACTTTCTGATGCAGTGGGTCCAGGGGTGAGGCCTGAGAATTTACATTCCTACTGAGTTCCTAGATAGTGCCAGATCTGCTGCTGAGGGACCACACTTTGAGAATTCCTGTTCCAGGGGAATAAATGATGAGCCCTAAATCAGGGGTTCTGAAACTTGACTAATTTGAATCATTTGAATCACCTGAGAAGTTACTCAGGATTCCATTTTTGTCAGATTCTAAGAAGGATTCAAAACCCATCTGTACATTAACAAAGGTTTCCCAGGTATTTCTACTATGCAGCCAAGATTTTCTGCTGTACATGTCCCATCTCAGCTATCCACTGACTTTGACATCGGGGAAAGGCTGGAGGGGAAGGGTTTGAGGAAAACATCACAAGACCCTCAATCACTGGCTCTTGCTGAGGAAAGAAAAAGAGGCTCACCTGTCAGGATAGCCATCTGAGTTGAGGGGACACATGTAGTTCACTTCCTTGAGGTTGACATTGGAGAAGACCAATTTGTGGTTGCTGCTGTAGATGACAGTGGGGCGGTCAGAGCAAGCAAAGACGTTGGTCGTAGAAAGAGAACGGAAGGTCCTCAATACCGTGGGCTGGGTGCCGAGAGTCACCTTCTTACGGTCGCTCAACAAGCCTACAGAAAGAATGGCATCAGGAGAAAAAAGGAAGGAGAGGAAACAGGACAAACAGCTGGATTGTGAAGGTTCAAGAGCAGCACCCTGATGCCAGCAACTCCAATAACCCAAAGGGCCCCTCAGTTGAAGTGCTACTCTCACCTGTCTCAATGTTGAGCCCGAAGTAGAAAAGTGCCCCATCTCCCAAGGCACAGAGGAGGTAGTGGCTACTCTCAAACGTGGTCATCAGGATGGAACGAGGAATGATCTCTGTGGGAAAGAGGCACACTGAGCTCTTGTTCCACATTCTGACTCTGATCCCAACCCAGGTCCTCGAAAGAAACACACCTCCACCCAGCATCTCTTTGTGCAGTAGCTCAAAAGAGGGCAGCTTCGAGATACGGGCCGAGATGTCTGTCCAGAGGCCAATGGCACAAAGAGGGGACAGACCATTGCTGTCCCCTAATGGGGTGATGTCCAAGCAGGCCACTTCATGTTCCATCTCTGTGTGGCTGAACAAAGAATAATATGGCAGAGGGAGGAATCCAAGGATCAAAGAAGTCTCAGAGAACAGGGGAGGAAAAAAAGAGCAGAGAGATAAGCACGCACCTGATCTGTCGGAGCTCCTGTGGATGGATCTGCAGGTAGTAGAGGGCCCTTCCCACGGCTACCACTACCTGGTTGCTATTGCAGGAGGCCACACTGATGTTCTTGCCCTGAGGCTCCTTCCATTCACTGACCAGAGCTTTGGGTTCTTGAGAGACCAACCTCACAGATGCTGAAGTAATCTAGAGAAAGAAGAGCAATGTTTCCAGGCCCCTGTTGGGATCTACACAGGGGAGGAAAGCTGGCAAGCACTGCCCTCGTGGGACCCGAAGAATAAGCTAAGTCAGTCCTCCTGGGCCACGTAGATTCATTTTTCCAAAGTCCTGCAATGATTAGTTATGTGAAGATGTTATTTTTAGTTGAAGCCCTGAAGACTGGCTTAAGGCAGCTGACAGCTTACATACCTGTAGCCAGCAAAAGAGAAGGCCTGTTTCATTCTGAGTAAGACCTGGGTAACACAAACTGCACCCTGTGGAAAGGTATCAATGGAGTGAGACCCTCTGACTACCAATCTAGCCATTTCCCTCAACCCAAAAATCAGACCTCTAAAATATCAAAGTTCTTCCATACTAACCATTAAAATTGCATAGAATTCTTTAGTAAAAGCTACAAAACTGTATTAAAATACATTTTATACATTTATCTCATTACTGAAATAAAACAAAAAGCAGGTTGATAATGCTGTTACATATTAATACATCTTACTTCTCAAAATTGAGTTTCTATTTAGAGAGGGAAGCGCTTTAATAAGAGATGTGAGCTGGGGCCAGTCTTCAAGCCACTAGTTAGAAAACACGGACAAAGCAACGAGTCAGGATCTGGGCACTTCCCACACTTGTTCCAAAAACTGACAGAACCTTCCTTCTGGTTTTTACCAAATCCACCACTGCCTCTTGGCTAAAAGGAAGAAGAGGATAAAAAGATGGAGACAGTTCAGTAATCCTCAAGCCCTCAACTGCTTTATCCACCACTGGCAAAAACTGACACTGGTCAGAGTGGAGAACAGCTCAAAAGGTGAGGAGAGTGTGCAAAAAACCAAAGAGCATCTTAGTCACTCCAAACCTAAAGACTGCCGGGCCACTGGGAGGTGCTGAGAAAGCAGGCTCTCGCGGCTAACCATTGCCAAAAGGATGACACCCATATCACAGACAGATTCAGAGAAAAGATTTGAATAGAGTTAGAGCTCTGGATATAATAATTAGTATCTTGAAAGTGCTGCAAAAAGTCTTATATATGGATGCTAGCATATGACTAATTTTTTTCTTCTTTGTGCTTTTCAATATTTTCCAAATAAGTATGCATTATTATTATTATTGTAATGAGGGGGGAAAATGTGTCTCAGAAGACAGGATATAATACATGCTAAAAGAATATCCACCCCGCCCAAAAAAACACATATATGTGTATACATACCCACATTCATATATATATACACACATGTGTGTATATATATACACACATGATTTATATATATGCTTATATATATATATATATACATGGACATATATATACACATATATATACACACACATATATATATGCACATATATACATATAAAAGATCCGAGTCTATAAAAGAAAATATGAATGAATACAATATACAGTCATCCCTCCGTATCTGCAGGGACGTAGTTCCAGGACCCCAGTAGATACCGAAACCCACAGATGTTCAAGTCCCTTATATAAAATGGAGTAGTACTTGCATATAACCTACTCATATCCTTCCGTGTACATTAAAGCATCTCTAGATTACTTGTAGCACCTAACACAATGTAAATAATTGTAAACACAATGTAAACAATGTGTAAATAGTTTCTGGTGTACAAGAAATTCAAGTTTTGCTTTTTAAACTTTCTGGAGTTTTTTTCCCCCAAGCATTTTTGATCCACGGCTGGTTGAATCCATGTATGCGAAACCCACCAATACAAGGAACCAACCATACATACATTTGCAAAGGAAAATTAAGGCCAAAAGGAACAATCCCAAAGTTAAAAGAGCTAAGTTGCTCTCAGTAGTAGGCTACCAGGTAATTTCAATTTTAGAGCCATAAAAATTGACTTAAAATCCAGTGGTGCTCTCTATGGCACTCTAGGTCAAATTCAAGTAAATGGGGCCTGCCTTATTCTCAATTACTACCTGGATAAGTTGTTGATGAGCCACGTTGCCACAGAAGAAAGTCTGCTGATCATCCACAAAACCCATCAGTTCAGTTTCTTCCACTTCCTCTCCGTTTAACATGAGAACTCTGCAGCAGAATGGAGGGCTGGGTCAGCCAGACCAGCTTCCACACCTTGCAACTTTCACATGAGCACCCGGAGCTGGCACCAGACTCATCTTACCTTGTCTGGCCCACAAAAGAGAGCACCAAAGTGTCATCAGTCTCCCGGTTAGGATCGGACCGCAGTGGCCAGAGGCCTGGAACAAAGATCAAGGATTAAGATGCACAGTAAAGGCCAACACTCAGCTCCTCGCTCTCTGTCTAAGGAAAGAGCAGCCTAATCCCACAGGAAGAGCAAGAAATTTGGAGTCATCCTGAGCTAAAAGAGCCTCTCTATTCGTCCCTAGCTTTAAGACTCTGAAGAAGTTAAGACATTTTCAAAACTGTTTGAGCCTGATATTTTAAAGTTTTTCATTTGACTTTGGATGGGAGAATACATTCCCATGACTCAGAATCAAAATTTACCTTTAAAATACTTAACACAAAAGTCTCACCTCTGTACCTCTCCCTCCAACATATCCCCAAAATAAGTAATCAACAACAGATTCCTGTTTATCCATTTTTTTTAACTTGAAATAGGTAAATGCTGTATTGTAAACCGATATAAATATAAAATAGCTCATCACAAACTGCACCTTGTTCTGTCATCTAACATATGCCTGAGCCCTTACAGGACAGCAGTTCCTTGTTTTTGACATCTGCATGCTATCGAATTGTATGTATGTACCAGTTTATTCATAAGTCCCCAGTGATGGACACTTCTCCAGTGTACTGTCGTAACACACAATGCCGCAATGAAAAATCCCGTTATTTGTCATTTTACATAGATGATGGTCTGTGGGGTAGGTGCCCAGAACTGGGGTTGCTGGGTAAATCACTAAATGCAGCTATAGTTTCAGTAGATATTGCCAATGAGCATACTTATTTCCTCACAGCCTCACCAACATAATGTGTTATCAAACTTGGATTCTGGTCACCTAGTAAAGAATGGTATCACTATTTTGTTTTGATTTGTATTTCTCTTATTACAAGTTAAGCTGGTTAACCTGTCCGTTCACGTACTTTGCCATTTCAGGGGGAGGAATTTTGGAGATCTTTCTAGAAATTTTTTTATAAATTAGGGAGATTAGGCCTTTGTCTACAATATGAACTATAAACTCTTTTATCCAATTTGCCATTTCTTCCAACTTAGCTTATAGTGTTTTGTTTTTGCCATGCAGATGTATTTTATTTTTATGTTGTTGAATTTATCAATCTTTTTGGTTTCTGTGCTTTGGGTCATAGTTTGAAAGACTTTCCCCACTGTAAAATTAGAATGGAATTCACCAACTTTCCTCTTTTGTATGACTTCATTTTTTACAGTAAGTCTTTGATCTACTTAGATTCTAACAACATATACATTGTGCAGTATGATGGACCCAAACTTACCTTTTCCAAAATGACACCAGTTATACCAACACCATTTATTAAAAAGAATCATCTTTATCTCATTGAACTGAGATACCACTACTGTTGTACACTAAAGTCCCACATACAATTGTGTCCATTCCTAGACATTTGAATCTGCTCATGGGACTCCTATCTATTTGTGCACCAAAACCACACTTTTAATTACTAAGGTTTAATAGTATGTTTTAATAACTGGTAGGACTAAACCCATCTCACTACTCTTTTTTAAGTTTTCCTAGCTTTTCTTGCTTATTCTGTTTCCCATTCAGACTTTGACTTGTCCAGGTCAAGGAATAAAACTGATTATTTTTATTGAGATACATTAAACATAAAAATCAAAGACAGAAAAGCTTTATGTGTTGACTTAAAAGACCCTGGCATGTCTTTTTCATTTAATCAATCTATCCTTTTAATCCTTCAAGAGTATTTTAAAGTTTTCCTTGTATAGATTTTGCACAATTCTTGTTAAGTTCATCCTTTGGTATTTTACCTTTTCATTGCTATTGTAAATTGCTTCTTTCCCTCTACTATACCTTCTAATTGTTTTTACACGAAAGCTGTTGATTTCAGTACACTAACTTTATATCCTACTTTAATGAATTCTTATAGTCTAGTTTTTCAGTTGATTCTCTTGGGTTTTGTAGTTTTATGATCTCTTCCTAATTTATAAACTTCTATTTCTTTATTAATCTGTTCTCATTCTTTTTTTTTAATATTCTGAATTACATTTTTTTAGATGTGCTTCCTATACTACTTTGAGTTGATTTTGCCTTATGATCCAACTTGACTATCTTTTTTTAGGTGAAGTTTAGCCCATTTACATTTACTGCTATCAGATATCTGATATATCAGACACAGATACTCATACAGATGTTTGGTAACAGTTCCGTCATTTTTTTTAGGTTATGTTTACTGTATATATACTGTAAAAGTCCTCTGCTATGTAGTCTTTCTTTGATCTTTTTTATTAAAATAAATAAATAAAAATTATCTTGGAATTTAGCAAGATTTGTATTTTCAGTTCTAAAAGTTACCTTTATATGATATTTTCAATCTCCTCTTTCTTTAGAGGTTCTAGCAGTTCCTTTATATAAACAACATTAAATTTAACTTGTAATCTTTTCCTTCCCCATTCTTCTACTCCATTACTCATTTGGGGCAATAATATTCTCTTTTTTTAAGTTTACTTTGGTACTTAAGCTTCTACCACTTATTTGTCATTATGACCTTTTTTTTTCTTTATTCTTCATTTGATCTGCTTTCCTCTAGCTCCCACCCAAGTGTCTTCATGACAAGTAATGAGGCCAAAGCCCGGGGTCACTCAAATAAGGTCTGCATCCTATGTCCATCAAACGGCTACCTTTGATGCCTGGTAGGTCAATGCTGGCATGCTCGTGGATTCCAATTCCATTCCGGATGATCCGCAAGGAACCTTCCTTGAAAGCTCCAGAGCAAGTGACCAGCTGCAAGTAGAGAAAAGGTTTCTAAGTAATCCCTTACAGAAACTAGAACAATTAGATGGACACCCAGAAAATAAACAAACGATACCTAAACCCAAGGCCTCTTTGTTGTAGCGCTAGGTTTGAAGACGCAGACTTAGAAGAAGTTGATCTTCAAAGTCTCCCAAATTTATTGAGAAGACAGGATATCCTAGACCAAGAAGCAAAAAGCTCCTACCACTGCTCTTAGCAAGCTTGCTTCTACCCTGGGAACCTAGTTCACTAGAAAGAACACAGGATCTGGAGGCAGGCACACCTGCCATTTAGTAGTTATATGACTTTGGACAAGTTACTTAATCCTTCTGAGGCCTCAGTTTCCTCACTTCTGAAATGTCTAACAGGGGTGCTTGTGTGATTTTAGATAATGTACATAAAGCGCCTGGCAGACGAAAATAGGCACTCAATTAATGGCAGTTATCCTCGCATCACTAGAATTACTGAGTGAGGCTCTTAAAGGTTATCAGCAGTGCACACTCCCCAGTCTAGATAAGTCTTTGCTAACCCAGGAGGACACAGTTTGTGTGGGCGTATCTACTATCCCTTTCCAGGATGACCCCTTTACCTGTCCCTGCCCCTGCCTCTCCAGGTCCACCACACACATGTCCACGATGGGTCCTAAATTGGTAAAGGTTTCCATGGCCACTACATAGGAGCCTTGTTCATTGCTGTCAACATTGAGCTAAAAAAGAAAGAACAACGTTAGTCCTGGAATGATCCAGACCTACCGTAAAGAGATAGCTCTCATCCAAAAGAAACTCAGTCTTACTAGATCCACCCTTCTTGTGCCTTATTAGATCCTTCTAGAAGGGGAATGCTGACTAAGGAACATGGCTGGTGACCTTTAGCCAGGGATTTCTAATCTGGCAGTCCATGGATGGATTTCAAAGAAGCAGTTTGGAAATTAACGTAAAATGTTTACATGCATTTCTCTGCGGAGAAGGTCCAAAATTCTCATATTCTAGAAGGGATCAAGTGCATTAGACTATGACCTATTTGAAGGCAGAAGCTGGGTCTTGTTCATCATTGTATTCACAGCACCTTGCACAGTATACTTGTTTTTTTGGTTTTTTTTTTTAACATTTTTTATTGATTTATAATCATTTTACAATGTTGTGTCAAATTCTAGTGTTCAGCACAATTTTTCAGTCATACATGGACATATACACACTCATCATCACATTTTTTTTTCCACAGTATACGTGTTGAATGAACATTTAGGACAAAGAGCTAGTCAGGGTAGGATGCTAAATCAACTAAGGAGAAAGCTGAATAGTAGGAATACCTATGAACTGAAGAAATTCTAAGAGGCACTAAACACAGGAAACACTTGATGATGAGGCAATGAAAAAAAGAAAAAGTAGCAGCAATGAAGACAGCTGAAGAGAAGCCAGAAAGAAAATGTCTTCTCACCTTCACAAGCTGGGAGTCACCAAGGCGAGACCCAACAAACACAACACCATTATCGAGGTATGTCAAGCACTCAGCAATAGAGGTCTAGAATAAAATCAACAGCGTGAAAGACATTAGAATGAACTTCACGTGGGATCCAGACACTGTCCTACCCACTTCTCAGACATGTGCTGAGAAAAATCACAACTGCAGCCATGATTCCCAAAGCAGCTCTCCATTTCAAATCCTCAATCACACTCAACAAATGTTCCTAAATCTACGAAGTTTGTGACTATTTATCACATCCCTACAGTCAGAAAAGTCTAATTTATCTTGCAGGTGTCTGCTCCACATGATCATTTCAATCCCAACAGTTCCAGTCTGCTCAAAATAGCTAGAGACCGCTCAACTAAAATTCACTGCATCGCTCTTAACAATACTTTTTTGGAACCCCCTCCCATAACTGAACATCAGTCTTAGATTAACCTTTAATTCTACACTTTATCCTTTGTTTCTCTTCCTTTTAATACTTGAGGTAGTGTCCCACTGCTTGTAAGATTCTCTACAATCTACTCATTCTAAAACCAACTTCCATAGTAGCACTGAGCATTTGTTGTTGCTCGGTAATTCCCAGTTGCAGTGTGGGACCACACATCTGGGGTCACTAGGCTTCTAGGAGAATGTAGCAGAGTAGGGACAAGGCCTACCTCCCCAAGGAGTTCCACACGGAGATCCTTGAGGGTAACAGTGCCATCCATCTGTTCCTCCTTCTCCAAAAGCAGCATGAAGAGCCGTCCTTCCATGTCTCCCAGCAGATAGCGGGAACCATTTGGGTCCACACGATTGTGACACACAATTGTGCTTTGCTGCCAAGAGAGAAGATACAGTCATTAGAGATTAAGTGTCTTCCACAACCAGAGTTCAAATCCTAGAGGACCACTTCCTTTTCCAAACCCAGCCACTTCATGAGCAAGGTATCCACACAGTTCACATTACATGTATGACTGAAAATGGGGACACTTTTATTTTGAAGACAATGTTCTAAGGAGCTCAATATACCTGAAATGCTTATTTACGTATTATTCTACAAAAAAACAGAAATAGACAGAATAGGAAGCAGCTGTAGGTATTCACTGGACTGTGGATACTACCACAGATTTTGTTTTTATCCTCACTATCACTAACTACCTCTGATCATGAATGTCACTATAGATTTTCTTATTTATTTTCAGAAAAGAAAATAAAATTAAGCTTTTATGGTGTATTTTTATAACTTGAAATTTTAAAGCTTGAAATTTTTATGGCTAATTTTTTAAGTCTATATATATTTTTTTCACTATATTACTTTACATGACTTAAGCTCTGAAAACATTGACATTCAATAGAATTGTGAAATTTTTCCCTTCTTAAAGTTGCCCCAGACAGCAGAAAGGGTAAACCAACTTTGATTATCATTTCTCTTCCTTAGCAAGGAAGCAAGCTCTTTGTAAGAAAATCAAACCAATCCCTCTTTGTATTCCCACTGACCAACAAAGTATCTTATATACATAGTGAATAACTTAGTGACAGACAACTGTGAATCTCCTTTTGACAAATGGAGAGAAAGGGCGGGGGGGGGGGTCGGGGGAGGGCAGGGGTCAGGGGGCAGTAAGAACAAGGGAAGAAAAAAAAGAAAAGAATGCTGCTCACCTTAATGATAGGAGGGGCAATCGCCAGGTATTTGTCACCATTGTGATAGGTGATCGATTCCTGTCCAATGATGATGGCGCCTCCAAAGGGCTCTGGGACTGCAGGAGAAAGAGCGGCGTTAGAATGCTCAGCATCTGGGATTTGCAAAACCCTGAGGCAGCAAGGGCACTGATCAGTTATCTCTGAGGCAAACTTTAAGATGATCATTATTTTAGACATCAAAGTCCAGGGAACATGATAGCCCTTTTCTGAGATTCCAGTCTTAGAAATTTTAGGCTGCTCATCCTCCACTCCTGGGAATATTTTTATTGCCATTCTTTCAATGTTTCTGAGACTCAAGGTGTGGGCAGTCTTCCCAGTGTTTTTCCATACGCATTCTTCCCATTTCTCTTCTAAACTTCAGATCCTTTCTAACTAAAAGCTTTTACTTTTTCCCCTTGTTCCTTAGCTTAATTTCCCCCATTTCAGGGCTACCATATAGAAGAGCTAATTAAAGAGTTTTAAACTTCCCTACTGTTACCTACTAGGTGAGACACACAACAGCATTAGGGGAAGAAAACAGGACAGAGAGCAAAGAGGTCTGGATTTCAGCCCAGGCTCTGTCAGTGAGGTACAGGTATATGGGCAAGTCCCTTGGTCCTGTTTTCCTCATTTATGAAATAAAGGAGCCAGATAAGATAAGCTCTACTGGTCCTTTTCAGATTTTAAAAATTTTACATGCAAACATAAAATAATGAAACTAATTTCCATATGTCACTCTGCAAATTAACCTCACTGTTTTATGGTTAACCCCTCTACCGCAAATAAAGCTATACTTTTTGGGAAGAGTAAAAAACAAGACAACCCAAAGATAGAAATGCAAAAAGCAAAGGAAAGCACGTTTACAGACAGGAGACATGAGGGAGTGCTAAAGAATGCATGTGCTCAATAGCACTTGGGCACTGAGATGAAGGGGCAGAGAAGGTGAGGAAGGAATAATAGGGAATTGGCCCAGACCTGGGGTGGAGGCACATTTCCCAAATCCCCCAACAAACCTGCAATCACCATGGAAGCTTCCGCTTCTACGTTTTCCTGTTTCCAAGGGCCCTTATTGAACTCCTTCTCGCGCAGAGACACCTCATAGGTTTTCACGTGCCGCCCCTGAGGGTCCTAGATGGGGAAAGGTGAAATGGTTAACCCCCAGGAAGGGTGAACCCTGGAGGGGGCCTGAAAGGAACAGGTTACCAGCATCCAGCATCTGGCACTCCTGCCACGCCAGCCTTCCCATCTTTATCCATCAGCATGCCGACAGCCCCCAGATGAGCCTCTTATGGTCTGGGGAGACTGCGACTGAGACCAAAGGCTTCTAGCAACTGAATCAACCAAGGCTTAAAAATTAGAAAGGTAAACTTGTCACACTGCATGAACCACTACAGAGACGTAACGTACATATGTGTACATTTGTGTGTTTGTATGTGTATGTATAGGATATACATGTATATGTGTGTGTGTGTATATATATATAAACATATATATATTCGATACTCCTTGTCTTCAATGAACTTACAAACAGCTAAAGAGAAAAACACATGAGAAGTTACATACATGTAACAAAAATTTCAAATTTGTTTCATACAATTCTCAGAAGCATTCTGGTGGGGTGACAGTAGAGAGAAGAGAGCCTGCTGCTCCTCTGAACTTAGTCGAAACCTCCAGTCCTGCCCCTGTCAACACCATCCCCTGCCCTCCCACCCTTTCTGAATCACGACTCACTTCAGTCCTGGAACTGTCAAAGTCACCTTTAAGAGACTAAAAGAGCCGGCATGGCCCCAGGGGACGGCCTCATCAAAGGCCACACCAGGGTCTAAGAATTTATGGAAGGAATCTGACAGTGGGTTTCAGGTCAGGGCCCGCATCTTAATCACTGTTACAACTCCTGAAGCACTCTGCATGACTACCTTGCAAAACATGGTGTTTTTCAAGTTGACTTTAGTGAACAAAACAGGAGAAAAACTGATTTTTAGTTGAGGAAAGGTTTTCCCATCAGTGATTATGGGTAAGACTCAACTTCACCATAAATTTGGATCTGGGCCTCTGAGACATACATAAGGAAATAAGATCCTTCACGACCAGGAGCCCTGAGGCTGCCCACAGTCAGTCTTGAAACATCGACATCAGTGTTTGAATGACCTGATATTTACAGAACTAAAGAAGGGAGAGAAATTCTAACTTTTTATTTCTGATATTGGTATTGTAAAAAAGATTAACACAGCTATCAAAGTGTTCATATGTCCACATACAGTAGTTGGACTAAGTTTCCTTCCATTATTTATTCAACTACATGCTAGTGAAATAACCTCATGCTGTAAGGCCCTTTGTTCAAAGGCTGAAATTTTATCAAGATATGAGCTCTGCCACCCTGCTCCACCCCCCTTAACATATCTGGCCTAGTGAACAGCTGCCCAGGATCAGTTCTGCTAAAGTCTGAGGCACAGACTGAAATAGAAGTCAAGAGCCAGCAGTCACCAGAAAGTGAGTGCTCATCAACAAAACGCACTTCTGGGAAGACATATAAAGCACACTCAAGACATTTTCTCGTTGCTTGTAAAGGCAATTTCCAAATCATTTCTCTACAGCTAAGTTTTAATAATCCTCTGGCATGCTAGTAAGAGACAAAGTATAAACTGGGTCACCCTATAAAATCTCCAAGGCCCACAACCAGAGTGTAATCTCAGGATTAAAACCTGCTACAAGCCCCAGACTGCTTCCTGCCTCCACAGTAAGTACTACTGCGCTCAAGATGCAACCAAAATCTGACACATATTAATTATATCATTCAAAACACTTTAGGCTAACAAATACATTCAACACTTCTGCCTACCCTACCACGAAATCCAGACATTCTGATTAGTCAAAATGAATGCCCACTATGCCAAACCTCCTTCTCCCGTACCTGGTAGACAAAGCAGATGGTAGGTGCTTGGCAACCATATAGGAACTTGACGTCAATAACATGCAACTCCTCCAGACGGATGTTAAAGGCCTTGAGCTCTTTATTGTCCCGGTCTAGTGGAATAACCTTGAAAAGGCCATCATAGAGTCGCAGGCCAATCATTCGGCACTCGGGGTCAATGATGCCAATAATGCCTGTCTCTGAGGGGCGGCCAATACGGTCCTGAGAAATAAAACTGGGGTTAGGGAAGAACCTAGAGTAACAGACGACACTGGCCACCACCTTCCCAGGGTGATTTTAGGAGTGGTACTAAAACTAGTGGCATCTTTTTGACATGCCAGGAAGCCCAAATGTCAGCCCATGCCTTTTTGCAAAACACTGAATCTCAATGAATTATTACCTTGTCCCCTGGACTCTGAGTAAACTACAGAAGTCCTTAGTGTTTTCTTGTTTCTCTGATCATGTAGAGAGAGAGCTGCCCCAGCACTTTAATTTTCTTCACCAAATCATGACAACCCTACCTGGAAAACTCTCATCAGGCGGAAGCAGCCACCTCACCTGGACATTGCCATGGGCTCGAGTTATGATGTCAATGCTCTCGCCACTCTGTTTATACTCCAAAATGCAGGCATTGTACTTAGCTGTCAGGATAAACAGTAGGTCCTTGCTCTCCCCCTGGAAACCAACATTTTATTATCAAAAGAGATTCCTTTTTGAAAACAAGAATAACTGTCCAGCCCTTAATCATTTCTTTAAGTATGCTAAGTTCTTCAAGAATTTTCTTTTCTCCCTGAAGAAAAAATCCACGGTGAATATGCAACACACATTAGTTATACACCCCGCCTAAGGGTGTGTACAGAAGGCCAGAACTGAAGCTGGTAAACATCTGGTCCACTTTCTCGAGTCTCCATCTCTCTGCTCTACAAACACGGTATTAGTCTAGTTCCACCTCCTCTAATCCCAGTTATTCCATTCAGATTTCAGAAGATGAATGTAGTAACACCTCCCCTAATCCCCTCCAAGCACTTGGAAAGAGAGAAAAAAAATGTGAACAATGGAAGCTCAAACAGATCTACAAAGTCCTTCTCATTAACACAAATTCCAACAAAGTGAGTACTTTGTTCAAAGGCTTAAAATTAAAATTTTGAACCCATTGCTTTCTTGTCAGATTCAGTTAAAGACATAATGAAGCAATGTGGTGATTATTTAGATGAAAACACCTGAATTACAATAACGATAATAATAATGTGATAAGTCTTAACAGTGAATGCTTGTTATACGCTAAATCCTGTGTTATTAAATCACTTAATCTTCACAATAACAGAGAGATACTATCACTCCATTTTGCAGATGGAAAAATAAGGCTCTGAAAGGCTACATGACACCAAAAGTTGGATTTTATAAGGAATGAAACCAGGACTGCCCTAACTCTAGACCCTACTCTCTGAATCACAATGATGACCCACAGCATGGTGACCCACATTCCAAACTGCTTTAATATTCCTTTCTAAAGAAGTCAACTTGATAAATTTTTCCCTAGCGAATCCCTCCTGCTACTTCTTGGATGCCTGTTAAATAAGAATGTAAACTGAAATCTGCCATTCAAGAACAGAAGTCCTAAGTCCTACTGCTCCTTCTTTCCTAAGTTCTACTGCACCCATTGCAAGCAAGCAATGACATGAAACAGCGTAAACCCAATTACAACCTATGGTTCTCCCTTTGTTGCTGAGCCCAACCCAGAGCACTTACCTTGGGCCTGAAAAGCTCCATGACAGCAATCTTCCCATACATGCCCACCTCTTTGACAGGCCGAAGCCCCTCGGCAGTGACCACATAGATCTCTAATCTTGTATTTTTGGCAATCAACAGGTTCAAGTCTTCAGCTGAAGTAAAGTGTCCTGAAAGAACAGATCCTCTAATTTTGGAAGCCAAAACACTACCTAAATAATCCTAACACTTATACCTAAAACCTCTATTCACTCCGTTCTCACCAAATCCAGCACCTCAAAGAGTCTTACTTCATACATTCGGGAAAGCTCCTTCCCTAATCAAACTAAAAAAAGTGGACTGGGCCTAAGAGCAGCATGCCCTTCAACTGACAATGACTGTGAAAACCCTTCAGATGGCTCTGTGCCCTCGAATTTCACTTTTCCTATTGCAATGGCAGACTTGTCCTCTAATTAGGAAAAGCTGGAGAAAGTGTTCATCTCTATTCAGTCCTTATCTGAATTTTCACAACATTTTTACCAAACAGACCAGGTTAAATGAAGAAAATTCTCAGAGCTTTATAGTAAAACATTGTTTTGTCCGCACCTCTTGCCCTCCCAGCCGTCTACCAATGCCCCATCCACACTCTTTCACTGCCTCCAACTCTGCCAACAACAGTTTTCTTTTAGAATCATGATTAGGATTTACATAATCATGTAAGTTTGAAGTCTTCATATTCTGCTTAAAACTTGGTACAAGATGATTATTCCCGGGCTCTGGACATTTGTGTCCTTAACAATTCTTGCATAAACAAACAAGGCAAACCCAGCACTGGGCCGGGCCATTCCAAACCCTCTCCTCCAGCAGCTCGCTCTTGTAAACAACAGCCTCAGGCAAAGCAGACTCCTCTCTTTCGGGTGAGTGCAGACATTTCTCACATCCCTCCACCTCCTGCATCTCCCAGGCTCTTCTTACATGAAAATTCTTGCCCCAAAGTCGCCATCACCACCGCCTCTTCCCCGACCAACGAGGCCAATCTCGCGACCCAAGCAACAGCGAACAATCAACTCACACTCCACTCTCTGTCCCACTTGGCCCGTCCCTGTCCTCGAGGCTAAGTGACCTCCAAGAACGAAAGGGGACCCTCAAGCTCAGCTTTTACTCCCCAAAAGGCGCGTGTTGAGTCAGCTTCTTTAAAGTCGTGGGCTGCGGGAAGTTTCTCGGCCGCCTGCGCCTTCCATTCCCCGGGCCCGGTCCTCCCCGGCGGCCTGGGGGCCGCGGGCCTCCCTAGGCCTCGGTTTCCACCAGCTCCCTCCCTCGCCGGGGTCTCCTGCCCTGGCAGCCTCACCGGTCACGCAGCCATTCACGGCGGTGGGCTTCTGCGCCGTTACCACGTAGTTGTACGACATGTCGAGGCCTGGGGCGGCCCAGCGGGACACAAGCTCAACGATAGAGAGATGTACACGAAGAGACAGGGGGCCCCCACCCGCGCGCGGCGAACTCCACTGCCTCTGCCTCCGCCCCAGATACACGTTGCAGGCCAGAGCGGCCTAGGCGCAGGGCATCACGGGACAGCCTCATTTGGCCTCTTGGAGGACTCAAGGAGCCGGAAGCGGCCAACCAAAAGAGGCCCCGCCCCCTTAAGGCTCCGCCCACCCCTATAGAGCCTGGAGTACCCGGATGAGGGCACCCCGTTGTGGGGCCTTTGGGAGGCAGCGGCGGTTAACGAGGTGGCTGATGCAGGCGTGAGCGAGCAGTGGAGGTACACCGACACCCCCTCCTGCCTCGGAGCTGAGCCGCCGACCTCATCCCTAGTCCGCGCCCCTCGCCCTTCCCCAGACTGTCCACTCCCGGTTCCTTGCTCCAGGAGCCCACTGGGCTGTTCTCTTGGAACGGGAAGGTATTGAAGAGGCCTAGAGAGGGGAGGAAGGTAACATCAATTTGTGCACCTCCCAGACTAGAACCAAGGTCCGTGCCTCCCTCCGCCTAGCCCTCCCCGTACCTCTAACCCAGCCGGTACCCTGCCCTGACCCTAGAATGACCAATCACTCCGCCTCATCTGGCGGGTGGAGGGGGAGGGTGGAGGCACTTGGACGCTCACCTCGCGCCTTCGCGCTGTATTCAGTAGGCCCAGGAGGCCACTTGCCCAGCATTTTTAGTGCCCCCGTGGCTGTGTAAATTCTGACCTCAAGCAGAACACCAGAATTTTCCTAGTGAGAACCTTAGTGACCTGGGAAAGCAAGTCACTGAGCCCTGCAACTTCCAAGCAGCTGACAGGCCCTGCAAGGAGTACTAAGCAGAGTGGCTTGGAGCACCCGTCTGCAAGACCACAGAGGAGGCAACCCATTTTACAGAGGAGAAAGCTGAGGCACAGGGGAATTCGTTTACCTAAGATCCCCCAGTAAGTCAGAGGTAGAGCTGGGTGCTGAGACAGGCATAGATTTTTCCCATGGCAGACACATGCTGTGAGCCCAAGACCCTGGATGACGGTGAGACACCTCTGAACCTGGCTGAACTGAAGGGGACTAAAATATCATTGTGGTTTACGTGTGTGGTTTCCCAAACCAGGGACTTTCTGGTTTGACTTTGGAGGCTTTGAGTTATCAATAGAAAGAACACAGGCTTTGTAGAAAGACTAAATGTGAGTTTGAGTTCTGGTGCCTACCAATTGGCCTCGGACACATCACTAGGATTCTCTGGGTCAGTTTCCCAGAAACAAAATGGAGTCACAGACTCTGCTGCCTCCTTCCTGGTGTGGTGCCAACAGCAACATGAGCAAATGTGTGAAGATCTTTATGAACACATTTGCTGCATGTGATGCCCATGTAATAGATGAAGTTACTCTGTAGGTAGTTTTGCACCTTGGTGATAAGGTGGGCACTACTGAGTGTAAGGCAGCCCTGTGCCCAACACAAATTGATCAGTGTTCTGGCTGCCAGGTGTAGGCCTGAACCTTGGTTAGCCCCATGCTCTTCTCCATCCCCAGCCCACGTTCTAGAGTTTGGACTTGGATCAAAGTCTGGAGCAGCTCCCTAATTACTAGGGCCCTGGAAGCATGATTGTGCCTGGGCTTGAGTGCTTCAGCAGCTCATGCTGTTACCTCCTTCTGCAGGTACTGCTTGCCACGTTCATTGTGCTCAGGCCCAGTAGCACCCACAGGATCGCCTATCCTCCGGCAGCTCAGTGGGAAGGTGTGAGCTCAGCTTCCTGCAGAGCCTCCCCACCATGGTGAGTCCCATGGGAGCCAGGGCAGAGAAAGGGCACCATGGTCTTGAGGCAGTAGGAGTGCTAGCCCTGGACATGCTGGAGTTCCTTGCTCCCTGACCAAGAGATGCTGCTGCCTCCTGAGGTTAAGAGAGGGTCATCCTGCCTCTCAAGGCCTGACTTCCCTTCATTTCTCAGCTGGGCCAAGCCAGGCCTGGCTGCAGCCTCTGAGTCCCTCCAGGGCCCATCTGTCCCTGCTCTGGGTCATGCATTTTGATTCAGACATTAACAGCTACCTATTCTGTAATAGATAGTACCAGTCACAGGAGTTATAAGGAAGGACCTGGTGCCTCTTCCTGAGCCTTGGGCATGTGTGGGCTAGTGGGATCTATACTGTGGGAGGCTCAGCATGTGCCCAGGCAGACCTGGGTTCAAATTTCAGCCTATTACCAACCAGCTGTGTGACATTTTACCAAAGACTTGACCTCTTTGAGCCTCTGTCCTCATGTGCAATATAACGCAGATTAAGCAGTGAGGTGCTGATCAGATCAAAGTCCTCGGGGCCTCACATAGTTACCTAGTCAACTTTACTTTCTTTTTCCATCCCCTCAGGCCACAAGGAAACAGAGATGGCCCTGGTCCCCAAGCCCTCCTCTGGCTCTAGTTTGGGAATGGTTGCAAATCCCAAACAGGACAGACTGTCAAGGGTGGCAAGGGGGCACATTCTTGAAGGGTGGTGACACTGGAGGCTGTGCTTGGAATTGAGACCAGTTCACAAATTCATTGCATATTACAGTCCCTGGCAGTTTCTGAGAGCCACAAGCCCGTGCCCTTCCTGGGGCAAGACCTCAGTCTCCCTTCAGCCCCTAGGGAAAGCAGCATGATGAGGCCAGAATGGAACCAGCTTTGGAGCCAGCTAGACCTGGACACATGCTGACTGTGTGACCTTGGGCAAAGTCATTTAACTGTGACTTGGTTTCCTTCCATAGGGTTGTTGGAAGATTAAATGAGATGTGCTTAAAAGCACTGAGAACGAGACCTGGCTCTCAGTCACTGTTCTGGTCCCTGCCAGACCCAGAAAAGGCCAAAGTTTGCAGGAAGGAACCGGGTGCTGGCAGGCTTCAGAGAGGAGCCTTGGGGAAGTCTCAGCTGCAGGCGGCCTTTGGCCACCAGGCGGCATTGGGAGCCCAGCCCTCGCGGACCTTATTGGGCACCAGTTTCATTCTCTTTGGACAAAGGCAGGAGCTGCACACTGCCTGCAAACCTTGTTCAGCTAGTCTCAGCTTTTCAGAGCTTGCTTGAAGTAGGGAGTAGCTCCCTTTGATTCAATTTTTAGTATATAACAGGCATATACTCTAATTTATTAAATCCCCATTTGGCAGAGGAATACTTAAAGCTCAGAACAGTGAGGTATCCTCATTGAGTTCTCACAGCCAATGAGAGGTAGATGTGGAATTTGAGCCTAAGTGCCCATGACTGCAGAACCCAAGCTAGCCTCCCACCCCCAACCCTTGTGCTGCTTCCCTCTGCTGCCCCCCCCACCCCCAGCTTTGTCAGCTAGCTGTAACTCTCAGGCCAGCCTGCCCACAGCTCTCCCACCTGAGGCTCCCCATGGCCAAGTTCCTCCTTTGGTTTGTGAGACCCTGCCCATTGCTCCCTGGTGATCACGTGACTGACTGCTCCAGTCTTTCTAACTCACTTCCCTCACCATACTATTTCACACCTCCAGACCTCAGCATTTACTCTCCCTCTGCCTGGAAATATCTCCCTTTCCCTCTCCCCATGCCTCTCACTCCCTTTTACCTACCCAACTCCTACTTACCCTTCACGGACCCTTCCAGGATCCGTTAAGGAAGCTGGGGTCCCCCCTCCCTGTGCCCCCGGCACTCGCGCATTCCTCTTGGGTAGCACTTCCCACAGCATTTGGAAGTCTTTGTGTTTCCATGGAGGCAGGACCAGTGTTTGTTCTCTCTTTACACGAAGTGTCTAGCACTGGGCCTGGCACATCATGAGGCTCAGGAAGTGTTTGCCCTGCATCACAGCCCAGTCGGAACAGCAGATGGGTGTGAGGCCTGTCTGGCCCCCTCCCCTAGCAGAAGAGCCTCAGCCTGGGGCTTCTCCTTTGACAGAAAGCTCTTGGGCTCCAATTTTATTATTTTTTAAATTATATTCAGGACTCCAGTTCCCCCATTTTCTTTGTATTGAAGCCATTTTTCAGGAAAAATATAAGCTATAGTCCAAAACACTCCATGAACTAGTCATTGAATAAGTCACAAATTAGAAGTCACAGAAATATCCCCTAATATAATGATCCCTAACCTAAGGAACCGCTGTGTCCCTGGAGCTCCCAGGTGGGCATAGGATAGGGTGCTTAGCCATAGCAATGCGACTGGGCGGGATGGGGGTGTCCCTACCACATGTGGAACCTCCTCCCGCTCCTCTTCCACAGACTTCCAAGAAGCTGGTGAACTCGGTGGCAGGCTGTGCCGATGACGCCCTTGCTGGCCTGGTGGCCTGCAACCCCAACTTGCAGCTCCTGCAGGGCCACCGTGTGGCCCTCCGCTCTGACCTGGACAGTCTCAAGGGCCAGGTGGCACTTCTGTCGGGCGGGGGCTCTGGCCATGAGCCTGCCCATGCCGGTGAGCACCGTGGGCCAGAGGTGACAGTGGGCACCAGGCAGAATGGACAGGGTCTCCTGACAGATCTTCAGTGCTGTTAAAGAGGTTCAGGACAGAGCCCAGCCCACAGTCAGGAGCCCGGTCCAAGCTCCAGCTCTCCCACTCACTTGGGCTGTGATCTAGGGCCAGTCACAGCCTCTCTCTGTGCCTCTGCGTCTACACCTGTAAAAGCACAATTTTGGACAAAATGATCTCTCAGGTCCTTCCAACTCTGAGAGTCAGTGATTCCATCAATCCCTCTGGCCTTCCAGGCCCAGCTGGCCTGTCGTGTCCTTCTCTGTGAAGCCTTCCTGACTTTTCCAGCCTAGAGCAGTATCCCTCTTCTGAATTCCCACTCTGCATTCTCACATCCAACATGGACAGTCCTGGATTGTTTCCTGGATTGTTCAGTGCCAGGCATGTGAGCTCTCCCTGAGCACTCCTAAGGGACAGAGACCAGGCTTTGTATCCTCTGTATCTTTCCTGACTCCCATTAGCAAATCCATCTATCCATTCAGCAAACATCAATAAGCACCTCTTCTGTGCCTGGCACTATTCTGGCCACTAGAGGCGCAACAGTGAACCAGACAGACGAGGTACCTGCCCTCATGGAGCTTCTGTTCTTCTCCAGGGAGAAGACAGTAACCAGTAAACATGTAAGTGAAAGAGATCATTCCAGAGCATGTAAGTGAGGTAGTGAGGACAGGAGAGCAGGGTAAAGGAGCAGCAAGTCACTGCAGGTGGGGTGAGTGACTGCTTTGTTTGGGAGGCCAGGGAATGGCTCTCCGAGGACATGAAAGCTCTGCGGAGAGTGACCCAGGTGCTCTTCTAGCACCAGGCACACAGTAGGGCTCACTGAACCACAAAGCCCAGCAGCGTGGGAAGCCCCGGGGACTGCAGGCACAGCTCCCCGCCCGGCCTCCTCTGCCCACCTCTCTCCGTCTCTCAGGCTTCATAGGGAAGGGGATGCTGACGGGGGTCATTGCGGGAGCCGTGTTCACCTCCCCGGCAGTGGGCAGCATCCTGGCGGCCATCAGGGCAGTGGCCCAGGCGGGCACAGGTAAGCCTGGCGTGCAGGCAGGGCTGCGGTGGGGAGGGCAGGCACTGATGGGGCCCCGCCGGCTGCTCCTGCAGTGGGGACCCTCCTCATCGTGAAGAACTACACTGGGGATCGGCTCAACTTCGGCCTGGCCAGGGAGCAGGCCCGGGCGGAGGGCATCCCTGTGGAGATGGTGGTCATTGGGGATGACAGCGCCTTCACCGTTCTGAAGAAGGCAGGCAGGCGGGGGCTCTGTGGCACCGTGCTCATACACAAGGTGAGAGTCCCCTACCAGGACACACTGGCCAACCTGTCCCAGCCCTCTCTTTCCAGGCAGCACTTGGTGCCTAGAGCTTTCCAGCCAGCCCATGCCCCAAGGAGGCACTCCCTCCCCAGTGCTCCCTGATCCAGGATGGCCCACCATCCCCACGGCTACCTAAGCCAGGATACAGACATTCATTCTCCCAGACCCTTCCCTTCCCTCCCAACTCTAGACCGTTGCCCCTTTTAAACACACATCTTCCTCCAAGCCCTGCCCTTCCTGTCTGTCTTGCTTCAGTGCTGTCTGCTGGTGCCCACGTGGCTGCCTCCTCACCGGCCTCCCCTGCCTGCTTCCTGTACCCACCCCCACCCCAGTCTCTTCACTACGCTACCCCAGAGATGTCTTTCAAAAATGTGTATCTGACCAGGTGGGTCGCCTGCTGAAAGCCCTCCAGGGTTCCTGGAGTCAGCCCAGGCTCCTGGGTCAGGCACCCACCACTCACTTGCCCCTCCTCCCTGACTTCCCATGTTCCTCTCCCATCATCCCTGCAATCCCCTCACGGTCCATTGACACCAGTTCTCTGTACCACTGGGCTGTGGCTCACCTTTGGGGCTTTGGTGCTACTGAATCGATGGCCCTGAAAATTCTCTCCCTGTCCAACCCCTCTTTGGCCGGGCTAACTCCTACTGTTCTGTGGAGGCCCACCTCTGATGTCTCTCCTTCTGGGAGGTTTTTCCCTCCCACCACGCCAAGCTGGTTAGGAGTCCCTCCGTAGTCCTCCCACAACACCCTCTCATGAACTCCCTCATCGGATGTGCCATCTCACGTGAAATGTTCAGTTTGTATGGGTCTGCTTCCCCAGTCCCTCCCCAGACTGAGTTCCTCCATGACTTAGTCACCATTTTTTCCCTTTTTAGCAAGTACTAGATACTTGGCCAAAAGTGGGTGGGTGGTGGGTGAGCCACAGTGTATATACCATGAAGAAAGAACTCTAGGAACTGGGAAACTAGCCACCAACTGGACAAGTCACCTCCCCTCTCAGGGCCCAGTTCTCCATTTGTAAAGTTCCTCTGGCTCTGGGATTCCTGAAGATCCCTGGCAGGTGCCCTAAATCTGGCAGGCTAGGTTGATGTGGTGGTACTAAGAGATTCTCTGTTCCCAACTAGAAACTCAGCCCCAGCCTACCTTCTACCCACTCGTGGTACAGTGACTCCTTCCCTCCGGGGGCCTATCTCTGTGTGGGCGCAGGTGGCAGGTGCCCTGGCCGAGGCAGGTGTGGGGCTGGAGGAGATCACAAATCGGGTGAGCGTGGTCGCCAAGGCCATGGGTGAGTGCCGGCCCGGGGATCGGGAAGAGGGTGGGGAGGTTGTGGCCAACCTTGGACTAGGAGCAGGCTCCCCGCAGCAGCACAGGAGGCCTTCCAGGTCACTGCCCTGCGGCTGTGGGAGGGTCTGCCTGAGGGAGCTCCTGAGGCCTGGTGACCTCAGGTCCCAGAGCCGGGTTCTCTTGCATCCCTGAGATGAAGAGATGGCAGCCAGTCTTAGTGAAGAGGCTTCCGAGGCATTGCTGCCACCCGGCCCGATGCCAAGAGCAGAGTGGTCACCTGTCATACATACCTCATTTCTCTCAGGAACCCTGGGAGTGAGCTTGGCCTCCTGCAGTGTCCCTGGTTCCAAACCGACCTTTGAGCTCTCAGCTGATGAGGTGGAGCTGGGCCTGGGTAAGCTCGTGGCCTCCCATCCCGCCATGCCCGCCTCCTGGGTTTTGCCCACATCTTCTGCCCTGGGATCCACTACCTGGTCCTCTCTGCTCACGTGGAGCTGTTGCCTGGGGGGCTCTTATTATTTTTAAGTGAGCACATGAGGCCCTTCTGGCCCAACCTGCCTGATTTCTGCCAGCTTTGCCCTCCACACCCAGGGCTCTGGCCACACAAGGCCCTGCCCTCCTCCTTGATTTTGCTTGCACCATTCCTGGGTCTCCTGACCCTGCCAAGATGCAGCCCTTCTTTCAAAAGCCATTCAGAGGCCAGCCCAGCTGCAAAGCTTTCCCTCTTTCTCCCCCATGCTTCCAAAGTGATGGGCAGAAGCGTCACGTGGGCTGGCTGTGACTGCCTCTAGTTAAAGCTACTTGACTAGTTAAATGTTAAGTCCCAGCTGTCTCCACCAGCAAGCCATAGCTCCCAGGGAGCAGAGACCGTGTATCTTTCATTATTTTGTCCGTTCGCCCTGACTCCCCACGTACACAGTGCCTGGTCTAGTGCCAAGCACTTAGTAAATCCTTGACCAGAACATGCTGAGTGAGTCCCCAGGCCCTGAGCAGGTCAGTAATGACAGTGTCTACCTACAGGGATCCACGGGGAGGCTGGCGTGCGCCGGATAAAGGTAGGTGGACTCCCTGGCCCAGGCTGGCCAAAGACCTAGGCCCCCGACGCACTTACTTCCACTCCGTCTGACAGATGGCAACGGCCGACAAGATCGTGGCGATCATGCTCGACCACATGACGAACTCCTCCAACGTGTCCCACGTACCTGTGCAGTCCGGTGAGGAGCTGTCACTGTCTGTCTCCCAGCCTTTCCCCTCCTCTGGGAAGGGGGCCCAGAGGGCCTCACCTGTTGCCGTGTCTGTCCACAGGCTCCTCCGTGGTGCTGATGGTCAACAACCTGGGTGGCCTGTCATTCCTGGAACTGGGCATCATAGCCGATGCTGCTGTCCGCTCCCTGGGTGAGCCCCACTCTGGAAGGGGACCTCCTGATCCCCAGAGCTTATTCCTTCCTGCCCTTTGAAGCTGGACATGAGAAAAGCAGCTGAGATAAGGTCTTGTGATGGTCCAGGGCATGGACTGTGCAGTCAGTCAAGCCCGAGTTAGATGGTCACTCTGCTACCTACTTGCGGGGTGCCTTGAGCCTGTTTCCATGTCTATAAAGGAGGGAGGGGGATAAAAACAGTACCTGCCTTATGGGCTTGTTGTGAGGATTAAATGAGATTAAACATATATAAAACACCGTGGTACCTGGGACCTGGTAAGAACCCAGTCAAGTGAGACTTGTAATTACTCATCTGCCCCAATAGATGGGACACCTCCAGGGAATGTGGTCATTCAGGGCATCATTGAGGGGTGCCCTGAGGAAATCTGACCATCTCCCTACTGAATCTCAGGGCCTCAGCTCCCAAAGTCTTTATTTTTCTCTTATTCTGTTTCTTTCTCTGATGCTCTGGGGGAAGGTACCCGTCCGTCCCTCCTTTCCTCACACACTTCCGTGCTGTGGTGTTGCAGAGGGCCGTGGGGTGAAGATTGCTCGTGCCCTGGTGGGCACCTTCATGTCAGCCCTGGAGATGCCTGGCATTTCTCTCACCCTTCTGCTGGTGGATGAGCCCCTCCTGAAACTGATAGGTGAGACCCGGAAGCTGGGGTCAGCCAAGCTAGGGTTCCCTGGAGCTGGAAGGAGCCAAAGGGGACTTGGAGAGACCCCATCAGGACTGACTAGGACAATCAGGACCCTGTGGAGAGGCCCTTTCTGGTGTCCCCAACCGTCTCCAGCTCTGACTTGATTCTGGAGGAGTTGGTATTAGGATCCCCTCAGGGACCCTCCCCCTTCCCTTGTACGCGGTGGGCACTCAGTTCCTGCTTGTTGAGATGAGGAGAACTGGGCTACCAGGTTGGAGTCCAAGCCCCACCTGATCCCGGGCCAGCCAGCCTGTCTCTAAGAGAGTCACCCTGCTGTCCCTAGATGCTGACACCACTGCATCAGCCTGGCCTAACATGGCCAAGGTCTCCGTGACTGGGCGGACGTGGATCCGAGCCGCCCCCACCGAGCCCCTGGAGGCTCCTGACTCCACTGCTACAGGAGGTACCAAGCCGCGCTGTTGGGGAGGGTGGCCCAGGGCTTTGGCCTGAGGCCCGAAGGGTTCAGGGTGTGCAGAGGGGTGTGCAGGGGCCCTGGCACCCATGCCTCCCACACGGGTCAAGTTCGGTTATGAGAAGGGCCAGGCAGGCCTCTTCCCCACTGTCCTCGCTCTCCAGGCACAGACTCAAAGCAGATGGTGCTTGTGCTCGAGCGGGTGTGCACCACCCTCCTAGGCCTGGAGGAGCATCTGAACGCCCTGGACCGAGCTGCTGGCGACGGGGACTGTGGCACCACCCACAGCCGCGCTGCCAGAGGTCAGTGCCAGGGCCTGCCTGGGGCGGGAGAGGGTATGGTATGGCTTGTTGATCCCGAGATTTTTGTATTTTATGAACCAAAGCAATTGCAAAAACATCTGGGGTGCTTACATGGGGTTGGCAACTTTTATTTTGCCAAGAGAGGTTGTTCTCAAAACCTAGCACTTCTTCACCTATTTTAATAAAAAAAAGATCGTCCTAACACTACAAATGTAGGAAGGTTGTTATCGCAGAGTAAAATGTAATCTTTTACAGTAAATAATAACGTTAGATTCAAGGGAAGCTCATTCTGTTCTTATTTTTCTCAGCTTACCCAGACTAGGGAAAAGCTCTTAATTATCCAGCATCATTCAGTCAAGAAAAATTTATTGAGTACTGACCACGGGTCAAGTGCTGCCTTGACTCCATGGATACAATAGTGAGCAGAGCAGATTAAAATCGCTGCCCTCATGGCTTATGTTCCTGTAGGAGAGACAAACCATCAAGGTAAATCAGTAAAAGATGAAAAAATGAAGCAGAGAAACAAGGAGGCTTCACCTGGTGGTGACCACCAAGGTCCCAGTCAGTGACCATTTCCCACCCCTCTCCAGACTGGACGCAGGACATAGAAAGGGAGCCATGGGAATGTCTTCATGCTGGTTCCCTCAGCCTCTCCCAGTGCCCATTCCTTCTGCCTGGCAGGGAGGCCTGGGTTCTTGGCTGGGGTGCAGGCAGATGGGAGGGAGGGTCTCTGAATACCTCGCCATCTCTGCCTGCAGCAATTCAGGGCTGGCTGAAGGAGGGCCAACCCCCTGCCAGTCCCGCCCAGCTACTCTCCAAATTGTCCCTCCTGCTACTAGAGAAGATGGGAGGCTCCTCTGGGGCAGTGAGTGCTGGCAGCCCCCTGGGGGTGGATGGCTGACACGGAGGGGCCCCGGGTTGGTGGAGGCCCAGGCCAGCCCCATGTGCTCAACACTCTGGTCCTCCCCAGCTCTATGGCCTGTTCCTGACTGCGGCAGCTCAGCCACTCAAGGCCAAGACTGATCTCCCAGCCTGGTCTGCAGCCATGGATGCTGGCCTGGAGGCCATGCAGAAGTGAGCCAGAGCCCTGTGCCTTAGACCAGGGGTGGGCTTGGGGAGGGGGTTGAGGTCCCCTGCTCCCAGCCAGGCCCTCCCCTGACCCCTAAAGTGATTCCTTGCAGTGAGCCTTGTCTGTTCTCTTCCCTGCCAGGTATGGAAAGGCTGCCCCTGGGGACAGGACTATGGTGTGTATTTGGCCCAGCCCTTCCCCCCTTTGAGCATAGAAGCCCTGAAGGCCACCCTCAGTGGCAGGGCCTGTTATCAGCCCCTCTCTCCCTCACCTTGTCCAGCTGGATTCTCTGTGGGCAGCAGGACAGGAGCTTCAAGCCTGGAAGAGCCCAGGGGCTAATCTGTTCCAAATCCTGACCAAGGCAGTCAAGGTGAGTGAGGCTGGGCCCAGCCAGCCAGGGATACAGACCTGGAGCCACTAGGCTCCCATCTCCAAGTTAACATCCTTCCTGTACCGCAGGTTCCTCCTCTAAAGATGGAGGACAGTACCTGTGTCTGAGGGCTGCTGTGGGGCTGAGGAGACAGAGCCCCAGCACAGGGTCTGGGACGCAGCAGGCCTTCAGTAAATGGTGGCCCCTTGCCCTGCTAGAAGTGGGTGGGAGGTGACCTCTCCCACCCTGGTGACAGTGCAGAGGGTCCTGGCAGAGTGGGACAGGAGGGTCTGGGGTCCATGGTGGGAAGGAAGCCTGGTACCCTCTTCTTTAACCTGCTCCCACACCCCACCCCTCAGAGTGCAGAAGCTGCAGCAGAAGCCACCAGGAACATGGAAGCTGGAGCTGGAAGAGCCAGCTACATCAGCTCCGCGCGGCTAGACCAGCCAGACCCCGGGGCGGTGGCGGCTGCTGCCATTCTCCGTGCCATCCTGGAAGCCCTGCAGGGCCAGGGTGCATGACTGCCTCCCAGGGCCTCAGGGCCTCTCACTGCTGTGCTCAGCGACCACTGTCACTGATTTCTGGCTTCTAAGTCACCCTCCCCCACCTCTCGCCCTCAGGGCCTTCCCTCTGAAGCTTCCAGAATTACTCCATTGTAGAAACTGCAGGCCCCGAGTGGGTCGCTGCCCTCTTCCTCTTCAGGGAGGGTTAAGTCCTACTGTCACCTGGCTCTGTCCCCAGCCAACTCTGGGCTTCTGTGAGGAGGCTCTCCCCTCTCCTGGGTGGCAGCCCAGCCTAGAACTGTTAAGGACATCCACACATACCAAGACTCCCTGTGAGAGGCCTTCTGCACCTGAACTCAGCCGGTGTGAAAAAGGAAGCTAATAAACCACACTGAAGCAGAAGAGCTGCTGCTGCCTCTGAGGGACCTTTAGCCAAGCGTGTGAACAAGTAGGTGCACTAATGCCCCAGGGACTAAGACCCGTGCCCCTGGCTGAAGTGATCATCTCCCACCTCCCACCACCTGAAACCCACAGGCAGGGTCTGTGCAGCTGGGCCGACTCCACTGGGATCCCCCTTCCTGTCCTTCCAATACACACCCCACACCTGATGGCGTGCTTTTCTCAGCACTAAACAGAACATACTGATTGTTTAGGAATCAAATGGGCAGGTGGGTCACCAGAAGGAAAAGAAATCAGCACATTCTAAGGCTTGGTGGTAGAACAGAAACTGCGCCCAGGCCAGCCCGGGTCTTTAGAGCAATCATCGATGGCCCCCGGGAGGCCGGGAGGGGCTGCTGAGTCTGCGGGGTACACGGTGGAGACGGCGCAGTGCACGCCTGGCCCAAACCTGGTGCCAGGGAGCAGTTAGAGGCACCAACATGGACTCACTTCAGACACAGCTGTGACTTTTAATCCTCTTTCTGCTTCAAACTAGCTACGAAAAGTCAGGCTTATTATTTAGCCTTTTAGAATCTATAAATTCAGAATGATGCCCATCTCATGCGGATGCAGAAAGGAGTCAAATGAACTGACAAAGTCCCCAGCATGGTCTAGGTGCTTCCTCACTGGGAGTTACTATGATTGCTGGTGTCTGCGTCCAGCTCCTTCCAGGTCATCTGCTCCACCACCAGGTGGCATCTACAGCAGGTCACATTGGGAAGGGGGCCATCACTTATTCTGCCCAAACTTGGCTGCAGGCTTCAACCCCTGGACTTCTCTTTCTCTGCCTGGGTCCTTGTCTGTCACCCACACCATGAGTCCCTAACCACAAGACATGGTTAGCCGTGTGCCCAGATGCACACAACCAGCAGCTAGGAAGGAAACGCTGGCATCAGACACTTGGCCTGTGGATCCCAACTCTGCCATTTCCTGGTTGGGTGACCTTTGGCAAGTCACTAATCTTTTTTGAGTTGTGTTCCAGGTTATAAAATAGGAAACATTTCCTTCCCCATAAGATCACCAAGTGCTCAAGAGCCATTCACTGTTAAGGACACCCACACATACTAAGAGTCACATGCGATTCCAGGAAGACAACCCTGTGGATTTTGGGGGCTTTCTGGTTTGCCCTTCCCAGGTCTGAGGGTCAGAACTATCCTGAGGCTTTTGCAAGTTGCCCCAGAGTTCATTTAACCAGTGTCACTTCAGCAAAGACTCTGATTCTTAAAAACACATTTAATGAAAATTAAGCTTCATAAGTGAAATGCCTACCCGTTATGGAAAGAGGGGGAGCTGGTCCCAGGGCCACGGTGCCTGGCAGTCATTCCAATGGCTTTTGAGGGTTTCAGCCACTCCAGAAGTTCAGTCATAGCCTCCTGCCAACATCTGGCCACGTGGGGTGGGGTGGGATAGACAGTCAGCCTCATGGCCACCTGCCAGGGAGTAAGCCCATTCGGGACCCCAGGTGTCATGCTGCTTGTCACCTAAGCACAGCAGGATGGAGCCTGGGACCCAGCAGGGCGTGTTTGGAAGGCAGGAAGAGGCACAGCGCCAACACTGAGGAGAGGAGCAAGACCCGCCACCCCAGCTTGTCAGGGAGAAGAGCAACGGCTCACACTCTGGCTTAACATCTGAGACTGGGTCTGGCCAGGCGAGCGGCCATTGTGGGTGCAAGTTGAGGCACTTTGACACTCAGCAAGGAGCACCTCTGGAGGTGGCCGTGGTTCCCAGGGCTCCGATGGGCACAACACACCACAGCTCTGGCACGTTTCATGCTGAGCCGGAGAGTGAAGGAGCTGGGTGAGGGCCCTGCCAAGAGAGCAAGGTGGAACCTGCCAGGGCACAGGCAGGGGAAGGAAAGGAGGTCCAAGGCACCCCTGCTACTCCTCGTGGGACAGCTCGGGGCAGGCTGTTCCCGGGTTCACAGGGCTGCCTGTCAGTGACAGGCATGTCTGTCACAGGGAAAGGCTGGCGTCCAGGTCCCAGTTGCAGCAGCAGCTAGAAGAGGCGGCGCCACAGGGCACGGATGATGCACGCAGACATGACAGGGCAGCAACGTGAAACAGCAGAGGGCAGCCGGCTCCTCAGCTTCGCCTCTGCGGGAGCGGCTCCGCGCCGTCCGGGTCCTCCCATCGCTGCGCCGTGTTCCCACCCAGCCTCACATCCAGATGGGCTGGATGGAGAAACGGCAGGTGAAGCCTGGCCCAGGGCGGGCGGCCCACACGAAACGCAGGCCTCAAGGGAAGGCTGGTGGGAAGGCCGCCTCCCTCACTTCTCACAGTGCGGACTGTCCCGGAGGCCCAGCTCGTCTGCGCCGTCGGGGTTTTCTACCACATCCAAGGGGCCAGAAGGGGAAATCGGCTTGACTTCATACGAGCAGGAGCATCGTGAGCAGCCAGGGCAAGGAGAGCCTGGGAAGTCAATGCCAAGAAGGGCGGAGAAGCCAAAGCCACCAAGGAACGCAGGTGGGCAGCAAGCTGTGGAGAGAGCAGGCCCAACAGAGGCCAGGGGAGCGTGGGGCCCGGACCCCAAAGCAAGTCTGTTGCTGAAACTGGACAGGAGCCCCAGGGAGAGCAGAGCTTCTGAAGAAGTCAGGACCACACACCAACTGCTCCCAGGAACCCCTTCCTGTGTCACTCCCCACCACGCAACAGGGCCTAGGAAGACAGGCAGATGAAACACCGGTTAGTGGCTTAACATCAAAATGGCCCCTGACCTGCAGGAGATATGCCAGCCCTGAGCTGCTCAGACAGACCCCCAACCTGCAGGGTCAGTCCCAGCCCACACCACCGCATCTTTCAGGGAGGCCCAAAGTCCCTCCACCAATGCACACCACACCCCATTTCACCATGTCCCTTAGGTGCCTAAGTACCTCGAACAGACAAAATCTGCCCCAGGCACTCAGCTTGTCTCCAGGCACCCACTAGATAAGCCCCAAAGCTGGAAAAGTAGAAATTACGACACGCCCTCATCATGCTCGAGCTCTTCTTTGGGACCACATTTCCCCTCATGAGACCACAGCAGTTTGGGGAGGGGAGTAACCCCTGTCCTCTCCCAATGGACAGGCCCCCAGGGGCTCCCGAGCCTGAGCAGCTGCACCTCCCGTGATGGCTGGGAGGTGCTGGTTTGCTACTGGTGCTCCCCATCAGCCAACTTCACCCCACCTTCCAGCTACTTGGTTTCCCCCCATTTTACTGGGTTGGCCTCCCCGGCGAGGCCCAAGCCTTAACTGGGTGACCCTTCTCTAGACTCGGCTCTACTCCAACCTGGAATGGGAGACCAAGACCCCATACCTGTCTTTCGGCCTGCATCCCCAGCTCTGGGCGTTTCCAAGACGAGGCCAGTAGGATATAGAGCACCAGCAGCCCGAAAGACCACCACCAGCATCCCAGTACTGTTGGCAAAGACAGCCTCACTGGGCAGGTTGGAGTACAAGCTGGTGCCATTTTTCCTGAAGATGACAAAACAGTGTGGGCCCTTAAGAAACTTTTCCACCTGTTTTTGCCCAGTGGGAGACTCAGTGCACTAACAGAGGATGACAAAAGCTTCCCAGGGGCCCCTGTGTCCTGGAATGTTAACATACCCTCTAAGGCTCTGCCAAAACAGTGTCTACAGGATGCTGTGTACCTAAGGAAGCTGAAGCTCCCAGGGGTGAAATGAACTCGTCCAGAGTTACATAACTACGAAATGGCACAGCCAAGATCCAAACCCAGGTCTGACCTCAAATCTTGTTTGCTTTTCACTGTGCCCTAACTATCTCAAAAAATGGAGAAGGGTAATGGTTAGGCATGCAGGCTCTAGTTCTAACTCAAAGCTCTGCCCTTTACTGGAATTTACTTAACCTCTCTGTCCTCTGTCCCCTAATTTATCAGTGGCAGTCACGTTATCAATGTGTAGGGTGTTTAGAGGATTAAATTTAAGGTGCTTAGAATAGTTTCTGCCACATACTAGGTTCTAAATCAATTTGATGCTGGATAAGTATTTGCTGACCAATTTACTAATCTCAACCTAAAGACTGACTCCATCACCTTCCAGATCAGGAAGGAGCCCGATCCCAAGGCTCCCCTCCCTTGGATGGGTCCTATGATTATAAAGTGCATTTTTTGAGGACTCTGTTCTTTCCCCTACACCTTAAGAGCTGGGGGCCCCACTCCACTCACAAGCTGAAGAAAAGCTTCTCATTAATGCCGGAAACAACAGACGCAATGGCCAGAGAGAGAATGGAGGCTCCAAAGAAGACGTGGAAGGGTTTGAGGAGGCTGCGCAGCTGCAAGGACGCCCAGGGCAGCAGGAAGACCACAAAGCCCAAGAGCCACTGTGGACACAGGAAGTACCTGATTGTACTGTGACCAAAGGTGCGCCAGGGCATCCACCCCACCAGCGTCCCCACCTGTCAGTGACCCTTCACCCCTTTCCCAGCTTGAACTTCCCACCAGGCATTGCGCCAGCACCACACCTCACTGCCTCACTGTGATCTGTTTCTCTTACACAAACAAGAATGTTACCTACATGGAATGCTTAGCTACCCAACTCTCCTGCAAACCCAGCCATCCTTGTTTGTCCCTGCTTCCTTCCTGTCTGGCTCACAAAACTCCTTACTTGTACAGAGCGGACATCAAAATAAGAACACTCCGTCTAGAACCGCTTCTAGTTGAGAGAGAGGTGGGAGTGGAGAAGGTGATGATTCGGAGTCAGTGTGGTGTGCGCTACAACAAACTTAGCTCAGAGTGCTCTGGGACCACAGAGGGGCAGCGTGAGGGGTAAGAGCGGGAACAAGGTGAACGCGGGAACCACCAATCTCCCATAGCCTTTCAAACTGCTGATTCTACAGGATGTGTCCTGCGAGGCTACTGCCAGGCAGTGAACAGAGGGACTATTTGGTGCTGATGCAAGTGAAGCCCCAACCAGAGCCCACGGCTGCCAGCAGCAGTGGGAACCCAAAGGAGGACAGAGAGAACCCACCTGGCAGGCGAAGAGGAAGACGGCAGTGATGCCCAGCCAGCTGTGCAGAGAGTAGAGATGGGGGATCTTGCTATGGTTGTGGAAGTTAAAGACGGCAAACAGCCCCAGCACAGTCAGGATGAAGGCCATCAGGTGCATGGCTGCATGGCCGATTTTCCAGGGTAGCTTGGGCCCTACCCATGACTGGGGCAGGCGGTACACCAGCGACGCTGCAGGAGAGAGCAGTCCCAGGGTTTGTCCTCTCCCACTCGCTCACCCACACGTTAGGGGAATTACCCTGACGTGATCTCAACCTCCCAGCAAGGGAAGAAGGAAATGCTAGGACATCAGTATCCACTCCTCAGCATCTTCCATCCCCGCATCATTTCTGGGAAAGCCATTAACCACGAAGTGGGGTGAGAAGGGACCAGATAAAAAAGGGAGAAGCAGGTCTCATGGATGCCATTCTGTCATTACAACAATAAATGCAACTTTTACAAGTCAAAAAGCAATGTCACATTCATTGTTTCATCTAAGTGAATTCTCACAACTGAGGAAAGCTGTCAAGGCACAGGCTTTAAGGTTAAAACCTAGGTCCAAATGCTGGCTCTGCCTCTCAGCTATTTGGCTTCTTCTACCTAAATCTCAGTTTCCTCTTCTGTAAACTGGAGACAATAATAGAGCCCACCTGACAAGCTTCCTGTGAGAACAAAATGAGCTGATGTATGTGATGTACACAAGGTGGGCTGCTATTATCAATGTCATCATATTCCCCTTTTACAAGTGGAGAACATGAGACTCACCTGGGCCCTGTGGCCCAGCTCTGAACACGTCGAGCAAAGATGGGCCTGGCAGGAGTACACAGATCCCTCCTGTAAGGACCTGGTTATGCCATGAGAGGCTTCAACCTCCTGCTGTCTAGAGCAAGGGTTGGCACACTACAGCTCACAGGCCAAATCCTGCCTATTTTTGTAAATAAAGTGGCTTTTTTCCATATGCCCAACCATCATTTATTGAAATGAACATCCTTTCCCACCGCTCTGCAGTGCCACCTTGTCTGCCTGTCCACTTATTAATACCACACTGTCTTTATTACAGGAACTTTATAATAAACCTGAAGAGATGGGAGAATAAGCCCTCCAACTCTGCTCTTTTTCAAAACCTGCCTGACTAATCTTGGCCCTTTTCATTTCAAGATAATTTAAAATGATTGTCAATTTTCACAAAAATAAGCACTGAGACTCTGGGATTGAAAGCAACGTACAAAACAATTTCAGGAGAACTTCCATCTTGATGATGTTTAGTCTTCCAATCCACTTACACAGTGGTATACCCCTCCATTTATTAGAGCTTCTTTAATTTCTCTGAATACAGTTTTGTATTTTTCTCTGTAGAAATCTTATACAGCTTTGTTAGATTTATTCCTAGGTTATTAATGTTTATGGGTGCTATTATCAATCAAATCGTATTTGATATTAAATAATACTTTAAATCGTATTAATTTTTTAAAATTTCACTTATTTTTTTCTGGTTTTATTGAGACATAATTAACATACAGCACTGAATAAATTTAAGGTGTACAGCATAATGAGTTGACTTACATACATCATGAATTGATGACCACAATAAGTTTAGTGAACACTTGTCATCTCACATAGATAAAACACTAAAGAAATAGAAAAAAAATTTCTTCTTTGTGATGAGAACTGTTAGAATTTACTCTAACAATTTTCATACATAACATTCAGCATTGTTAATTATATTTATCCTATTGTACATTACATTCCTAGTACTGATTTATCCTACAACTGGAAGTTTGTACCTTCTGACCTCCTTTATCCAGTTTCCCCCACACCTGACCTCTGGTAACCAGAAGTCTGATCTCTTTTACTATGAGTTTGTTTTTGAATTATAATTAACCTACAACACTATATTACTTTCTGTTACGTAACATAGTGATTCAATATTTCTGTACATTTCTGTCTATTTCTGGCACCATCCCAAGATAATATGTAATTACTGACTGGATTCCCCACACCATGCATTTCACACCTGTGACTCATTTATTCTGTAACTGGAAGTTTGTACCTCTTGCTCTCCCTCACCTACTTCTCTCTTCCCCCCACCACCATAAATAAAGCTGACTGGAACACAGCCACTCGTGTGTTTCCGTGTTGCCTCTGGCTACTCTCACAATACAATAGCAGAGCTGAGTAGCTGGACAGGACTCGCAAAGACTAAAATATGTACTAGCTGGCCTTTAACAGAAAAAGTTTGCCAGCCCCCATCCAAGAGCATCTGTGAAGCTGCCCTTTTCAGATGCTCCTGTCCTCACTACTTCTTCCTCCAAATGACACCTAGGCCCAGAGACAACCCACCCCACCCCACTCCCATAGCCCAGAAGCCAACACTGACAAAGGCCAGGCCTGGAGAGGGAGAGCTCTGCCCTGTACAGGCCTGGGCCACACCACGTCTCCTCTGCTGACCTCGTACTCACCAGCACTGTAGAGCACCACCATGCCAGTAACCATGAGTACCGGGTGACAGTTGAACATGAGCACGGTGCCATCCCAGGCAAAGCCACTGTGCCAGTACCGCATCCAGTAGATGGTGAAGAGGATGCACATCAAGCCCAGGGAGCACAGTGCCAGGACGGCCAGGTAAAACCACCTCACAGCCATTCTGATCAGGCACTCCTAGAAGAAGCAGAAATCACATCCCTGCTGGCTCAGGCGTGCCCCACACGCCGGCTAAAGGAGGTAACGTTGACCCTGCTCTTGGCAAGAAGGGTGGCTCCCCTGCCATGGGCACTGCCCCATAAAGCTGGGTGGAGTTGATCTCTGGTTATAAACCATGAGTGAGGCCCCACCCCAGCACCTGGCTGCGTACAGGGCAGCCAGCTCAGGAGAGAGGCCTCCTCTGCTGTGGCCAGATGCCAAGGCTCTAGGTCCATAGCCTGGGATTAGTCTCCTCTCACAGGACCAGATGGTAGAGAATTACCACCCTTCCCTGCAAAAAGGACAGAAATCAAAATCCAGGCTAGATCACACAAATGCCCAAGCCCTCAGTTCTAACATAAGGAGGCAAAAATCACGATCTTCACACTGCTATTAAGCTAGCCAGGGGAAGGGCAACGGGGTCCCACTTCTACAGCAAAGTTCTTCCCCAGACTCGGGGGCTAATCCTCCCCCTGGGGGATAAGATAGGTCTTCTCTTGAGTCCCCATACTCCACACCTTGAAGTGGGCAAAAGCCCTCAGCTGTCTGAAACTTCTGCTTTCTCTTCTCTGGGGAAAGTCCAGAGGAGAAGAGAGGAAGCAAGAACTCATGGTCTAGAAAGCAAGTTTATTTTGAGGTTTCCACATAAACTCAGAGACCAAAGTTCTGAGGTAAACTCAGAAACCAACTCTGGTTTCAGGCATGGTGAATGCCTAGCCCCCTAAGAAGCTGCTCTGAAAAGCCAGGGTTGAAAAGCATGCAGGTTGGCAGCAACCACAGGACGCCCCTGCATTCAGCCTAGGCACAGTTCTCAAGGCAGGCACACTGCCCCACGGACTCACACCAAGAAGGCGACACACTGGCTTCCTGCAGCAACACCCCTCCATCTGAACCAGCTAACAGAGAGGAGTCCCCTAAGCTAGCCAAGAACTCCCAAGGAGATAAAACACTTGATTCCTCACCTTTACACCTAGTGGTAGACTGAGAGAGTGATGACCTGGACTCCAGTTCTTATGTACTGAGCCTCCTGGAGCAAATCACATAACATTTGTAGGATTTAGACTTCTCATCTGAAAGAAAGGCATGGCAATAGAATTTACTGAAAGGCAGCTTTGAGCAGACATCACACCATCCCATCACACACGATCCCATTTACTCCTCTTGCCAACCCTGGGGGGAGTTATCCCCATTTTATAGAGGAGGAAACTAAGGCTCAGAAAGATTAAATACATTTGGACTCAGTTAGTGGGTGAGGAATTTCAAACTCTTGTCTATTTGGTTCCAAAGCTCATGTTTTTTCCTTGACCACATGCTGTCAGAAGGTCAAGGGAGAAAATGTACGTACGGACATTGTGAGAGTGAAGTATTATAATGTTCTTAGTAATGTACTGTAGGAGTAGTCATGTGATCTCATCCTAACTACTAACAAAACCCTGAAGCTCATGGCCTCTTCCCTGTGCCTGCCCAGGCCTCTCAGTGGTCCCAATTCCATGCTGTGACAGCTCTCTCCATCCCAGTGTCCCCCTAACCAGAAACAGAGGCTGAGCTCTCACACGGTGATCCAAGTTGGCAGTAATTTCTGAGAAAGCAAGATCTGAGGTCTAGGGGAAAAAATAAGCTTCCATGAGGTCAGAGGGAGAAAATCATGTCTCCTCCTTTTTAGCTCTGACCCAGCTACTGAGTTCAGAGATTTACTACCCCACCTCAGAGCTGCCCCTTTAGTTCCCATAAGAGCAGTGGAAATTTCAGGTCACAAGATTTTCAGTCACCCCCCCACCCCGCCCCAGTGAAGTGTCAGCACAAAGGAGCTCTCAATCAGTAGGCGCCATCCACTTGGACAATATCTACTTTCACTTTTTTTCCTTTGGTAAAAGGAAAAAATAAAAGTGAATATAATCCAAGAAACTGTACTGCACCCCCCTCTCCCCAAAGAGGTCCTAGATTACTGCTCTGGGACAGACTTAGAATAGACAGTGGGGACACTTTCCTGACAGACGGCTGGAATGTTCTACTGTGCGAAGTACACCTAAGAACCCTCCCTCTGTCCAAAATAAGAGAGCAAAAGGACAGAAAAAGGAAGAATGCAGTGACAATTGCAATCCAAACGCTAAGAATACCCTCTCATTTGTTCTAAGAGAGCAGAAAGTGCTATGATTTCAGAATGTGCTCACCATGATTTGTTCTCCTATTCTGCCCCCACTCTGTAGAGCCCCAGTCTAAGACTGAAGTCAGCAAACTTCTGTAAAGTGCCAGAATGTTAAATATTTTAGACTTCACAGGCCATACAGTTTGTCACAACTACATCATCAACTCTGCTAATGTACTGCAGGAGCAGTCATAAACAATACCTTCACAAACAAAGATGGCTGTGTTCCAAGAAACTATTTACGGACACTGAAATTTCAGTTTTTATATCATTTCCACATGTCACAAAATATCCTTTCCATTTTTCAATCACTTAAAAATGTAAAAACCATTTAGGTGGGCCAGATTTGGCCTGTGGGTCACATTTGTTGACCGCGATCTAAGGAGTCTACTCTCCAACCCAATATACTCAATTCCTTAGCAGAAAGGATTCTCCCAGGCTGCACTAAAACAGATCAGGCCCCGGGGTCGGACATGGGTATTTCCTGTTCAGCGCTAGCCTTTGGGAAAAGGCTCTATTCCAAACTCTCACAATTACTTAGAACTACAAACAGATAAAGGAACAGAAAGTTAGTCTGTTGCTCTCCCTTCCCAGATGAATGGTTAGGGCTTTAGGAATTCTGAGAACCAGACGTAGGACTCAAGTCCTAAACTCTTATTTTACAGATCAAAAACGTTAGGGCTCAAAGAGGGAACGTGATTTGGCCACGGTGAATGGCAGAGCTGGTTCAAGACTCCAGGTTCACTCCCCCTCAGCTCCAAGGGCTCCTCACTTTCAAACGTAGCTTCTGTAAAGTCAGGGACTCAGGTGTGAGGGGCCCTAAATTCCAGTCAGGGGGTAGATAAGCAAGGACACCAGAGTGACTACAGACCTGCCCTTAGGACTGTGCTCTGGTCTGACTCAAGTGTCCGGAGAACCGCTCCAGGAACCCAGGGATCGATCCCTGACTCCTTCCCCGGGACCAAGGGCCCTTCCTTGGGTGAAAATTAAGGCGAGGGGCTCCGCCTGCTTACTGCAGCTTCCGAAGACCTTTCGTTTTTTACAATCAACACCTGTGGAAGGGAGGGCAAGGAGAACGGTGTCCATTTCCTAAAAGAGAAAACTGAGCCCGATCGAGGGGTCGCGACAGCGCAAAAAGGCAGTAGCAGAGCCAGCACTCGAACCCAGGTCCCTGAAATCCCAGCCCGGGCCCTTTCTCACCCCGGAACCACAGTGGGACCCAAGGGTGCCGGGGTCTCCAAAACCCGCCTCTTGCCACCCGGCGGCGGAAACGCGGCTCCCGAGGCTCCTGGGAGATGGAGTGAGAGACTCGGACGAACGCCTGCCACCACCAGACACTGCTGCCTCACAACCGACAGGCGGGACTACCCCGTCATCTTATAGACCCACGGTACTTCCGGTCGCGCGTACGGCCGCCTGGGAAATGAAGTCCACAGCCGTTGTGTCACCGGCTCCCCGTGCGCCAAGGTGCCGACCCCAACTCCAGTTCCTCCGCGGGCACTTCTTTCCCAAGCCTGAGGTTCCCGAGACAAGGAGCACCGTCACGGGTCTGCCCTGTCCCTCATCCCCCAGCCCCTCGATTCTATGGAAGCGGAAATATTCGGGCTAACACGAAGCCTTTCGCCAGGGGCTGGCTTTCGGCAAGGCCGCGCGCGGGGTGAGCGGGAGGCCTTGGTCGGCAGCTGGAAGCTCTGGAGCAGGGCGCGGCGTCGTTGGAAAGGCAGGGAGAAGGGTGGGCCCAGGAAAGCGGTGGCCCAAACATGGCGGCCTGGCCAGCCATAGAGCGGGGAAAGAAAGCGGAGGACAAGCGGATAGCGCGGCGCAGACTGAGCCCGCGTCCGCCATCTACTTCCGGAATTTAAAACCGGTTTCCGGAAGCTGGGATGGTGTCCCCATGACAACCGACGTTGGGCCTTTGAGGTGAGAGTGATGAGGAGTGGGGAAAGTATCCAGAAGTCGAAATTTTTGTTGTCTGTTGTTTTGGTTTTAGTTTTTTGCTAAGGCAACCCCATTTTAAAGTGGATTGGGAAGGGTGAGGAAACTGCTCTGGGGACAAAGGGAACGCGGCAGATAGCGGTGGACAGACTGAGATGACCGCTTCGTTACCTTGCGAATCACCGCTGCCCTGACCCGAGACGGTCATCCTTCCAGAGATGGCGGTGGGCGGTTCTATGTAATCTCACAACAGCCCCGTTTGGTGCCCTGTGAGGTAGTGGCTAAGGGAACGGGTTTTGGTATCACACTCAGTTGTGAATCCTGGCTCTGCTCACCACCGGACTTGGAGGAATGACTTGAACTCTGACCCTGTGTCCTTACCTGTAGAATGAGGATAATTCTTTCCCACCTTGCAGAGCAGTTGCGAGGATTAAAGGAAATTATCTTGGTGACAAGTTTATCATGGTGCCTGCCAGTAAGTAGGTAAGAGCTATCAATATTATCTGATGAATAAGGAGACCCGGCTCAGAGAAAACCACATTCGTACATCCACTAAGGTGGGACTTCTCCACCAGGTGAGGTGAACGAGGTTTCTTTAACCTCTCAGAGCCTCTGTGTAAAATGGGGTTTTAAGCATAATATCAGCTCTTTTTCAAGATGGGTGTAGAATTAAATAAGGAAATATGAAAAGAGTTCGTAAACTGTAAGATATTTTGCAGATGCTAATTTAATCATTCTGTAACACTTCAAAGCATATTGAAATTTGTTTATAGGTTTGATCCAGCTGGAGGGGATCACAGGACGCCCCCAAAGCAGCTTCTGGGTCTTGGAATAGATAAAAATAAAGGCCCATCTCCCCTTACCTGGTGCCATTGTGTTGCTACTGTAACCTTAAATTTTAAGTTTTGCAGGAGAGCACTATTTCCTCTCAGCTTTTTCTGCCTACACCACTTCCCACTTCTCCTGTGGCAACATTTTCCCTGCCTAGTTATGTATAAGTCTGTCAGGTTATGTAAAAGGTAACTTTGTGCAGAAGTTAAGAGCACAGACTCTGGACCTAGACTGCCTAGGTCTGAATCCTAGCTCTGCCAATTACTAGTGCTGTGACCTTGGACAAATTATTTTACCTTCCTGGACCTCAATTGTCCTATCTGTAAAATGGGAAAAGTAATAGTGTATCTTCTACCTCATGGGGTTTTGGGGAGATTTAAACAATGTTAGGCTGAGAATAGTCCCCTGATATATTCTAAGTGATATACAAATGTTTACTGTTGCAATTAGTATTAGAATTAGTATTGTTACATGTTACTGTAGTATCCCATGATTCCTTTGGATTCAGAAGTAGAAAGAGTTCTGCATTTAGAGGGTTCCAGGTATGGAGTAAGGTTTGAGGGTAAGGGTCCCTGGAAAGAGGGACTGATTGGGTTTTTTTGTTGTTGGTTTTGTTCACTGATGTATCTCAAGTATATAGAACAGTGCCTGGCACATAGTAGGTCCTCAGTAAATATTTATTATATGAATGAATTTCTAACCTCTGTTTTTGTCTCAACAGGCCCTTGTCTTAAAGCAAGGGAGACAGCTCTGAGTCTCAGGAACTACAGCTTCTCCCTCAGTGCCTGGACGAGTACCAGGAGCTATTTTCTGGGGACCTGTGGAATGTTACCTTGGGGGCCCAAGAAAGCCGAAGGAAGATGCTCCAGACCAGTAACTATAGCTTGGTGCTCTCCCTGCAGTTCCTGCTGCTGTCATATGATCTCTTTGTCAATTCCTTCTCGGAGCTGCTCCGCATGGCTCCCGTCATACAGCTGGTACTTTTCATGTGAGTTCAGTGTCTGGGACTGGACAGCTCAACCCAAGCAGTTTGAAGACCCTGACAATCGTGATTTAGCCTTTTAAAGTTATTAAGAGAGAAACGTCAGGGAGAATAGAATTGCAGTGTCCTAGGTATTCCGTGGTCCATAGATGTGTCACAGGGCCTGTTTTTATAGAATTCGAATAAGAGTTTGGGACTCGGGGAGCTGTGCACATAGAAAATGAGGGTCAGACTGCTGACCCTGCCATTTTCTCCACCTGCAAGTAGAAATACTATCTTATCTTGCCGTGAAAGAGGATTACAAAATGGCAGGTAAAAAGGATAATCGTATTATTAATATATGTGAATCCCATAGGATGGAAGCTATTGGCATTTCCCTCCCACAATGATTTATAGTCTCCACGAGACAAGTTCTAAACAGAAAACAGGCTGCCTAGATCTGAATCCTAGCTCTGCCTCCATCTTCCTTCACTCACCAAGTGTTCATTGGCCAGCCAGCCAGTATTCTAGTTGCAGTGGTAAACCTGACAAGTTCCTGCCTTGATTAGGTTTCCATTCTAGTGGAGAGAGACAATGAATACATTACAAAAAGATAAAAAAGATAATTTCAAATAGAAATAAATATCATACAATGGCTATAAAGGATCTGGGCTGGGGAAGGGAGGGTTACTTTAGGGAGAGGGTTGAAACAAAAGTCTTTCTGAAGAGGGGACGTTTGACCTGAGACGGGAATGGCACTAAGGCACCAGCTCTGTACAGAGCAGGGAGAGTGCACTGCTTTCTTGCTAGAGGAAGATGTCCGGCGGGGCCAGGTTATGTGACAGGCAGGAAACTAGCTTCTTCTCACGGGTGCCTCGGAGCTTTCTTGAGTTGAGAGTGTCAGCAGGAAAGCTTTGTAGACACAACTCAACTGATGGGGCCTGCAGGTAGTTTTAGCTTCATGTCATTTGGAGCCCAAAGCCCACGCTCCCTCTGTGGCGGTTTTAGGGGACTGTATCACAGGTAAGGATAGACCTCAGGTGTCTGGCTCTTGGGTCCTCCCCAGGCCTCCATGTGGCTGTCCTTTGTTTTCTGTGTCTGCAGCATCCAGGATATTGCAGTCCTCTTCAACATCATCATCATTTTCCTCATGTTCTTCAACACCTTCGTCTTCCAGGCTGGCCTGGTCAACCTTCTCTTCCATAAGTTCAAAGGGACCATCACCCTGACAGCTGTGTACTTCGCACTCAGCATCTCCCTTCATGTCTGGGTCATGGTAAGAGTCAAGCTCTGAATTCCTGAATCCTTAAAGGGCTAGGACTATCTCTTCTCTGGGAACCCCGCATCATTCTTTCACATCTCACAGAATCTTGATAAGAAATGGGTGAAGTGAATGTGGTCCATCCTGGAACTAGGCACGTGAGAATTTCATAAGGCACTTTTGCCCAACCTTATATGTTGAAGAACAGCCTTATCCAAGTGTCCAGGGACACATCTGGAACGTTCAGTTCACTTTTACCCCAAACAGGGCTCCCAGGGCTAAAACAGGAAGTTGAATCTGTTTCATCATTGACTGTTTGGGCAGGTAAGTGTTGCTACAGGGTATTCTTAGGCATCTGTGTCCCGTGGGAACTAGCCAAGCAGGAGTGCTGCTCACCCTTTAGTGCTTCGTGCCCTCAGGTGCATCCCCATCACATACCCTGGAAGAACCAACCCCCAGAATGCCTCCCTTTGGTTCTAACATAGGCCTCAAAGCAGATCCACTTTTCATGGTTTCAGATTTCTTCCATCTCTTTGGGGATCTCGTGTGTTTCTCATGTACTCATTTTGAGGGAACACATTAAAACTTCAGGGGTCCCTAGTCATTGCTTTACTAAAGCCACCTTCTCAGACTAAATGTCCTATTAAGTTGCCCTTGTGAGTCCACGGGGAGAAGTAGAGCTCACAGGAAATGAGCAGAGCAGTGCCCAGTGTGCTTCCCGAAGAGGATTGTCTCTGCGCTGGTCCCTGGAGCCAAAATAGGTCCCGGCTTTGTGCTGTGAAGCTGTTAATCTGATTAAACCCTGAACACACCAAGCCTTTATCTGACAGGAGCTGAGCCTGAGGTTTTCAAGGCAAGACAGTGACCTGCTGAACCCCTGAGAGGATGTGTATCCTTTTTCCTAGGCAAAGGCTATAGAGTGAAAAGGAATAAACGGCTTAGTTCAGACTTCCTCCTCAGGGTTAAAAGGGAACGTGAGCCTCCTTTGAGAAGCAGTCCTTGCGCTTGTGGAAAGAAGTGGGGGTGAGATTAGCCTGATATTAAACCAAGCGGCATCTCTGCAGCTAACCAAGTTGGAGATGTGAGGGCCCCATCTGGCCATTAACCCTTCTGTGTCTCCTCATCTCCCTCAGAACTTACGCTGGAAAAACTCCAACCGCTTTGTCTGGACAGATGGACTTCAAACGTTATTTGTATTCCAGAGACTAGGTAAGGACCAGAGCAACCCCAGGCCTCAGTTTGGTCCCACCTATGGCTCTGGCAGCAAGGGTCTTGATCCTGGCTTCCCAGCCCGTCCCACCAGCGTGGGATGAGTGGCACAGCCACACCAAGAGCAGGAGAGGCCACTGCCCTCTGCCCTCTCTGGGAATTACGGGAAATCACAAGGCAGGGCCCCTTAGCCGCATCCGGTGATGTTCTCACCCTGAAACAAACACTCAGGAGCATCCCTGAGGCTTCTTTCCTGCTTATTGTCCACAGTGGCGGTGTTATACTGTTACTTCTACAAGCGGACA